>NC_047652.1:18168140-18394542 GCF_902201215.1 Prunus dulcis
ACATAATGGAGAATACTTTACACTCAGAGCTGCATTAATGTGGACAATTAATGATTTCCCCCCCTATGGAAACTTATCTGGTTGTGTTGTTAAAGGATATAAAGCTTGTCCAATATGCGGCGATGATACACCTAGTCTCAGGTTGAAAAATGGCCACAAAATTTGTTACATTGGGCATAGAAAATGGTTACCAATCAATCATCCATATAGGAGGCAGCGTGCAGCTTTTAATGGGAAACCTGAATATGGCATACCTCCCGAGCCATTAACCGGAGAAAAAGTGCTGCATATGGTTGAAAATGGTGACAGAGTTTGTTGGAAGAAGAAATCAATATTCTTTGATCTCGAGTATTGGAAATACCTTTCTGTGAGGCATGCCCTAGATGTTATGCACATTGAGAAGAATGTTTGCGATAGTATCATTGGTACATTGCTGGAGATCCCTGGAAAAAAAAAAGATGGGATTGCTGCTCGATTAGATTTATTGAACATGGGGGTCAAAACTGATTTGCAACCCAAGTATGGAGAAAGACGTGCTCGTTTGCCTCCTGGGCCTTGGAATTTGTCAAGAGCAGAGAAGAGAGAGGTTTGCAATTCTTTCTATGGTATGAAGGTCCCTGAAGGTTATTCTTCAAATATTAAAAATCTTGTATCTTTACAAGATTCAAGACTTCTTGGCCTTAAATCACATGATTGTCATACCTTAATGCAACAATTGCTCCCTGTGGCAATTCGTTCTGTTTTGGAGAAGACTGCAAGGTATGCAATAACTCGTTTGTGCTTCTTCTTCAATGCTATATGTGCAAAGACTGTTGATGTTTCCAAGCTAGATAAGTTGGAAGAAGATGTAGTAGTTACTCTGTGTTTGCTTGAGAAGTACTTTCCCCCTTCATTCTTTGATATCATGGTTCATCTAGTAGTACATCTTGTCCGAGAAGTTCGTCTATGTGGGCCAGTATATTTTAGGTGGATGTATCCGTTTGAAAGATATATGAAAGTGCTGAGGGGGTATGTTCAGAATCGTACTCGTCCCGAAGGTTGCATTGCTGAGCGGTATATAGCTGAAGAAGCGGTAGAGTTTTGTACTCAGCATTTATCCGATGTTAGTACAGTTGGAGTGCCTTCAAGCCAAAAGATGGGAGTTTCAAAGCCATTATCAGGTTGCACAGTGATCGTAGTTGATCAGGACCTGTTGAATCAAGCACATCTATATGTCTTGGAGAATACAGAGGAAGTCCTACCTTATATCGAGTACGTATGAGTTTTATTCTTCAAGTTTTCATTTTAAATTATTTCTTATGTTTATCTTATATATTTGGGACCGTAATGCTTGAATTTTTCGTGTCATGTAGGCAACATATGATCCACATCAAGACTGCTTATCCAAAATTTAGAAAGAGAACAAAGTGGCTGCAGGATAAGCACAATAGCACTTTCATTCAATGGCTGCGCTTCAAGGTATATGTTGTTGAATAACATATTTCTCTTTTAATTTTCTTCTTATTTCTATGTTAGATTGAATTAAGATTTGATTAATTTGCAGGTTCAAAGTGAACTTGGGGAAGACAATAATGGCGTATCAGAAAATTTAAGGTGGCTAGCAGCTGGTCCAAACATGGCAGTGCCATTATATAGGAACTATCTTATTAAAGGTATTAAATTCAATATCAAGGCACAAGATGATGTGCGGACAACTCAAAATAGTGGAGTTTATTTACTTGCACAAACCATGCAAGTTGCTAGTGCCAGGGATAAAAACCCAATTCTCTCAAATATGGGTTTCTATGGTGTCATTCAAGAAATTTGGGACCTTGACTACCAAAAGTTTACAATCCCAGTCTTTAGGTGTGATTGGATAGATAGTTCTGGTCTTGTAATCGACGAACTTGGATTTACCCTTGTAGATTTGAGTAAAATTGGACATAGGAATGACCAATTTGTTTTGGCTTCTCAAGTCAAACAAATATTTTTTGTTGACGACCCGATGCATCGTGGTTGGTGGGTAGTTTTATCAATGCCTAATAGAGAATATAATGATGTTATTGGTGATGAAGTCTTAGGTGATGTGATAATTGAGTGTGAGCCATTTACTAGAGGGATGCCAAATGTTGACACATTTGATGAACTGGTGGGTGAGTTAGGTGGTCAAAATATTTGAGATGGGTGTGAAGATATATGGATTGAATGATGCTTATGTAATTGGCAGTGTATGACATTCATTTTATAATATATTGTAATGTGATTTCTTCACTTTCATTATACAGGTTTTGGCCACAAAACAATCAGTGCAAAAAATACTGGATCCAGATTAAATCATTATATTCTGCATAAAAAACAACGTCTGTTCAAATAAAAAACGACGTTATGGTTAACCATTTATTCAGCATATTTACCGACGTCTTAAAGCAACGTAACAATGAAGAACCACGGCGCTATTGTGAAGCAATTATCCAGGATATCACGTCGGGGAAGGATTAAGAACCGCCATGTAATCCAAAATAACACGACTCCAATCCCATAATACCGACGTCTAAAAATGAGATTAAATATCTGAACATTAATTTAGAACTGACGTGGTTTATTAAATGCGTCGTAAATAATGACGTTGTTTAGAAGTTCAACGTCGTCTACATTAATAAGTACGTCGTGAGTACTGAATACATATAAATACAACGTCGACTATATAAATGCCACCGACGTTGTTTAGCATTTCAACGTCAACAACATAAATACATACGTCGTAAATAATGACACAGACAGCTATATCTACGTCATCTTTTTTAGACAAATCGAAGTGGAAAACTTATTTCACGACGGTCGTTTGTAAATAAGAGACGTAGTAGTTTTCAATAACGTCGTCTTCTCATGTATTTAAAGGCGTAGTAGTTTTCAATAAGAGACAGAGTAGTTTTCAATAACGTCGTGAAAATTATATTTAACGGCGTAATGTTTTAAATATCGTCGTTGTATGCCTATCTTGCGGCCTTTTTCTTCTAATATGTCATATTTTTTCTTTTTAACGACGGTGATTTGTTTGTGTTGGTCGTCTATTCTCATCCTCGACTATTTTTTAAAACTTATGCAGACTAAACACGTCTGTTTTTATTTGTTTTCGGCGTTGTTTTATTTAACAACGTCTAATTTATCGTCGTTGTTGTTTCTGAAAATAGGACGTATAAATTTTGTAATACGACTCTCATATATTAGTAACCGACGTTGTTTGTTTTTTCAACGTCTAATATATAAATACATGCGTCGTAAACAATGACACTGACAACTATTTCCACGTCATGTTTTATAGAAAAATCGAAGTGGAAAATGTATTATACGACGGCTGGTTTTATATATGCGACGTAGTAGGAATCAATAACGTCGTCTTCTAATTTTCTTAAAGGCGTCATATTTTTTGTTGTCGTGAAAATTATATTTAACGGCGTATTATTTTAATTTGCGTCGTTGTATGTCTATTTTGCGGCCTTGTTCTGTTAATATGTGTCATATTTTTCCTTTCTAACGACGGTTTTTTTCGAGAGTTTGTCGTCTATTCTCATCCCCGACTGCTTTTTTCGTTCTTTTTGTAGAATAAAGACGTCGTTTTTTATTTGTTGATGACGTTTTATATTTTAACAACGACGGTGATTTAGCGTCGTGGTTTATGAGGGAAAAGATGACGGTGGATTCCACGACCACTGAAAAACTCAATACACGACGGTGATTTACCGTCGTCTTTTTGCTTATTTGTAGTAGTGTGATGTGGTTTTACGGCCTCGTAAGGATTTGTTCATCAAGCAGAAGTATTTTCCCAAACTGCCTGATCACATAGAGATAAGGAAGGGTGTATCATGTGTTTGTTATGATCGTTTTGAACCTCTCAAAGATTGGGTGGACAAGGTTCAGTCGAAAGAAATTGTTCCTTATGATGATCAGCTTAAATTACCGCTGCGGACTCCTGATGACCGTCTTCAAGACTTTTGGTCTCCGGACTCCTGATTGTGTCGAGAAATTGGCATCTCATCCGTTCTTGTTAAGCTCTGAAGAAAGGATGGGTATGTTTGCTCGTTATGTTCGTAAGTGGGAAAAGGTTGCTACACATACAGCAGTGAAAAAAGCTTTGCAATTATCCGATTTCGATAGGTTCAAATCCTGGAACTCTACTGAAGTCCTTGGTTCCATGGATAATGTGAGATCCCACATCGACCAAACGGAGAGGGGGGTGATGTGCTATATATGGCACACCTCGCATCCATCTAACACGAGGCCTTTTGGGAGCTCACTGGCTTCGGAGGACTGGGAACTCCGAAGTTAAGCGAGTGGGAGGCTGGAGCAATCCCAGGATGGGTGACCACCCTGGGAAGTTGCTTCGTGAGCTCCCAGAAACAAAACCGTGCGGGCTGGTGAGGTAGCCAGGCCCAAAGCGGACAATATCGTGCTACGGCGGAGCCGGTCCGGGGTGTGACAGAATGGTATCAGAGCCACTCTGCCGTGTGGTGCGAGTGTGCCGACGAGGACGTCGGATCCCTTAAGGGGGGTGGATTGTGAGATCCCACATCGACCAAACGGAGAGGGGGGTGATGTGCTATATATGGCACACCTCGCATCCATCTAACACGAGGCCTTTTGGGAGCTCACTGGCTTCGGAGTACTGGGAACTCCGAAGTTAAGCGAGTGGGAGGCTGGAGCAATCCCAGGATGGGTGACCACCCTGGGAAGTTGCTCCGTGAGCTCCCAAGAACAAAACCGTGCGGGCTGGTGAGAATGTAGCCAGGCCCAAAGCGGACAATATCGTGTTACGGCGGAGCCGGTCCGGGGTGTGACAGATAATTTTATAAAAAAATCTTATGACAGTCATTATGGGAACTACTCTGGGGAAGTGGTAGACCTTCTTAGTTTCTTGAGGAATTTGAATAATCATTATCATCAGTTAAAGGCTTTCTCTGTTAATGTCGTAGATGTGGACCGTGGTGTTCAGAAGCTGTTTCCTGGGTTTTTGGAGCTCCTGTACTGTACTGTACCAACATTTGGAGAAATTATAGATTCTATACAAATATATAAAAAGAGGATGCATGTAAGACAAGCTTATAAGGGTGTTTTTTATTTTATTTTTTTATCGTTTTAATTAGCAGATATTTGCCAAATAGCATGACTTGTATTACGCATATCAAGCAAACCTGCACAGCATAGCATCAATCAAAACCCATTTTTTGTTGCCTTTAACCCAACCTCATGTGACATGTTGGCAATATTGCGCTGCTTTATTAGCCATAGTAGCTTCCGCATAAAATAGTGAAACAAACCAATTACTAGAATGAGCAAGAAGACTAACGCATTGTTGCGTCTACTCCAGTGCAATTAGTCATACGTAGTAATAATTTTGGAAGTTCAAGTATCAAATCTTCAAGGAATAAGTAGGCAAATGTCTGAATACAAAGAAATAATTAAGGAGGCATTTGGTATCCTATTCAAATAGGGAACTCAAAATTTTTGATTTTTCTTAAAAACAAGGAGTTCTTAAATCTATTTTAAAGATTCAAAAACTTGTTTGGTATGAAACTTGAAAAACTGCTTTCAAATCTTAAAAATTTGAGAACTTGTGGGTTGTTAGAAAAAAAAAAAAAAAACTGAAAATACATATATTTTTTGTTTTTAATAATTGGGGTTTTTTTTAATTGTTCTTAAGTTTGAGTTTTTAAAAATAGGGCTACCAAATAGGCTTTCTTTGTTTTTTACTCAAATTCTGTTTTTGAGTTTAAAAAGTTGGATTCAAGTTGAATACTAAACAGGCCCTAAACAAACAAAAATAAAAGTGACAAACAAAATAGAAAAGTAATTTTATTTGAGTATTGTAGAGATTCAGTAACAAAATATCAATAATGGAAATGCTAAGACATCAAGGTTCAATTCTTTAAGCAAAATATGTTTCATGCTCTTTAATCAAAATTAGTTGACAGGACCCGCCCCGAATTCCTCAAAACCCGAGACGAATCCTGTGAAAATTCTGATATCACACCGATGCCGGGCCCACTTATTAACGACCGAGACTTTCAACCAAAATTTTGGCAGAGTCTCACCTGTAAATTGAACAATCCCAAAAATTTCAACCTACATAAAACACATTTAATATCACCAACCGGCAGCATGCACAAGGTAATTTCATGCAATTCACATAATCGGCCCCCGGCCTTCAAATAATCCGAAACAAAACTTCCAACATGCGAGGTTTGAACCTCTTAACACAATCGCAAATCGTTTAGGGCCTCAGCCTAAATCGTACAACAATCCAAAACGAGTTTTATACCTATTTTAACCAGAACACACTTACGCAATCCTCCCTCAGCCAAACGGAGTATGAATAATTACTTACTCGCATCTCGTTTTCAATCGAATTTCAGGACCAACCGCAATAAAGCAACATAAATAAAACTTAGTTCGCGGCTGCACCTGGGTGGGACGTCAGGCTACCTACGTACCCTTACTAAGAGATCAAGCCACACGCAGTTCTTTCATCCATAGTCATGCGCCAAATGATATACAACTGTTTCAGTAGTACACGTAAGTTATTTCAAGAGTTATCTTTCCCCGTTTTAATTTAAATCACAACACACCAAAAATAATTCTTTTTATACTCTAACCTTTCTCCGATATAGTAAAATAATCCCTTATTTCTTCTCCCTGGTAGTGTCTCACACGCCGAAAAATTCAATGCCACGTGTGAGACCTAATAATCACATATTCTTCTCATACGCCGAAAATTCCAACGCCACGTATGGAGTGTATCTCATACCCCGGAAAATCCAACGCCACGTGTGACACCTAATAATCACGTATTCTTCCCATACGCCGAAAAATTCAACGCCACGTATGGGGTGTGTCTCACACGCCAGAAAATCCAACGCCACATGTGAGACCTAACAATCATAGCCAAGCCCACGACTTCTTTTCACCACTCATCAGATCAATTTACCCACGCTCATCTAATCCATACTTTCAATTATTAAAATAATATCCAAGATACGCTAACATAAAACACTCAAATCCCCCCATAGCCAACATAACTCAACTAACGGTCGAGACTCGTTAATAAGGTCGTTCTAGTTCTCCTCGAATAGGGAAACTATCTCGGAAGACTCACGGTCACTCGAGAGGTCAAACTACCCCAACTTGGTCAACCGGGCCCACGTGGCCCCAACCTCCGTTTTACGATTTGAAAGTTCCTATGGGTTCCACAAGGGTTGGGATACATGTCCTACAAATTTGGTTCGGATCGGACGGTCAGATCGCTCACAATCTCACGATTGGAAGGTTATTGTGAACCTAGCCATAGGGTTGGTATTTTCGGAGTATCTGGGACTCCGTTTTACGATCCGTTTAATCCTACACAATCCTAAGGATGTCTAGATTATCATATATTAATTTCAAGACGATCCAACGGTTCAAACATATCGAACCCGGATAACACACAATAGGCAGAATCCGTTCGTGGTTCAAACGGTATCCAAATTGAAATCCGAGCACCCATACGTGCTCGTGAGAACCTGTGGATCACATCGAGACACAATGCCTCTTTCCTATAGTGCCCATGCGCCGCCACAAGCGCCGGCAGCGCTTGGATGTCCAAAGCGATAACCCTTCGCCGGAAAAACTAAAAATCACGACTCAAGGCTCCTACCCTAGGTTTAACACTCTATTTGGAGTCACTTTTTTTCTTCGACATACCCCAAAAAATGGCCGGAAGTGGCCGGAATCGCAATCCCAAAACCAGCCAAAATCCAATTCAAAAATCAAGCTACCCACACTCAAAATTAAGGAAATCCTACCCAACCATCAACTAGATTATGAAGAATGGATGAATTTTCATACCTTGATCCCCAAAAATGGCTGCCGGATGAGATAGATCAGAGCCGGCGAAGTTTCGAGCGAAAATCGACCTAAAAATCACATTTTTGGGCGGCTGGACCGGCGGCCGGTGTCTTGGAAGGGCAGGGTCTTGACAGCGGGGCTGAGCCGGTCCTTTTGGTACTGGTCCCGTCAGTTGCCATGGCCAGTGGCCGGAGTTTCGAAGAGAGAGAAGGAGAGGGCTGTCGTCAAGGGGAGGGAGAGAGAGAGAGAGAGAGAGAGAGAGAGAGAGAGAGAAAAAAAAATCAGATTTTATCAAACCTTTTTCGCAATAATTATGATTATGCCACTGAGGGTATTTTGATCATATCTTTTTCATTACAATTCCGATTCGGGCCCACTACATGTCTATGGACTCATCTCGCCGTGCTCTACGCAACGGTATAGTCGAAAATTCCCAAATTCTTTCCTGGTCAAAAAGTCAACTTTAAACCTAATAAAATATTCTATGGGCAAAATGGTCTTTTATCTAAATAAATTAATAATTACCAATTTATTTAGGATCGGGTCGTTACATTATAACTCGATTAAAATTATCATAGAAAAACTTTAATAGGAAGATGAAGAAATCAAAACTAATTTAATTTTTCAATGTTATCTTTTATCAATGATTTAGATTGAGAGATTTCTCAAGTAATAGATCTGAAGGAGAGATTCCAGCAGGTGTCATCGGGAATCTAAGAGGCCTTCTTTTCCTTAACTTTTCCAACAACGCTCTCACTAGTCTCATCCCGTCATCTTTATGGAATTTGACGGCTCTTGAATCGTTGGATCTCTCCCGAAACCAGCTCTCAAGAGGGATCCCAATAATTTGGCACAACTCATTTTCCTTGAATATTTCAATGTATCCTATAACCATCTTTGGGGTCCTATACCACTTGGCCAACAATTTGGTACATTCCTAGAAGATTCATACGAAGGAAACTCAGGTCTGTGTGGAAAGCCTTTGTCAAAGAAATGTGATAGCTCAATATCGCTACCACCATCAATCTTTGAAGAAGATGATGATTCCGGGTTTCAAATTGCACTAGATTGGTATGTGGTTCTGCCAGGAGTTGTTACTGGTCTAATAGTTGGAGTGGTTGCGGGGAACTTTTGGACAAGCAAGAATCATGAATGGTTTTTAGAGAAATTTAGCAGGAAGAGGCAGCCAAGAGGCACACGGGGGAGGAGAGGACACAGAAACTAAGTACTTATTTTAAATCCATGTTTATCTTGAAGCTGCTGGTGTTGTTTGTTTGAATTCTTGTATGGGGTCTGGTGCATTCTGTTTTATTACAATAAGGGTGGTGGTGTAATTTGCTTGTATTAATTTGTGGTGCTGTAAGTTGCTTGTATGAATTTGTACAACAATGTTTGTAATATGTTTCTGTACGTTTTCGACTAGCTACGAACCACATTTCATGTTTCCTGTTTGCTTAGTTTCTTTGATTTCCTGTATTGTTGTTCTTAATGAATTTGTACAACAATGTTTGTAATATTTGGATGCTTAATGCTTGCTTTGCAGCCAGTATATGTTGCTACTATCAACTTCTAGTAGGTGATTTGCCAACTCTCTTGAGGTTCTTCTCTGCCTTCTCTGTTCTTCTCTTGATTCTTGTTAAGAAAGACACATGATTTTAAAAATGTTGAACCCAAAATTTTACTTGCATTGCTGCCTTGATTTACTTGTTTACCACCAGAAGATTTTTGGCTGTATCTTGTAATCACTTTGTAAGATGAATTAGGAAATTCCCTTCCATAAATGCCCCATGAAAACTTTTGAATGACCAACAAACCCTCAATATATCCCATGGCAAGAACAAGGCCACAAAGAAAACCTACAAGCATTTGTGGCTAAATTTCCCAAACAGGTGAAGCTATAGATTCCACAGTGGTTCACTTGTAGCTAAGAGAGCAGTTAGGCTACTATGTCAACTCTGGCTGTAATTTTCATTGTTTGTTTTCCAAGTCTTTTTCTGTTTACCTTTTCTCTGCTGCTTGTTTGTTTGGATCACATTGTTTCCAAGTTCTCAACACTGTGATCCAAACTGACAGGACCCGATCCTAATTCCACTTTGGAATTCGGGCCGGACCCTGTGCGTGTCCGACACCTGGCGAATGTCGGCCACAAAAGACCTTTTTACCCTTCCGGTTACACACTACGATTTAAAACTTCCCTAGACTCCTACCGAAAATTCGGCAGAGTCTCCCCTGTAATTTATCCAAACCCAAAATATTTCACCTGTTAAACAAGCAATAATATTCACACCAACTGTTCTAGTTTTCATTCTAACCAAATATCAAAGCAGTTACTAGCTATTTACAAGAATTTAAGTATTTTACAACAACATCCTACATTTTGTGGGTGGCGCAGGAGCTAGAAGAAGGCCCGGTGGTGGATTCCTGTGCACTTCTACTGCCTGGGGGCGCAAAACTTAGGAAGATGTGAGCGGACAAAAATAACGTTCTCGAAACAATTTGTAAAAATAGTAACCCCCGGTGTAAAAATAAATAGATACATAAATCTGAAGTTCGACCGTATTCAAATACAAGCATTCATATAAACATATATACATATATACGTATCTATGTAGATGTACAACATGCACGAATATCGAGAAAACTTGCATAAAATGACTGAAAGCAATAATTACATAAAAGCACTGAAACTCCTTTAAAACTACCACCTAGGTGTACCCCTGTAAATCTGTCAACTCCCCTGGCAGGTCTCGGCGACACACAGTCTATCCGAGCCGCAAACTGGCAGGATTCAGGGGACTATAGTCAGCCTGATCCGCTGGCAGGTCTCGGTGACACAAAGTCAACTCGAGCCGCTCTGGCAGGATTCAGGGGACCGTAGTCAGCCTGATCCGCAATCCTGGCAGGTCTCGACACGAAGACAGCTGCAAAGTCAGGTCTCGAGCCGAGCCACAAATCCTGGCAGGTCTCGGGACACCAAGTCAATCCGAGCCGCAAATCCTGGCACTCACGGTCCGAGCGTCCCCGAAACTCGTGAGGCAAATGTCAAGTGCACTGACAAAACTGAGAATAAACTGGATGTCCGTAGACATCGGTCTAACTGAGGGTAATCACCATAACTGGGTACATGGTGGTTTTAAAATAAACTATTTTTAGAAAAGTCTGATAATTAACTGTAATTTGATAAGTCTGAGCTAAGCTGCTATTTCTGTAATAAATTCTCAAAGTCTGCTGTTTATCACTTTTTAGCATGTTCAACTAAGCAGCATAGAAATAAAGATATTTTACGGCACAAATCATGCTCGGAAAACATTCAATAAAACTTATTCAAGATCAAATAATGAAATTCATTTATAAAAATCATTTAGAAAAGAAAAGTCCACTCACTTCTGGTCCGAGCTAGCTGGACCTCTTGAAGGTCCCTCCTGTGGTTCAGTCTGGTCCCTGGTGCCTGATTAACCATGAATATTAAATTAATAAAACTGCTCAATAAAGTATTAAATTAAAAACCCTGACCCCCGGCTCCTAGAAATGCGTGCACTCATTTTAAAGTAATCCTATGCCCACTTTAGCATTTCAGACATTTAAAACGATACTTAAAAGACCTGAAGCTTTACTAAGCGATAAACTGCCAGGCCGGTCGATCCGGAACCCCGTGGGGTCTACGATCTCCGATGGCCGATCTGGGATTCTCTAGAGGTTCCTCACAGAGAAATACCCATATCCTGCGAGTTTGGCCAGAATTGGACGGTCTTATGGGCCACAATCGCGTTATCGCTTAAATTCCAAACCCTAGCCCCAGGGTTCGCGATTTCGGAGTATCCGGGACTCCGATTCGCATCCGTTGAATCCTACACGATCCTGAAATCATGTAGAACGACATATCTGAAATTGAGTGCGATCCAACGGCTCGACGGTACTGCACCCGGGAATCGCACAATATGGAAAATCCGCTCGGGGCTCAAACGGAATCCAAATCGAGATCCGCGAAATCCTACGCGCTCGTGACAACACGAGGATCGCAAAAATACACAGAGTCACTACACTACCCTCACCCACGCGCCGCCACAGCTTGGGTGTCCAAAGCGATAACGGCTTCGCCGGAAAAACTCAAAACCAAGGCTCCAAACTCCTATCCTAGGTAAAACACCCCATTTGGAGTCACTTTTGTTCTTGGACATACCCCAAAAAGTGGCCGGAAAAGGCCGATCACGGAGGCCGAAACTCGACCGATTTTCAAGTTGAAAATCGAGTGATCTACGGCTAAAATCGATGAAAACCTATCCAACCATCAGCTAGAGCATGAAAAATAGATGAGAATCCATACCTTACTCGAAAGATTTGGTTGAGAATTGAGGGAGAACGAGGGGTCTGAAATTCGGGTAAAAAACCGGTCGGTTTTCACCTATTTCCGACGAACTCCAGGCGGCCCAAGGGTGGAGACCGGTCGGGATGGGACGGCAGGGGCGAGACGGTTACTACGGTATCGGTGCCGTAGGTCGGCGTGGTCCGTGGCGGTGGCTGTGGCGACGGGAAGGGAAGGGGGAGGAGCGGGTGTCGCGCGGGAGGAGAGAGAGAGAGAGGAGAGAGAAAGCTGAGGGGAAGAGAGAGAGGAAAGGGATAAAAATCTGACTTTTGTCCAAATTATCGTTTTGCCCTTCATGGTATTTTGACCGTATTTTCTTCGTTACAACTCCGATTCGAGTCCACTCCGTGTCTACGGACTCATTTCGTCGGGCTCTACGCAACGGCGTAAGTGGAATTGCCAAATTCCTTCTAGGTCAAAAAGTCAACTTTTTCCCAATTAAATATGGTGAGGGCAAAATCGTCTTTCTTCTAGAATAAATTAATACTTAATTTAGGATATTTTGTTTTGGGTTATTACAATCTACCCCCCTTAAAGAAAATTTCGTCCTCGAAATTTACGTACCTGTTACACGAAGAGGTACGGGTACTGTTCCTGCATTTGGTCCTCAGGTTCCCATGTGGCCTCTTCCACAGTATGACTCCTCCATAGGACCTTCACGAGTGGAATCTCCCTCGAACGCAAAACTTGCATCTTCCGATCTAAAATCTGAACTGGTTGCTCGACATAAGTCAAATCTTCTTATAACTCTATTGGTTGCACGTGAGAAGGATCCGAAATGTACTTTCGGAGCATCGAGACATGAAACACATCGTGCAACCGAGATAGATCTGAAGGTAAAGCAAGTCTGTAAGCTACTGGACCTACACGCTCCACAATCTCATAAGGTCCAATATAGCGAGGACTTAGTTTTCCTCGCCTTCCAAACCTTACTACGCCCTTCCAAGGCGATAACTTCAGGAACACCCAGTCTCCAATCTCAAAATGGAGGTCTTTCCTTCTATTATCTGCATAGCTCTTTTGTTTGTCCTGGGCCGTCTTGAGTCGTTCTAGAATTATTTTCACCTGTTCCTTCGTTCGTTCGACGTCATCTACCACTTCCAATCGATGCTCACCTACTTCATCCCAATAGAATGGAGTTCTACACTGTTTTCCGTACAAGGCATCAAATGGAGACATTCTGATACTCGCCTGGTAGCTTTATTATAAGCAAACTCCATAAGTGGCAATTTCTCATCCCAGTCCTCCCGAAACTGCAATGCACAAGCTCTCAACATATCTTCCAAGGTCTGAATCGTCCTCTCAGACTGACCGTCTGTCTGAGGATGAAAGGCAGTCCTGAAATGCAACTGGGTTCCAAAAGCTTCATGTAACTTTGTCCAAAATCGGGAGGTAAACCGTGGATCTCTATCAGAAGTAATAGAGACTGGCACCCCATGAAGTCTTACTATCTCATCGATGAAGAGCTTAGCCAACTTATTTAACGTGTAGTTTGCTCTTACCGGTAAGAAATGGACAGACTTCGTGAGTCGATCCACAATCACCCAAACTCCATCATGCTTATTCCGTGTTCGAGGAAGCTTGAACACGAAATCCATAGTCAGATGCTCCCACTTCCACTTAGGAATTGGAAGTGGTTGTAACAGCCCAGAAGGTTTCTGTCGTTCTGCTTTCACCTGCTGACAAATCAAGCACTTCCTGACATACTCTGCTATCTCCTTCTTCATGAAAGGCCACCAGTAGTGTTCTCTCAAGGTATGATACATTTTAGTGCTCCCAGGGTGCATTGCAAAGGCTGAGCTATGGGCCTCCTCGAGAATTTCCCTCTTTATAGCTTCATCATTAGGAACATACAACCTGTTACCCACCATCAGAGCTCCATCATTCCTTACTGAACAATTCGTTCTATCACCGCTTTCTACTTCTGCTCGTAGGGTGCAAATCAAAGGATCCTGTGCTTGAGCGGCGAGTATTCGTTCCACCAGCACTGGTCTCACCTGGAGAGTAGCTAGCAATGCTCCCTGCTCATCCACTTCCAGCTCAACTCTGAGCTTCCTCAGTTCAATCATCAACGGTACATATCTCCCTCGGAGATAAGCTACTGAGCCAAAAGATTTCCTGCTGAGTGCATCAGCTACAACATTAGCTCTCCCCGGATGGTGCTCAATGGTACAATCATAATCCTTGATCAACTCTAACCATCTCCTCTGCCTTAGATTTAGCTCCTTCTGAGTGAATAAATACTTCAAGCTCTTATGATCTGTAAAAATCTGACATGTGGCCTGTACAGGTAGTGCCTCCAAATTTTCAAAGCAAACACCACTGCTGCGCAACTCCAAATCATGAACAGGGTAATTCATCTCATGCTTCTTTAGCTGTCTGGATGCATAAGCGATCACCCGACCATGCTGCATCAGTACACATCCCAGTCCCTGTTGGGAGGCATCACTGTAGATGACAAAGTTGCCACTATCATCTGGAAGCGTCAACACTGGAGCAGTGGTTAACCTGGTTTTGAGCTCGTTAAAGCTCTTCTCGTATTCATCTGACCATTCAAATTTAACTCCTTTTCTTGTCAAACGAGTGAGAAGCGCCGCTATAGTAGAAAAACCTTCCACAAAGACGATAATACCCGGCTAACCCAAGAAAACTCCGTACCTCAGTAACGCTGGCTGGTTGTGGCCAATTCACTACTGCCTCAATCTTCTGGGGATCAACATAGACACCTTCTGCAGAAATGACATGCCCCAAGAAATTAACTCTGTCCGGCCAGAATTGGCACTTACTGAATTTAGCAAACAATTTCTTCCTCCTCAGAGTCTTCAGCACCAGTTCCAAATGTTTCATATGCGCCTTCTGACTTTTGGAATACACTAGAATATCGTCTATGAATACGATCACAAAGCGATCCAAATAACGTCGGAACACTCTGTTCATCAGATCCATAAACGTGGCTGGTGCATTTGTCAATCCAAATGGCATTACCAAGAACTCATAGTGCCCATACCTCGTTCGGAAAGCTGTCTTAGGCACATCTTCTTCTTTAATCCGCAACTGATGGTACCTAGATCTCAAATCAATCTTGGAAAATACCTTAGCACCCCTCAGCTGATCAAATAAATCATCAATACGGGGCAACGGATACTTGTTCCGCACCGTGACTTTATTTAGCTGTCTGTAGTCAATACATAGTCTCATGGTACCATCCTTCTTCTTCACAAACAGCATTAGAGCACCCCATCAGGAAAAACTAGGTCGGATGAATCCCTTGTCTACTAACTCCTGCAACTGCACCTTCAATTCCTTTAATTCTGCTGGTGCCATCCTATAGGGTGCTTGAGATATAGGGCTCGTTCCTGGAATGAGCTCAATAGTGAACTCGATCTCCCGGTGAGGAGGTAACCCAGGAAGATCATCAGGAAACACATCTGGAAATTCCCGGACTATTGGAATATCTTCCAACTTTAACTCCTGATTCCTGGTATCAATTACGTGGGCTAGATATCCTGAGCATGCTTTTCTGAGCAATCTCTTTGCCGTCATCGCTGAAATGAGGCAAGATGGGAGCACTCTACGCTCACCATAAAATGTCACTTCAGGTCGTCCAGGACTACGAAATACAACTTCCTTCCTGAAGCAATCCAATAAGGCATGATGCTTGGCTAGCCAATCCATGCCCAAAATAACATCCAAGCCCACCATTTCCAACGGAATCAAATCTGCTTCTAGACATACATCTCCTACTAAAACTGCACTATTGCGATACACCGTGCCTACATGAAAGATCTCTCATGTAGGTACAGAGATCGCTAATTCATCCCGTAGGGCTGAAAGTCTGACATCACCATTGTGGGTGAAACTAGGTGTAACAAATGAGTGCGTAGCCCCAGGGTCAATCAAAACTCTAGCAGGAGTTCCAAAAACTAATAAAATACCTGTAACTACGTCTGGTGACGCCTGTGCCTGCTGCTGGGACATTTGGTATACTCTGCCTGTGGCTCTAGCACGTCCACCTCATCCTTGCTACTGACTGCTACCTCTGCTGGCCACATTGGTCTGGGCCCCACCACTGGACGAGGCTCCTCTAAACTGCGATCTGCCCTGAGTGCCTACCCCTCTAGGCGATGCAACAGTCGCTTCTCCACCCTGAAGCAATACCGGGCACTCTTTCAAGAAATGTCCAGGCTGATCACAATGAAAACATCCTGTGGTACCCTGTCGGCAAGTCCCGGTATGATATCTACCACACTCATTACACTGCGAGCTCCTCATCCTGCCAACTGCTGAGGGTGGCGTCTCCCAGAACCTCTAACTGCACTGCCCACAGAATGGCTCCCAGAACTACCACTCTGATTGGAGCCTCCACTCGAACTAACTCCAGGTCGATAACCTCCATAACTGCGGCCACTGGATGACCCAGAACTGTAACTACTCCTCTTGGATGATCCTTGATTGGGACCACCCATATCAAACTGTCTCCTCCGAGGTTCACCTCGGGCTCTTACCATCATCTGGCTACTCTCCATCAGCAAAGCGGACATCACCAAATTCCCAAAATTAGTCAGCCGCTGACTAATCACAATGTCTCTGATGGAGGCCTTCAATCCTCTAGTGAACAGCTGACACTTCTTACTTTCATCTTCAACGAGTGGAATACAGTATTTGGACAATTCATTGAACTTTTTCTCGTACTCCAACACTGTCATCGTCCCCTGTTCCAACTACAGGAATTCCTCCATCTTCAGGTTCTGATAGGCCTGTGGGTAATACTGGCTGTCAAAAGCAGCCCGGAAGACTGGCCACGTGATGGCTGACGGATCCCGATATCTCCTTCTAACCGACTCCCACAAGTGTCTGGCATTTCTGATCAAAAAGAAAGTGGCCAAAATTACCTTGCGATCCTGTGGAACGGCCATCACTTCCATGATCCGCTCCATCCTCTCTATCAACTCTTCGACCACTGCTGGGTCGCCATCACCATCAAAATCTGTGGCCCCAATTCTCTTTGCCTGATCAGCATATGCCAGGGACGGGTTTCTAGACTGCCCTGTCCTGGATAGGGCCTGAGTCAACAACTCTAAAGTTTGCTGGAAATTGGGATCTCCTATCATAGTAGGCATGAGAGGTGCGGCCCTGATGGGCCTCTGACAAACGACTGCTCAACCGGTTCCTGTACCGGTTCAGGAATAGGAAAGTCTTCTGGCTCGGGAGAGGGATTCTGTCCCCTCATTCGGGACGACTGTCTAGTCCCCCTACGGAAGCCACCACGTTTAGGGCCCATACTCAACTGTCACAGAAAACAGGTGTTCAGTAACACTAGAAAGCACGAGTGTAGAGTCTACAAGAAGTTAAACCTAATGCTCTGATACCAAGTTGACAGGACCCGATCCTAATTCCACTTTGGAATTCGGGCCGGACCCTGTACGTGTCCGACACCTGGCGAATGTCGGCCACAAAAGACCTTTTTACCCTTCCGATTACACACTACGATTTAAAACTTCCCTAGACTCCTACCGAAAATTCGACAAAGTCTCTCCTGTAATTTATCCAAACCCAAAAATTTTCACCTATTAAACAAGCAATAATATTCACACCAACTGTTCTGGTTTTCATTCTAACCATATATCAGAGCAGTTACTAGCTATTTACAAGAATTTAAGTATTTTACAACAACATCCTACATTTTGTAGGTGGCGCAGGAGTTAGAAGAAGGCCTGGTGGTGGATTCTTGTACACTTCTACTGCTTGGGGCGCAAAACATAGGAAGATGTGAGTGGACAAAAATAACGTTCTCAAAACAATTTGTAAAAATAGTAACCCCCGTTGTAAAAATAAATAGATACATAAATCTGAAGTTCGACCGTATTCAAATACAAGCATTCATATAAACATATATACATATATACGTATCTATGCAGATGTACAACATGCACGAATGTCGAGAAAACTTGCATACAATGACTGAAAGCAATAATTACATAAAAGCACTGAAACTCCTTTAAAACTACCACCTAGGTGTACCCCTGTAAATCCGTCAACTCCCCTGGCAGGTTTCGGCGACACACAGTCTATCCGAGCCGCAAACTGGCAGGATTCAGGGGACTATAGTCAGCCTGATCCGCTGGCAGGTCTCGGTGACACAAAGTCAACTCGAGCCGCTCTGGCAGGATTCAGGGGACCGTAGTCAGCCTGATCCGCAATCCTAGCAGGTCTCGGTGACACGAGGTTAACTCAAGCCGCAAATCCTGGCAGGTCTCGGGACACCAAGTCAATCCGGGCCGCAAATCCTGGCAGGTCTCGGGACACCAAGTCAATCCGAGCCGCAAATTCTGGCAGGTCTCGGCGACACACAGTCAATCTGAGCCGCAAATCCTGGCACTCACGGTCCGAGCGTCCCCGAAACTCGTGAGGCAAATGTCAAGTGCACTGACAAAACTGAGAATAAACTGGATGTCCGTAGACATCGGTCTAACTGCGGGTAATCACCATAACTGGGTACATGGTGGTCTTAAAATAAACTATTTTTAGAAAAGTCTGATAATTAACTGTAATTTGATAAGTCTGAGCTAAGCTGCTATTTCTGTAATATAAATCTCAAAATCTGCTGTTTATCACTTTTTAGCATGTTCAACTAAGCAGCATAGAAATAAAGATATTTTACGGCACAAATCATGCTCGGAAAACATTCAATAAAATTTATTCAAGATCAAATAATGAAATTCATTTATAAAAATCATTTATAAAAGAAAAGTCCACTCACTTTTGGTCCGAGCTAGCTGGACCTCTTGAAGGTCCCTCCTGTGGTTCAGTCTGGCCCCTGGTGCCTGATTAACCATGAATATTAAATTAATAAAACTGCTCAAAAAGTATTAAATTAAAAATCCTGACCCCCGGCTCCTAAAAATGCGTGCACTCATTTTAAAGTTAATCTTATGCCCACTTAGCATTTCAGACATTTAAAACGGTCTTAAAAGATCTGAAGCTTTACTAAGCGATAAACTGCCAGGCCGGTCGATCCGGAACCCCATGGGGTCCACGATCTCCGATGGCCGATTTGGGATTCACTAGAGGTTCCTCACAGAGAAATACCCATATCCTGCGAGTTTGGCCCGAATTGGACGGTCCGATGGGCCACAATCGCGTTATCGCTTAAATTCCAAACCCTAGCCCCAGGGTTCGCGATTTCGGAGTATCCGAAACTCCGATTCGCGATCCGTTGAATCCTACACGATCCTAAAATCATGTAGAATGACATGTCTGAAATTGAGTGCGATCCAACGGCTCGACGGTACTGCACCTGGGAATCGCACAATATGGAAAATTCGTTCGGGGCTCAAACGGAATCCAAATCGAGATCTGCGAAATCCTACGCGCTCGTGACAACACGAGGATCGCAAAATACACAGAGTCACTAACTACCCTCACCCACGCGCCGCCACATGCGCCGGCAGCTTGGGTGTCCAAAGCAATAACGGCTCGTCGGAAAAACTCAAAACCAAGGCTCCAAACTCCTATCCTAGGTAAAAAAAACCCCATTTGGAGTCACTTTTGTTCTTGGACATACCCCAAAAAGTGGCCGGAAACGGCCGATCACGGAGGCCGAAACTCGGTCGATTTTCAAGTTGAAAATCGAGTGATCTACGGCTAAAATCGATGAAAACCTATCCAACCATCAACTAGAGCATGAAAAATAGATGAGAATCCATACCTTACTCGAAAGATTTGGTTGAGAATTGAGGGAGAACGAGGGGTCTGAAATTCGGGTAAAAACCGATCGGTTTTCACCTGTTTCCGGCAAACTCCGGGCGGCCCAAGTGTGGAGACCGGTCGGGATGGGACGGCGGGGGCCAGACAGTTCCAACAGTACCGGTGCCGTAGGTCGGCGTGGTCCGTGGCGGTGGCTGTGGTGACGGGAAGGGAAGGGGGAGGCGCGGGAGGAGAGAGAGAGAGGAGAGAGAAAGCTGAGGGGAAGAGAGAGAGGAAAGGGATAAAAATCTGACTTTTGTCCAAATTACCGTTTTGCCTTTCATGGTATTTTGACCGTATTTTCTTCGTTACAACTCCGATTCGAGTCCACTCCATGTCTACGGACTCGTTTCGTCGTGCTCTACGCAACGGCGTAAGTGGAATTGCCAAATTCCTTCTCTGTCAAAAAGTCAACTTTTTCCCAATTAAATATGGTGAGGGCAAAATCGTCTTTCTTCTAGAATAAATTAATACTTAATTTAGGATATTTTGTTTTGGGTTATTACACAAACAGTCTCTCAATGTATCCCTATGTGATTGTTCAAGGAGTCTCTCAATGGTAGATTGGCCTTAATAATTTGACTTCAAGCCAGTGAGGTACATGCATATTAAGTAGAGACAATGATGAACGTCTCACAGACCACTTGACTTCCTGTCAAATTTTCTTTAATACAATGATTACTTTTTTTAACCAAATTTTAAAGCCACCCTTTTTCTTCTTTTCTTTTCTCCACTGTCATTGCTACTCTTTCAAATAATCTCTTTATTGTCACACCTCGCCTCTACATTTTGTGAATGATAATTTATCGTTCAAATTTTCTTAGTGAGTATGTTTTATTTGATTGTTTGCTATGATCGATAATGAGTAGATAGTTAATGAAACATAAAAATAATGGAGTTTAGGAATTTTGTATCAAGTAAAAAATTAGTTTGATTGTGACCCTAACGAAAAATATATTTCAATTAATATCTGAGGTGCCCCTTTTATGAAAATTTTCTAATTCCGTCACTGTTTAATTTAAGTGATTACGAAACAGCTTGATGTTGGCATACTCAAAAATTACTTTGAAATTTAATCAAGAGTGTTGCTAAACGAACCCTAAAATTAACTGAGTACACCCTATAATCTAAGTACACCATAATATTTAAATTAAAATATAAAATTAACTAAGCACACCTCATTTAATTATCAAAAATACCCCTATACACTATCACACAACACCAAACCTAATGCCTCCTCTGCAGCTGGAGATGATGTTGTTGAAGATATTACAACCATTGTAAGTTGTTTTGGATTTGTTTTTTGATCTCTAGTTATTACTGGATGAATTTAAAATTAACCTACTACCCTTTGAAATTTCTACATAGACAACCAATGCTCATACTGGTCATCTAAATCTGTTCTGTAGGTCCCTATTTTTAATTACTCTTCCTTCTTCCTTTTTGTAGTTCCAGAACCAAATAATAAATAGAAAA
The DNA here is from genome assembly GCF_902201215.1 of Prunus dulcis. Classification (NCBI taxonomy): domain Eukaryota; kingdom Viridiplantae; phylum Streptophyta; class Magnoliopsida; order Rosales; family Rosaceae; genus Prunus; species Prunus dulcis. Next base: position 18,189,583 of record NC_047652.1, read on the forward strand.
ATAGAAAAAAGAAACCAAGAGAATGTCCTAAGTTTGAAGGACTCAACCTTCATCCAATAAATTATTTATTTATTTTTCCTCTTCGTATGAATCATCCACTGCCCCTTAAAGAACCTATAGGAGTGGAGCATGTATCCGCTAGAGTGTTATCTACCACCAGTGACTAAGAACTGTATCAAACAAACTTCTTGGCATTCCCTTGCGTTTGATTAGGGTTGAATATGGTGAATATGATGTACTTATTAAAATAATTTGTTTTACAATTCAATATATCTATTTTGGTCATTTTATATTAGGATAAATTAGTAATTCAATAAATAATTTGATAGTATGGTTTACTCAGTTAATTTTAAAGTTCGTTTAGCAGCACTCTTTAATTAAAAGTAAAAAGACTAGTAATAGTGGAATCTATGAAGCTTGACTTCAAGTCAATGTCAACGCATTCTTTTGTAAAGTTGTAACCAAGTAAGCAAAGACAGCTCATTTTCCATTTCCAAAAGTATCTGTTTTTTTTCCCTTCATCCTCTCCTTTAATTCGTGCTTTTGAACGTTATTTATATCTAATAATAATAAAGCAACTTTTTTGAAAATTTTCGGTAGATTCGTGACTAAATTAAAGGGATTGTGAGTGTTTTAATACTTTATTTACTTGGTAGTTAGAACCAGCTTTAAGACTTTGAATGGCTAGCTTTGGAAGACTTTGAAGACGATAAACTTCTCTTCACCTTCTTGGCTTCTTCTCTTTGATTCCCTTACTCTTTTTTTCGATTCTTTTTTTTTTTTTTTTTTTCCTTCCCTTTTTTATACTTTCTCTAGTTACAACCACGTTTTTCTTGAGTTGTGCGTCTATAAAAGGAGTTTATAATTTCTCCACCCTTAATTGTGTGAGAGCCATAATTAAGCATACATAATTAGAAAACAAAATTGCAATGGGAATGGAATCGTGGCGGTCGAAGTTCATTTCTCTACGTTGTTTTATTTTTCTGTCACTCATTGCTACTCACTGTTTTTTATTTGTGCAGACCCGGACACTTGGCCAGGTTGATGAGTGCTCAGCCTTGCTGCAGTTCAAGGAAAGCTTTGCAATTAACAAGTCTGTTTCTGCAGATCCTCTTGCTTATCCGAAGGTTTCATTTTGGACGCGAGAAGGAGATGGGAATCGGAGTAATTGTTGTTCATGGGATGGTGTTGAGTGTGATGAAGACTTTGGCCATGTTGTCGGCCTTGATCTCCGTAGCAGCTGTCTCTACGGTTCTATCAATTCCAGCAACACTCTCTTCCGCCTTGTTCACTTGCAGTGGCTTGACCTCTCAGATAATCACTTCAATTTCTCTCAAATACCATCAAGATTTGGTCATGATCTTTCGAGTCTAACATATCTCAACCTTTCACATTCCTTATTCTCTGGCCAAATTCCATCAGAAATTTCAAAGTTATCGAAGCTGTCTACCCTTGATCTGTCTTTCAATTCTCAGAAAGTTGATGATGATAGTTTCCCTTTGAAACTGACCAAGGGCAACATGAGAAGCCTGGTTCAGAACTTGACCACCATAAAACAACTTCATCTTAATTGGGTAGAGATGTACTCCACTGTGCCTGATATCTTGGTCAATGCATCTTCTCTTACATCTCTCCAACTTGACATTTGTGGGTTGTATGGGGAATTCCCAATTGGCATCTTCCACCTACCAAACTTAGAGGTTCTTGATGTGAATGGTAACTCAAACCTTACCGGTTATTTCCCTAACTTTAACAGGAGCAATGTTTTCAAGAAATTGAATGTCGGGGCCACAAATTTCTCTGGTATGCTGCCTGCTTCTATGGGAAACCTTCATTCCTTAAATTTTTTGGACATCTCTTTGTGTCATTTTTACCCCCTTATTCCATCTTCACTCGGAAACCTTACCCAGCTCAACTACCTTGACATGGGTGGATTTTATGACGTTCCAAATAATAATTCCACAGGCCAATTATTTTCTGAATATTCCTTGTCTTGGATAGCAAGTTTAACCAACCTCTACAGTTTGTCCCTTTGGGCCAACAAATTCAGGGGGAAATTCCCAAGTTTTGTGGCCAACCTCACGCAACTTTCATTACTAGAATTGGGTGGTAACGAAATAACTGGTCAAATTCCATCTTGGCTTATGAATTTGACCCAGTTAACTACTCTATACCTCGGGGGTAACAATTTGAGCGGAGCAATTCCTAGGTCACTCTTCCAGCTCCAAAATCTGGAAATTCTTGACCTTTCCTCTAATAGCTTGAGTGGACAAGTTGAGTTTGATCAGTTTTCCCAGCCCAAAAAGTTAAAGGATCTTCTATTAGCATACAACAAGTTATCTCTGCAGATCATAACCAATTTGAGTGCTACTGTTCCACAGCTTGAACTTCTAGATTTGACGTCATGCAACTTAACAGAGTTTCCAGAATTTTTAAAATATCAATCCAAATTGCGCTTCTTACAACTTGGCGACAACAACATTCAAGGGCAAATACCAAAATGGGTGTGGAATGCAACTAGAGAAACTTTGTTGTTTCTCGAGCTCTCTTCCAACTTCTTAACGGGATTTGACCAAAATCCAATCAATCTTCCATGGCAGAATCTATATCATTTAGATCTCCGGACCAATATGTTACAAGGATCACTGCCAATTCCACCACAATCAATCATAAACTATATGGTCGGCAGCAATCATTACAGTGGAGAAATTTCGCCCTCGTTCTGCAACTTGAATAATTTGCACATTCTTGATTTGTCCAACAACAGCCTGAGTGGCATGCTTCCACAATGTTTGGGGAACTCCAGTGCTCTTGAAATATTGATGCTGATGAACAATTCATTTCATGGCAGTATTCCTCAAATATGTCCAGTCGCAAATAGTTTGAAAATGGTTGATTTGAGTTACAATCAGTTACAGGGAAAAGTACCAAGATCAATGGCCAATTGCACTCGATTAGAGTTTCTTAACCTTGGAAACAATCATATGCGTGACATCTTCCCATCTTGGTTAGGGGCACTTCCAGCACTACAGTTTCTCAGTTTGAGGTCTAATGGATTTCATGGCATGATTGGGAAGTATGCAACTAACCATGACTTCCCAAAGTTGTGCATCATTGATTTATCTGACAATGGTTTTTCAGGTGTGTTGCCCTCTAACTACTTAGAGAACTGGAATTCCATGAAATCTGTTGACGAGAGCCAGCAAACTTATTTTCAAGTCATTTCGACAGCAGACAACAACTCAGCTAAATATTCGTATGGCTTTGCTTATCCATACTCAATCACGACTTTCGCAAAAGGTGTTGAGTTGAAATTTATATGGACTCCTTATCTTCTTAGATTTATAGATTTCTCAAGTAATAGATTTGAAGGAGAGATTCCAGCAGGTGTCATTGGGAATCTAAGAGGCCTTCTTTTCCTTAACCTTTCCAACAACGCTCTCACTGGTCTCATCCCATCATCTTTATGGAACTTGACGGCTCTTGAATCGTTGGATCTCTCCCGAAACCAGCTCTCAGGAAGGATCCCCGGTAATTTGGCACAACTCACTTTCCTTGAATATTTCAATGTATCCTATAACCATCTTTGGGGTCCTATACCACTTGGCCAACAATTTGGTACATTCCTAGAAGATTCATACCAAGGAAACTCAGGTCTGTGTGGAAAGCCTTTGTCAAAGAAATGTGATAGCTCAATATTGCTACCACCATCAATCTTTGAAGAAGATGAAGATTCCGGGTTTCAAATTGCACTAGATTGGTATGTGGTTCTGCCAGGAGTTGTTACTGGTCTAATAGTTGGAGTGGTTGCGGGGAACTTTTGGACAAGCAAGAATCATGAATGGTTTTTAGAGAAATTTAGCAGGAAGAGGCAGCCAAGAGGCACACGGGGGAGGAGAGGACACAGAAACTAAGTACTTATTTTAAATCCATGTTTATCTTGAAGCTGCTGGTGTTGTTTGTTTGAATTCTTGTATGGGGTCTGGTGCATTCTGTTTTATTACAATAAGGGTGGTGGTGTAATTTGCTTGTATTAATTTGTGGTGCTGTAAGTTGCTTGTATGAATTTGTACAACAATGTTTGTAATATGTTTCTGTACGTTTTCGACTAGCTACGAACCACATTTCATGTTTCCTGTTTGCTTAGTTTCTTTGATTTCCTGTATTGTTGTTCTTAATGAATTTGTACAACAATGTTTGTAATATTTGGATGCTTAATGCTTGCTTTGCAGCCAGTATATGTTGCTACTATCAACTTCTAGTAGGTGATTTGCCAACTCTCTTGAGGTTCTTCTCTGCCTTCTCTGTTCTTCTCTTGATTCTTGTTAAGAAAGACACATGATTTTAAAAATGTTGAACCCAAAATTTTACTTGCATTGCTGCCTTGATTTACTTGTTTACCACCAGAAGATTTTTGGCTGTATCTTGTAATCACTTTGTAAGATGAATTAGGAAATTCCCTTCCATAAATGCCCCATGAAAACTTTTGAATGACCAACAAACCCTCAATATATCCCATGGCAAGAACAAGGCCACAAAGAAAACCTACAAGCATTTGTGGCTAAATTTCCCAAACAGGTGAAGCCATAGATTCCACAGTGGTTCACTTGTAGCTAAGAGAGCAGTTAGGCTACTATGTCAACTCTGGCTGTAATTTTCATTGTTTGTTTTCCAAGTCTTTTTCTGTTTACCTTTTCTCTGCTGCTTGTTTGTTTGGATCACATTGTTTCCAAGTTCTCAACCCTATCCCTATGTGATTGTTCAAAGTCTCTCAATGAATGCTTAGTTTATTCTTCTTGACTTTCCTAACCCCAAAAGAATATCATATTAAAAAGCAAAAAATAAAATGTGTGTGTGTGTGTGTGAGAGAGAGAGAGAGAGAGAGAGAGAGAGAGAGAGAGAGAGCAACTTTTCAAGAAAACCCAGAACATGATAAACTCTTTTGGGCCATAGATCTGAGTGCCAATGTGCTGATTTGAATCAGATGGTAGGAGGAAATTCTATGTAATAATAATATACATGTTGACCTATTTATGTGGCACATACTTTACGACAACATAATTCAACAAATGACAGTCTTCAGGGAAGTGAGTGAAATTGTGAAAATTTTCATGTGCTGTTCACAGGTTTGATGTGCTTGTAGTTTTGCAATTATCAAATTCTTTGCACTGCAAGCAAAGAATAGAAAACAGTGATTTCTCATTCAAATGCGTCCAACAAACAAGTCCAAGACAATACAAAACAACTCCCCATGACACTCGGCTCTAAATGCATGCAGGGGTGTGGGGTAGATACAGCCATCCATCCTTGTGTCTTTATAAAATCTAATGTCAAATCTCTCTCTGTATTTTATTGATATTGTTTTGTTATATGCTTTCTGTCTAAAAGGACTTGGGGGTTTCCTTTCTGAGCCAAATTCCAACCCCATGAAGACAAACAGATGGTTGCTGCCTCATCATCATCTAAAAAGTCTTCTATTGCTGTGGCTGGTATCCAATGCCAGTGCCACATTTATTTTCTTGAAGAGGAAACTGGAGAAACACAGCCTCCTATGTGATATGTGACTTTTTGGTGTTCCTTGGAAGAAGGAAGAAGAGGTAGAAAGATGAAACACATATGTATATGACTAAATATCTCTATTCGGGAGATTCACTATTATACCCAACATAGAAGTTCAAATTATTAAAAAAAAAACACACTCAAAACTCATTTACAACATAACAAAAAGACTCTTAACTTCTTTTAAATTACAAAACAGCCATTAATTTCTTAAAAGAAATCCAACCCAAAAACTCATAAAAAAATCCAAAACACTCAATAGGGCATTAAAGTAATTTAATAATCAAAATTAAATTTAATAGGGCCAACTATCTCTTTTTGGGTTTTTAGGTATCTTTATATAAATTAAATGGTGTATGGTTTATTTATAGTTTTAGTGCTAAGAAGGAGTATATGAGTAAATATCTCTATTCCTTAATCTGATGCAGCATATGGTTTCTTTTACATTTTCAATTAAAATCCACAATTAATTAGGCAAATTATTAGCTGAGGAATGAACGTATTAGAGCTCAATATAGTGATAGTGGGAATTTTATTTATACTTTTCTACTACAGAATTGAGATTTCAGAAATTTGAGTTCTTGGATCAATTGGAGGGTTGCTATCAACTTTTGACCTACTGAACCACCTAGCCTGGTCTCAATCATATCCGTTGAACAAAGAACATGGAACTGGAGAAAGGGACAAGAAGAGACACTAACCTTGATGAAGGCAGAGGATGAAGAAAATGGTGGCCAACGAGCTCTGACTCTGCTTCATTAAGACACTGCAGCAATTGCGATCTCAGATTTGCAGGCAACCAGCGTTGTACATGGTCATTGTATCCCAGGTGGAGCCGAAGAAGCAGCAGCAACGAAGAAAAAAATTGAGTCTCTACTCTACGTTTCAATTTGAAGCAGCATCTAATTCTGCTTTAAAGTTGGCTGACTGATCTATAAGATTTGCGAGAGGACACGAGACGATTTGGATAGTTAGTCTTAATTCACTTATTTTCTTCAAAAATAAAATGATTTACTTTAAAATAATTGTGTTTAATTGATGACTTTATATATCAACTTTTAACTCAAGTAGCACTAGATATGATATTGGGGTTAATGGTTTTATTAGTCTCTGAATTTATATTAGATTTGCATTTGAATATCTCAATTTCCAAAATGGTTTCGTGGTCCTTTAATTTTAGTTTCGTTAGAGCATCTCCAAGAGATATGTCAAATACCAAACATCAAATTTAAATTTGATGACTAATGTGACAATTTGATATCTTATATAACTTTACACTCTACCCGATATGTAAAATTAAATTATTATTTTATTACATTTTAGTGTTGATTTATTTTTAATTAAACAGAAAAGAAAATAAAAAATAAAAAAATATTCATTTGACATCTTGCTTTTGTAATGTCAAAAATAACATCTCAACCTTCAGCCTTCATTTCACATCAGCTTTGACACATAGTGATGTGAGATGTTATTTTTAGCCGTTAAATGTCTATGTGGCACTTTTGACACATCAATTGGAGATGCTCTCAGGACAAATGGTCTTATCGTCAATTTTGTTAACCTTTTTGTTAAGTGCAAGGGTAAAATAGTATTTTTGCATCAAAATTTATTAAAAAATTAAAATTAAAATTAAACTCTCTCTCTCTCTTTCTCTCTCTCCCCCTCTCTATGATTTCTACTTCCCCAAACTTGATTTTTCTTTTTCTATTTTTTAGTTTTTTATTGATTTTCTTTTATTATTATTTTAAAGATGATTTTAGGGCAAAATGGTATTTTTATATTAAATTCAAAAAAATTGTCCCTTCCCCCTCTCCCACCACTTGGTCACCTGTTCGAATCCCAGGAAAAGTGTTTGTGTTTTTGTTTTTGGTCGGTAAAGGATAGTTCATTCAAAAAACGCCACAGCGGGGCAATTAAGCTTTACTAAACTAAAGGAGAAATTTTATATATATATACACACACACTAAAGCTCAATCCAACTAAACACTGTTCCTAAGCACAGTATAATGACGGAAATGCCCCTCATTTTACTGTTGTTTTACGTTTTGTTTTCTCTTCATAACAGTAAATTGACAAAACTGCCCTCAACTAAACATCTTCCTCTGTTCCCTTTTTGCCCCTTCCCCTCCGCTGCGAACGTTTCGTTCGCTCAGAGAAGGCGTCCATTTTCAGTTCATTTCGAACCAGCTAGTTGGGGGGCAGCCATGGAAGATCCGCATTCATTGTTAGACATGCGTGGGGGGGCGTCGATTTTCGTTTGGGAGGTGCGCTGCAAATCCAGCCGCACTTTTAGTCTTTGTCTCACAGATTTGTGGTTGGGAGATTTCTCATCGTTTCTACAGCCTTCGACTCAGACGTCTTCCATCTTTCTTGCTTGCGAGTTTTTGCATCCTTTGTCTTCAGGTATGCATACCGTCAACTTTTTAACAGATCTTTTGGTCTTCATTTCATGAATTTGTTTGTTGGCTGGGAGATTTTTCGTCCTTTGTAGAGCGTGGGTGTGAGCCATGTTCTATTTTAGGGTATTTTTTATTTATTTTTTACGAATTTGGGTTCATTTATTTGGTTAATTTGACTTCAGGTTCTTGGGTAATCCATAATGCTATATAAGAGGAGATGAGGTATTTATATTTCACAACATATTGGGTTCTATCAGGAAGGGATTGAATCTCACATATTAGCTCAGGTATTTCCATCGTTATTATTATTAATTTTTTTAATCAATTGTCGTTTCAATGACTTTGCTCTCTTGGAGAAATTTTAGAAATGGAAATCATTCCCAATTTCAGTTTTGGTTGCCGATAAAACACTGGAAAGCAAAGACCAAGCGTGCTTTTAAAAAAAAAAAAAAAAATTCCTTTTTTTATCTGCTTTTGGTTGCTGTATCCTAAATATGGAGAAAAAAATTAATGATAAAACTCAAGGGAAAAAGAAGTGAAGATTAATCAGGTTTCGACAAAATAGAAAATGGGAATGATTAACCAGCAACCATACTGATAAAGTGCCATCTTCCCTTCTTTGTGTACTCTCTAAGTTCTGCTCGCGTCAATTTTTTCACCCTATGCTCTGAGACATAGCTATGTGGCTTAAACTTTGGTTTCTGTATATGAAAAATATAGTTCTTGACTGCGAAGCTTTTCTGCATATGTCACAGATTCTTAAATTCGATCCTAAATTCCTTATGTTCAACTAGAAAGAAAGGTTTCCTTTTATCTTCTTGAAATAATTCATGTTTTAAAACCCATTTATCTAGATTGACTCTCAAGCATATGGCGTCTGGGGAAACATATGGTTTACTTTGTCAGTTCGATATGCTTGGTACATAAGTTCTGAAAATTGTATGGCCTGATTGAGCAGGCATGCTGTAGAGTTCTTGCTTGAATGTGTATGGTTTGTCCTTTAAAATTACAATTGAACATAATATCCTAGATATTAGGATTGCCGCAGGCTTATGTAGATCACAGTCTGTGCAACGATTCAATCCTGAGTGAGAGAGTGGTTTTGTGATTTTGATTGTTTATGGTGACTTTTGATTAATGTTCACTTGAGTTGTCAAGACAAAGGGAATGTAAATCTAGATCAACGCTTACAGAAAATTAAAGTTATATATTGAAGTTTTTGGTTTATAGAATTAGAGAGGCTGAGAAAATAGAAATCATGCTACAGTATACCTGGAATGAAGATTTTTGCTGCCTCCTTCAAGGAACCTAAATCTGTTGTCTTTGGCCTGTCCAAGTCAGCATATATTAGATAAACTGTACATTAGTATTTATCAAGCAGTTTAGAAAGTGTCACCTTATAAACAGGGCCAAATCCTCCCTCTCCCATTTTATTCGCTACATTGAAGTTGTTTGTTGCAGCTAAAACTCTTTTTAAATTGAAGAGTGGTAGTTCTGCATCATTCTTCGCAGCTTCAGCTCTTTCTTTACTTATAGTCTCACTCATACAGCCTACTGTGCTTCCTGTTTCATTCTTATTATTAGAGCATTGGTTGTTTGGAACACTAGAATATATGTTTGTGTGAGTGAGAAAGAGAAAAAGAAAGAGAAGGGTGGTAGCACTATACCTTCCATTCCCAAGTATTTCTTCCATATGAAGAATTTGTTGGCTGGGAGATTTTTTGTCAAGAGACGTTCTTTCTTTTAGTGGTTTGATGTTGATTCGACAGTTGAAGGCTCTGAAAGCAAGTTAATATATAGAGTGACAGTAATTATAAATAGATGGATCATGGATCTTGGTGCAATTTTCTCTGTTTTTTGGGTTATTTTTTATGCTGTTTTGATTCATGGGTTGGTTTTTATGTATTTTGTTTTTAGAAGTTGGACTTTTTGGAATTTGATATTGATATGGGAATTGAAAGCTTCAGTTCAGGATAATGCTTTTCAGTGTGTGTGTTTTTTTAATATGTCAGTCAGAGACTTGAATCTTATCTGCATAATATTTCTCCTCCTTTCTGTTTCTTTTGGATTAAACCTGAAAAAAAAAAAAAAAAAACAAGTGTCCAATGCAATGCAATTGAGACTCTACTTAATGAAATTGTTCTCTGGCTTTTCCTTATCTGAAAAATGCCAATTTTCCATGGAAACAAAGGAAATTAGGATATTATATAGAAACAAAAGAAATTGTTGTGTTATGTATTGCAATACATTTAGTGAAAAAACTTTTTTTTAATAAATGTTTTTTTTTTTCTTTTTCCAATTCATAGTGGAAATAACTTTAAAGTGGGAAAAGATCATCAATTTTTAACAATGAGGATGAGATTTTTTTTAAAAAAAAGGTTGGCTACATATCAAAACACTGTTAAAGATGTAGCACATGTGGCACTAATTACACAAATTGTGTAATGATCTATTGTTGTTAATATTTGCTTTCTTATTTTATTTTTTGTTTTTCTGTTCATGTTTTTTTATACTAATTTTATGTAATATTTACTGATTTGGTGATGTCATGTTAGAGATGTTCAAAGTTTGAGCACTACCTCCAATATTTGAATTCTAATTCTGAATTTTAATTATTCTCTCTTTCTAAGTTTGAACACTACCTCTATTATCTGGAACAAATTGGCAAAACACAAAACACATTTCAATTGAGATAAAATTTGACCATGCAGAGAGCTTCTTTGTCTGAGGTTTGGAGGTGTAAGAGGAGTTGGGGTTGCACTAATTTTTGTTTGTGGTATCATGGAGTCACACAGTCATTTAATGTTATTGATTACATCTGTTTTGCTTGGTTAGGCTATAGAAGCTCTGTTTAATTAGTTTTTGGATATTGTGTTGTTTGAAAATTCTTATTCTATAGTTGTGCTATTGTTGGTGTGTGTCCATTTTGCTTCATTAGGCTATAGATGTAATTAAGAAATAATAGTTAATTCATGAATGTTTTTTCCCTTCCCAACTATTGATCTGTTGGTCGAAGTTTGACTCTGATTTTTGCTTTGGATTTTGATGATGGCTGATATTCTTTTTTTTTCTATCTCTGTTTGTTTTTGTTTTCTAGGACTTTTCTTTTGTTTTAGAAGTGGACTAACAAAGTTCAGGCATCTCATATAAAAACACTGCAAAGAACAACATATTTGGACAGTTTTGGGACTAGAAAATCATAAACTGCAATTCTTTTGATTTTTTCTTGCTTTTTCTCTTCTTTCTTAATCATGTTTTGTTTTGATGTTTTGTAGGTGTTGTTTTTCTGCTTTAGATAGTGCTGTTTGGTGATTGTTTTTGGTTATGTTAAGCAAGAGGTGTGTTTCTATGTTGAAATTTCAATTTATTGTTTTCGGTTTTGTGAATAGAGCATAGTAATTAGCTAATGGCATCAATTGACAATTGGTTGGGATAAATTTGAACTAATTGCTATGGTTGTACAGCTGTAAATGAAGTCAAGTAATTCTTATGTGGTTTGAACTAATGACAAGCTGTTTCAACGTATCCTATAACCATCTTTGGGGTCCTATACCACTTGGCGAACAATTTGGTACATTCCTAGAAGTTTCATACTAGGGAAACTCAGGTCTTTTTTTGAAGCCTTTGTCAAAGAAATGTGATAGCTCAATATCGCTACCGCCATCAATCTTTGAAGAAGATGAAGATTCCGGGTTTCAAATTGCACTAGATTGGTATGTGGTTCTGCCAGGAGCTTTTAGTGGTTGCTGGGAACTTCTGGACAAGCAAGAATCATGAATGGTTTTTAGAGAAATTTAGCAGAAAGAGGCAGCCAAGAGTCACACGGGGAAGGAAAGGACACAGAAACTAGGTACTTATTTTAAATCTATGTTTATCTTGCAGCTGCAGCTGCTGTTGTTTAGAATAATTGTATGGGGTCTGGTGCATTCTGTTTTATTACAATAAGGGTGGTGGTGTGTATTTTGCTTGTATTAATTTGTGGTGCTGTAAGTTGCTTGTATTAATTTTTACAACAAGTAAGCAAAGATAAAAGACAGCTCATTTTTCATTTCCAAAAGTATCTGTTTTTTTTTTCACTAACCTAAAAAAATAACATGGAAATAAAAGAGAGGAGGAGGGAAATGCCCTCCTCTCCTCAGCAACACATTTGGGTTCACAAATTATGTTCAAAGCGATCATGTTCGATTACGTCACTACTTTTAATAATTATAGTTTGACAGCAATGTTTGTGGTTACATGCAAAAGACTCTGTGGAACAATGCTTCCAGCAAAATAAATATCAAACCTGCAGACGACTTGACTTTAAAAGTCTTGAAGTGATTGATTTGGCTTCATCACCGATCATCAAGCATCCCCATTTTCCTTGGTTATTTTGCATGAGCTGTGTCTATAAAAGGAGCTTATAATTTCTCCACCCTTAATTGTGTGAATTATGTCACTACTTTTAATAATTATAGTTTGACAGCAATGTTTGTGTTTACATGCAAAAGACTCTGTGGATCAATACTTCCAGCAAATAAATGTCAAACCTGCAGACGACTTGACTTTATTTTATTTTTTTTCCTTCCCTTTTTTATACTTTCTCTAGTTACAACCACGTTTTTCTTGAGTTGTGCGTCTATAAAAGGAGTTTATAATTTCTCCACCCTTAATTGTGTGAGAGCCATAATTAAGCATACATAATTAGAAAACAAAATTGCAATGGGAATGGAATCGTGGCGGTCGAAGTTCATTTCTCTACGTGATTGATTTGGCTTCATCACCGCTCATCAAGCATCCCCATTTTCCTTGGTTATTTTGCATGAGCTGTGTCTATAAAAGGAGCTTATAATTTCTCCACCCTTAATTGTGTGAGAGCCATAATTAAGCATACATAATCAGAAAACAAAGCTTCGATGGGAATGGAATCGTGGTGGTCGAAGTTTATTTCTGTATGTAGTTTTATTTTGCTATTACTCAATGCCACTCACTGTTTTTCACCTGTACAGAGTCAGGCACTTGGCCAGGTTGATGAGTGCTCAGCCTTGCTGCAGTTCAAGGAAAGCTTTGCAATTAAGAAGTCTGTTTCTGCGGATCCTCTTGCTTATCCGAAGGTTTCATTTTGGACGCGAGAAGGAGATGGGAATCGGAGTAATTGTTGTTCATGGGATGGTGTTGAGTGTGATGAAGACTTTGGCCATGTTGTCGGCCTTGATCTCCGTAGCAGCTGTCTCTACGGTTCTATCAATTCCAGCAACACTCTCTTCCGCCTTGTTCACTTGCAGTGGCTTGACCTCTCAGATAATCACTTCAATTTCTCTCAAATACCATCAAGATTTGGTCATGATCTTTCGAGTCTAACATATCTCAACCTTTCACATTCCTTATTCTCTGGCCAAATTCCATCAGAAATTTCAAAGTTATCGAAGCTGTCTACCCTTGATCTGTCTTTCAATTCTCAGAAAGTTGATGATGATAGTTTCCCTTTGAAACTGACCAAGGGCAACATGAGAAGCCTGGTTCAGAACTTGACCACCATAAAACAACTTCATCTTAATTGGGTAGAGATGTACTCCACTGTGCCTGATATCTTGGTCAATGCATCTTCTCTTACATCTCTCCAACTTGACATTTGTGGGTTGTATGGGGAATTCCCAATTGGCATCTTCCACCTACCAAACTTAGAGGTTCTTGATGTGAATGGTAACTCAAACCTTACCGGTTATTTCCCTAACTTTAACAGGAGCAATGTTTTCAAGAAATTGGTTGTTGGGTTCACAAATTTTTCTGGTATGCTGCCTGCTTCTATGGGAAACCTTCATTCCTTAAATTTTTTGGACATCTCTTGGTGTCATTTTTACCCCCTTATTCCATCTTCACTCGGAAACCTTACCCAGCTCAACGACCTTGACATGAATTCATTTAATGACATTCCAAATAATAATTCCACAGGCCAATTAGTTTCTGAATATTCCTTGTCTTGGATAGCAAGTTTAACCAACCTCTACAGTTTGTCCCTTTGGGCCACCAAATTCAGGGGAAAATTCCCAAGTTTTGTGGCCAACCTCACGCAACTTTCATTACTAGAATTGGGTGGTAACGAAATAACTGGTCAAATCCCATCTTGGCTTATGAATTTGACCCAGTTAACTACTCTAAACCTCGGGGGTAACAATTTGAGCGGAGCAATTCCTAGGTCACTCTTCCAGCTCCAAAATCTTGAAATTCTTGACCTTTCCTCTAATAGCTTGAGTGGACAAGTTGAGTTTGATCAGTTTTCCCAGCCCAAAAAGTTAAAGAATCTTCGATTAGCATACAACAAGTTATCTCTGCAGATCATAACCAATTTGAGTGCTACTGTTCCACAGCTTGAATCTCTAGATTTGACGTCATGCAACTTAACAGAGTTTCCAGAATTTTTAAAATATCAATCCGAATTGCGCTTCTTACGACTTAGCGACAACAACATTCAAGGGCAAATACCAAAATGGGTGTGGAATGCAACTAGAGAAACTTTGTTGTTTCTCAAGCTCTCTTCCAACTTCTTAACGGGATTTGACCAAAATCCAATCAATCTTCCATGGCAGAATCTATATCATTTAGATCTCCGGACCAATATGTTACAAGGATCACTGCCAATTCCACCACAATCAATCATAAACTACATGGTCGGCAGCAATTATTACAGTGGAGAAATTTCGCCCTCGTTCTGCAACTTGAATCATTTGCACATTCTTGATTTGTCCAACAACAGCCTGAGTGGCATGCTTCCACAATGTTTGGGGAACTCCAGTGCTCTTGAAATATTGATGCTGATGAACAATTCATTTCATGGCAGTATTCCTCAAATATGTCCAGTCGCAAATAGTTTGAAAATGGTTGATTTGAGTTACAATCAGTTACAGGGAAAAGTACCAAGATCAATGGCCAATTGCACTCGATTAGAGTTTCTTAACCTTGGAAACAATCATATGCGTGACATCTTCCCATCTTGGTTAGGGGCACTTCCAGCACTACAGTTTCTCAGTTTGAGGTCTAATGGATTTCATGGCATGATTGGGAAGTATGCAACTAACCATGACTTCCCAAAGTTGTGCATCATTGATTTATCTGACAATGGTTTTTCAGGTGTGTTGCCCTCTAACTACTTAGAGAACTGGAATTCCATGAAATCTGTTGACGAGAGCCAGCAAACTTATTTTCAAGTCATTTCGACAGCAGACAACAACTCAGCTAAATATTCGTATGGCTTTGCTTATCCATACTCAATCACGACTTTCGCAAAAGGTGTTGAGTTGAAATTTATATGGACTCCTTATCTTCTTAGATTTATAGATTTCTCAAGTAATAGATTTGAAGGAGAGATTCCAGCAGGTGTCATTGGGAATCTAAGAGGCCTTCTTTTCCTTAACCTTTCCAACAACGCTCTCACTGGTCTCATCCCATCATCTTTATGGAACTTGACGGCTCTTGAATCGTTGGATCTCTCCCGAAACCAGCTCTCAGGAAGGATCCCCGGTAATTTGGCACAACTCACTTTCCTTGAATATTTCAATGTATCCTATAACCATCTTTGGGGTCCTATACCACTTGGCCAACAATTTGGTACATTCCTAGAAGATTCATACCAAGGAAACTCAGGTCTGTGTGGAAAGCCTTTGTCAAAGAAATGTGATAGCTCAATATTGCTACCACCATCAATCTTTGAAGAAGATGAAGATTCCGGGTTTCAAATTGCACTAGATTGGTATGTGGTTCTGCCAGGAGTTGTTAGTGGTCTAATAGTTGGAGTGGTTGCGGGGAACTTTTGGACAAGCAAGAATCATGAATGGTTTTTAGAGAAATTTAGCAGGAAGAGGCAGCCAAGAGGCACACGGGGGAGGAGAGGACACAGAAACTAAGTACTTATTTTAAATCCATGTTTATCTTGAAGCTGCTGCTGTTGTTTGTTTGAATTCTTGTATGGGCTCTGGTGCATTCTGTTTTATTACAATAAGGGTGGTGGTGTAATTTGCTTGTATTAATTTGTGGTGCTGTAAGTTGCTTGTATGAATTTGTACAACAATGTTTGTAATATGTTTCTGTACGTTTTCGACTAGCTACGAACCACATTTCATGTTTCCTGTTTGCTTAGTTTCTTTGATTTCCTGTATTGTTGTTCTTAATGAATTTGTACAACAATGTTTGTAATATTTGGATGCTTAATGCTTGCTTTGCAGCCAGTATATGTTGCTACTATCAACTTCTAGTAGGTGATTTGCCAACTCTCTTGAGGTTCTTCTCTGCCTTCTCTGTTCTTCTCTTGATTCTTGTTAAGAAAGACACATGATTTTAAAAATGTTGAACCCAAAATTTTACTTGCATTGCTGCCTTGATTTACTTGTTTACCACCAGAAGATTTTTGGCTGTATCTTGTAATCACTTTGTAAGATGAATTAGGAAATTCCCTTCCATAAATGCCCCATGAAAACTTTTGAATGACCAACAAACCCTCAATATATCCCATGGCAAGAACAAGGCCACAAAGAAAACCTACAAGCATTTGTGGCTAAATTTCCCAAACAGGTGAAGCCATAGATTCCACAGTGGTTCACTTGTAGCTAAGAGAGCAGTTAGGCTACTATGTCAACTCTGGCTGTAATTTTCATTGTTTGTTTTCCAAGTCTTTTTCTGTTTACCTTTTCTCTGCTGCTTGTTTGTTTGGATCACATTGTTTCCAAGTTCTCAACCCTATCCCTATGTGATTGTTCAAAGTCTCTCAATGAATGCTTAGTTTATTCTTCTTGACTTTCCTAACCCCAAAAGAATATCATATTAAAAAGCAAAAAATAAAATGTGTGTGTGTGTGTGTGAGAGAGAGAGAGAGAGAGAGAGAGCAACTTTTCAAGAAAACCCAGAACATGATAAACTCTTTTGGGCCATAGATCTGAGTGCCAATGTGCTGATTTGAATCAGATGGTAGGAGGAAATTCTATGTAATAATAATATACATGTTGACCTATTTATGTGGCACATACTTTACAACAACACAATTCAACAAATGACAGTCTTCAGGGAAGTGAGTGAAATTGTGAAAAACGTCATGTGCTGTTCACAGGTTTGATGTGCTTGTAGTTTTGCAATTATCAAATTCTTTGCACTGCAAGCAAAGAATAGAAAACAGTGCTTTCTCATTCAAATGCGTCCAACAAACAAGTCCAAGACAATACAAAACAACTCCCCATGACACTCGGCTCTAAATGCATGCAGGGTTGTGGGGTAGATACAGCCATCCATCCTTGTGTCTTTATAAAATCTAATGTCAAATCTCGCTCTGTATTTTATTGATATTGTTTTGTTATATGCTTTCTGTCTAAAAGGACTTGGGGGTTTCCTTTCTGAGCCAAATTCCAACCCCATGAAGACAAACAGATGGTTGCTGCCTCATCATCATCTAAAAAGTCTTCTATTGCTGTGGCTGGTATCCAATGCCAGTGCCACATTTATTTTCTTGAAGAGGAAACTGGGGAAACACAGCCTCCTATGTGATATGTGACTTTTTGGTGTTCCTTGGAAGAAGAAGAAGAGGTAGAAAGATGAAACTCATATTCTGAATCTGATGCAGCATATGGTTTCTTTTACCTTTTCAATTGAAATCCACAATTAATTAAGCAAATTATTAGCTGAAAAATGAACCTATTAGAGTTGAACATAGTGAAAGTGGATTGTTTTGATGACAACCATGAAAAAAAAATGCTAGCGTCAATCGTGTGTAAGTCCATGACAGATGGGTTGCGAAATTCTAAAGAGGGTCCTCCTCCTTTTAAAATTGAAATATGAACACACACCCTACAGCTACAGGACCCCACTACTCTATCTACTAGGTCCACCCCTAAGCTTAATAGTAACCATAGACGTGCAGACCAATATCGAGGCACGGCTCAATTCTGTAGATTGGCCAAACTTATTTCCCAACGGCCTTAAAACCAAAGTCTTGAAGAATTCACTGCTACACTACACACACAATAACAAATATAAAAACAACAAAAACAACAAACAACAAATCTACTTGACCCCAAAAAACAATATTTAAAAGCAGGAAAAGGGGAAAAAGCAAAACATTCAGCATTGGTTCCAGTTATTTGTGCCTTGGAACTTTTCCTTTGGCCCCTTCTCTCTTCCTTCGATACCCACCACACAATCACATCACACACACTTCTACGTACCCCTTCCATTCCATCCCTCTCCAACTCTAAACTCTCACCAAAACTTCATTTTTCTTTTGTTTAATTAGTAAAACTCTCGTATTTTTTGTTACATATAATAAAAATCAAATGTTAATCACATATAAACTTGTTTTGGAATGACAAATTAGAAGTGCGAATAACGTTTTCTTTATAAAAATCATCGATCAATTAATTAAGTAAAAGTGAGGAATTAGTTGGTGCAATTTACAGTATCCACTCATATACTGAAACTATCAGCTAAATAATCAGATAATCATATACTGTAAATTGGTATCTAATACCAACTTGTTTATCCTAAGGTTCTTAACCAAAAATCAAAAGAAAACACACACACACTCTCTCTCTCATGCACAAGTCAAAACCCCTTAACGGCTAAACCAAATCCTCTCCCCCCCCCCAAACTTTATAACTACAAAACACTCTCATCTCACATTTTCATGCACAAGTCTATATAAATATATATACACCCATGAGTCTCTCTCCACTATCTTTACTCTCTCCCCCTCCCCTCCTCTCTCTCTAGTGCAAGTGTTTTGAGCTGTAGTTAGCATGTCATACCTCAGTCACTCCGTCAAAAACACCATGCCTCATGAGAAGACACCATCTTCAGAAGACAAAGAGAAAAGGCCGAAGTTCTTCATCAACGACCACATTGACATCCTCGTCGAGATCCTCAAACGCCTCGACGGGCCCTCCCTCGGAGTCGCCGCCTGCGTCTGCCGCCTCTGGTCCACCCTCGCCCGCAACGACTCCCTCTGGGAACACCTCTGCTTCCGCCACGTGTCCTCCCCTCCCCCCTCCTCCGTCCGCCCCGTCGTCGTCGCCCTCGGCGGCTACAAGCGCCTCTACAGGGTCTGCGTCCGCCCCGTCCTGAGTCGACTCAGCGACTCGGACCTGGTCAGGCGAGTCTGGACTCGAGACGAGGTCCAGCTCTCGCTCTCCTTGTTCTGCGTCGACTACTACGAGCGAAGCGGCAGGCTCGGCGGCGGTGGCGGTGGCGGTGGCGGTGGCGGCGGTGGTGGAGGGGATGCATCCGCATCGTCCCTCATGTTCCTCTGCAACACCGTGAACGTCTGATTCGTTGACTTTTTCGCTGTTTTGACTGTAGTGGGTCCTGATGAGGGTTGATAGTACTGGTATTACTTTAGTGATTTAGTATACATATCAATTTTTATTTAGAAAAAAATAAATAATTTTTTAATATTTTATTTATTATTATTGGGTATTTAAATAGTTGTCACTTGATTTATTTAGGAGGTGGGAAAAAATGTGAGATGGTAGTTACCTAATTCCTATGCTTAATTATTATAGTAAAATTGTTGTAATTTTCTTCTTAGGAATTGGTATATTTTGTTTATTTATTAATTTAATTTTAAAATACATTTTGGAAGTCAGAATCTTTGGCTTTAGGCTAAGTAGGCCTTGACAATGAAGGTGGGTAGTGCCAAAGCTGAGTGGATTCTCTTTTCCTTTTGTTTCTATATACAAAGAGATTCCAATACAAGCCCATTTCTCTTTTTTCAATTAAAAAATATAAAAAATGGTTAAGACTAATCATTCGTGCACTCGACGTCCTCTGTTTAAATTTTCCTTCTTCAATATCGCTTGTAAAAAAAACACTCATAAATATGCGAAAATAATTGCTTTTTCGTGTTTTTTTTTTTTTTTTTTTTTGGTTGGTTCCACTAGTAGCCTGCTTATTTTGAATCCAGTTGATCAGTCCTTTTTTTATGCTAATTTATTAAATATTAAAAACATGTCAATATCTATAGCCCAGTATAAGCAAAGCCAGTTGGGCATACAATAGAAGATTTAAAAAAAAAGATAGAAAAAATTAAATATATATATATATATAAAAACCCAGCTGGGCAATGGCACTGGAAACTTGAAAAGTGTTCCAAGCCCTTGACAAGTTTGACCTAATAAAAAAGAACAATCTGGTGAGAAAAACATAATGCGGGCCAGTTAGCAATTGGGCAATGGTAGCTGTTGAGTTGAATTAGGGTTAGCCACAAACTGTTTGATTGGGACTGAAGCAAACCAACACCAAGCAGCCTAATCTAATCTCACTGGGTGGTCCAACAAATAGCTGATCATTGACTCATTATGTCACATATTACATTCACACCCTCCCCCCAACACCAATTCCCAACCAGACTCAGATTTAGGTCACCACGTCTTCTACCAGTTTTCTTTCCCATCCATCATTTTCAAATCCCAAGATGACATTCCACATTTATCTCCCCCGAGTCCATGGGCCAATGCTAATAACTATCTTGTTTAAAGTAAGTTACCCGTCAATGATGAACGACTGTCAATTATTCACGAATAAAACTCAAATAAATTATATAATAGGTTTTTAGTAATTAGTATGCTTACTGAGCTATATCTTAATGAAAAACATGGAAATAATAATTGAAGAGCTCTCTCCTCTTTTTATCTTCTTCTTCTTTTTTTTTTAATAGAAGAAACAATAATATTGTAAGATTTTGGGTATATCTGTCCTAAAAAGATCTCAACTTGGGACATGCCAGACAAGACTTCTGGGCCAAAAAGAAGAAGAATATGTCAATTGGGAAAAAGAAAAAGGGTACCAGACAAACTGTGGTGTAGTCCCATCCATCCAATTATCACATGATCTACACATAGGTTTTGTTGCAGGATCTGTAACACTATTGTGGAAGTACAATCAGTTCATGCGCCTGAACTTTTCTGCTTCACATTGATTCATTTTCAGAAGTTCATTATTGTATTTTATTTTTTTTAAATTTTAACTAAAGAAAGGTGAATGGTTGAAGAATATGACCAAGGGATCAAAAATTTCTACGCCACAAGGAAAGAGCAAGTGAAAATTTGTTATTTTAGAGGAATTCCAAATTTGACCAACATGTAATGTGAGGGAGTAAAGTTATATGCCACCATCCACATTAGGCTAAGCAAATTAGGAATGCTTACATGTCCAAATAGAAAAATAAAGAAGAAATCATGTGTTGTTTTGTTAATGTTCTAATGAGCTACTTGATTCATTCACTAGCATGATTTTGGGAGTGTTATGAATGCTAAAACTAAGAAATGGAATGTGATTAGGCATTTCTTCAATGTACCAAAAACTAAAATACAATATATTAGAGTTATTTTAAATAATAAAAAATCTTAGATTTTGGTCACTAAACAATGATGTAATAAGTGTTAATTTTACTTGATATTGTACGAATGAGGTTGAAGGTGAATGCATATTTGAATAAATGAAACACTAACATATCAAATTTTTTGCTTTAAGGTTTGAAAGATAATTATGTTAGAACGTCAATAAACAAACAAAAGAATTACAAAGCAAGTCATGACCTGAGAGAGGCCCAATAATGGTAAAAAAGAGAATAGCCCAAATAGTTGCATAGAAAATATAAACAATTAATAAAAGAAACGATCTAGAACTAGACTTAGCTTCGAACCTAACAATGATATATCAAACCTAAAAGGAGAAAAGCCCCAAACCAAACACTTGATTTACATCACCGACTACAGACCACGGAAACCATCACGCAGGGAAATGAAGACTAGATATGATGGAAGTTCATTGATCCCCACATTTCCACGCATGACCTTTGTTTGGCTAGTGAGGCAACATAGTCGACGAGACCATTCAGTTCTTTGGGGACCCAAATTCACTTGATATGAGAGAAAACATATATAGGTAGGAGGATCTCGGAAGTTGATACGGTAAATCTTCTCAAAGACGCTATTCAACTATTGAGGGGTCCCAAAATCCCCATTGATCTTATAGGAAATCGATCTAGGTATGAGGATATCGAAAGTTGATAGGGTAAATCTTCTCAAAGATGCCATTCGACTATCGAGGGGCCCAAATTCCTCTTTGATTCGAGAGGAAACAGATCTAGGTATGAAGATCTCGAAAAAGGATATGGTAAATCTTTTCAAGAATACCATTCGACTCGTGGAGCTCAAATTTCACTCGATCCAACAGAAAACAAATATGAATCTCTAAATCTTGAAAAAGGATCAGGTAAATCTTCCCAGAGACACCATTTAATTATCGTAGAGCTCAAATTTCACCCGATCCGAGAGAAAACATATTTGAGTACAACAATTTTTTTTAAAGGTAAATTTTCTAGTTGCATTTTCAAAATTTTCCCATTAATATTTGTAATAAGATATTTTGAAATGATTTACATGATGGCATCTTGAAAATTTGTCCATGTGCGAGGGAAAGACCAACAAAAGTTGATGGATCTTCAACTTGAATCAAGGAGTATGAAGATCCATGAATGCTTTCTTCAGCCTCGGTCATATCAGTTAAGATTCCAAACTCCGAGATTTGTTTTATTTACTCATAAAATAATAAACAATTTGTGGCTCATTCATTCATTCATTCAAAAATTTATTATTTGTGCAACTAATTTTCATACATGATTATCTCCAATCATCATGTAAAACCATTTATTAGCGAGTAAATGAATAAATAATCAAATGCAGCCATTACCAAATCTCAGCCAATAAACTAATTAAACTAATTAAATTTAACAATTAGGTTAATCTCCAAAGTCCACTTGTGCCCACTACCAAACACTCCCCTAATGGAAACGGAAAAGAAGTTACTCGATGCCCATAACGCACGGCAGCGCAAAATAGCACCCTCCACCATTAAATACTATTAACGCACTGTTTACTCTCACTGAAATTAAAAAAAATTCAACGATTTTATTACCTAAAATAAATCTTGTCCCATTTCCGACACCAATATCGACGGAATCGCCAAATCCTCGCCGTCGTTCGCCGTTATCTTACATCCCGACCCGAATCCGCATGCCCGGTGACCCGATTTCGCAGCTCAAGCCCTAAAGGAAGAAACTTTACTGTTTAGTAGCTCCTCCACTTTGGGCTATAAAATATGAGTTTCTCTCAGTGTTTGTGCTTTATGTACAGTGAGATTTGCAATTAGCTCAGCTTGATTTTGCTCGAGCTCCCAAGCACACGTGGCGATCTGGGTCTTCTTCACCTTCATTCAGCTCAAGTTTCAGTGAGTGCCTTTTTTTAAAGAAAAAACTTTATTTTGTGTGCTAATCGGTGCTGTGGACTTCAATTTTGTACTCAATTTTTAATCTTGGAGTTCAGTATGGTGGCTTTGGATTTCGATCTCCGTGCATTTGTTTAAAGCTGTGAAATTTAGTGCAATTTTGGGCTTGATTTGGAAAATTGAGCTGATTTTCATGCTTGTTAGTGGTTTGAAGAAATAGAATTTTTATTTTGGCAGCTGAAGCTGTTTGGCTGCCGAGAAAACTGATGAAAATTAAAACTTAATTTTTTGCATTTATGCTGCATGAGTCCTAATTTTTTTTTAGTAAAGAAGGTCAAATCTTGATAATTATTGTTGGCTGTTCACGGTAATTCGGTTAATTTTAAATCGGTTCGCATTAATTCCTGTTTGAGATTTTGAACTTCGAATTTCTTTTTGGTTTGATATATGATTTGTGCATTAAATATGATTCTGCATTCATTGTTATTAATAAGTCTTAATTAGTTAAATTTGTATTAGCCAGTCGCAGTTCTAATGAGAAAAAAATTGAAGCTTGATACTTATCATGATTCTTACTTTGTCTTTGCAGAAATGAAAATGTGGTTACATATGAGAATTGGGCTATTTCCGAGTTTGTGCACATTAGGTTGGTCATAGATTTTGTTTGAAGATCTTTGGTTTTAAAGTTATCTATATTCCTACATGGAATTTAACATAGAGGAGGCTCTTATAGCAAAAGAGATCGCTGAGAAGCGATTTGCTGAGAGAGACTATGCTGGTGCTAAGCATTATGCACTAAAGGCTAAATCACTGTACCCTGGACTGGAGGGCATATCTCAAATGCTGGCCACATTTGATGTTTATGTTGCTTCCGAGGCAAGATTTTATGGTGAAATAGATCATTATTCAATTCTTGGACTGAAACCTTCTGCAAATAAAGATGCAGTGAAGAAGCAATATAGAAAGATGGCTGTGTTACTCCATCCTGATAAGAACAAAAGTGTGGGAGCTGATGGGGCTTTCAAACTTGTTTCCGAAGCATGGACTTTGTTGTCTGACACTACCAAGAGAAGCTTTTATGATCTTCAGAGAAAAAAACAATCGACAACCACAGTTAATCAGCCTAATTTATCTTCAGTTCATGCTGGTGGGGTTCCGGGTTTCAACAATTGTTCCAATTCGTCGGCATCTCATGGTAGACTTGACACTTTCTGGACTGTCTGCACTTCTTGCAAGGTTCAGTATGAGTATCTCCGGAAATATGTGAACAAACGACTTTCATGTAAAAATTGCCGAGGCATTTTCATTGCTGTGGAAAGTGGGGCAGCCCCAGCAAATGGTTCTTTTCCTTATCCTCCTCCTTGGTCATATGTGCCTAGTAATGGGTATGGGAATCATGGATTTGATGGGGCTACATATGTTCCAAGCAATGGTACCTTTTTCCCGGGAAACGGTGTCTCGGGTTTTCATTCTGGACACGGGTATGAATATATTCCAAATATGTCGTTTCAGTGGAGCTCATATCCTGGAACCTCTACTGGTGTTGCGGGTCCTCACGGATCATCTGGTATATCCCCTGATGCTGTTTATCAGGCAAATGGAAATGTTAATAAAGCTGGAGTGAAGGTTAAATCAAGAGCGAATGGAAAACGTTCCACTACAACTGCTGTGGCTAATATGAATTCGAATATGCCTCCTAGATGTAATGAGCTGCCTGAATTTAAGAACGATGGACTGGATAAGAAAAGGAAAGTTACTGTGGGAGCAAATTTTAGAAATGGGCATGACGAAAGAGTATCAAAATCTGCTTCAGAAGCAAAATTAGCAAATGGAAATGGGACTCTAGGAAATGATCAGAAAATTCCTAGTTCAGGAGAACTTCTTGCTAGACGTTGTTCAGTGGCACCAGCATTTGATGCTAAAAAGCTGTTGATTGAGAAGGCAAGAACAGAGATTTTGAAGAAATTAAATGAGATCAATTTGGCTTCAGAAGCGGCTGCTGCTATAAAGAACACAAAAAGACAGGTTGAAGTGGAAGTAACTCAAGGACATCAATTAGAGACAAAGAATGCTGAGCCTCTCTCCATAACTGTCCCTGATCCCGACTTCCATGACTTTGACAAAGATAGGTCGGAGGAATGTTTCAAGCCAAAGCAAATATGGGCTTTATATGACGAAGAAGATGGTATGCCTCGCTTGTACTGTCTGATACGTGAAGTGGTCTCAGTCAAACCATTCAAGATACTCATCACTTACTTGAACTCTAAAACTGACAGTGAATTTGGGTCAGTGAACTGGCTGGATTGTGGGTTTACCAAATCCTGTGGAAATTTCAGGGCACGGAATCTTGATGTAGTTGAGCAAGTTAATATTTTCTCTCATGTTTTGAGCCGGGAGAAAGCAGGTAGAGGAGGATGTGTTCGGATATACCCGAAACGTGGAGACATTTGGGCTATGTATCGCAACTGGTCGAGAGATTGGGACAGATCAACTTCAGATGAAGTGAGGCACCAGTATGTAATGGTGGAGGTTCTTGATGATTACTCCGAAGAGCTTGGTGTTTGCGTGTCGCCCCTTGTCAAACTGGATGGATTCAAGACAGTATATCAAAGTAATACAGACAGCAGTGCCGTTCAATTGATTCCGAGAAGAGAGATGCTACGCTTTTCGCACCAGGTGCCGTCATGGTTACTCAAGAGTGAAGAAAGTAACCTGCCTGGTAAGTGTTGGGATTTGGATCCTGCTGCAACCCCTGACGAGCTGCTTCATGCTTCTGTGGAAGCCAGGGCTTAAGCATAACATACTAAAAAGCAGAGAAGGATAGGCATGGGAAGCAAGATTTGCTTGGGAGTTCATTTTAGCATTGTTTAGGCAATTGTAGGTTTTAACTGTACAAATATGTCACACCTGGCTAGAGGCCAACGTAACGTAAACCCCGTATGATTCTAGGGGGAGCTTATGTTTACCCAGTAAAACTTGTGACGAAAATTTCAATTCCAGTGACTGCTTGTTTACATGATTACCTCATACTGTGACTTGTCCAAAATATTTGTAACACCTATTCAGGACAGATTGGGAAATCAACAGTTATTGCATTGGTGCAAATTTTTACCTTTAGCCTGAATTCTTGCCAACATATTGCATCGCACAGTACGTACGCATATTGTCTCTGTTTATATTCTGTGTTATATTTTGCTTGTCTCTGTTTGGGCATGAACACGGTTTCAAATATGGAAAAGTTGTGTTTTTTAGGTACAAGTGATTGGAGAGGGGAGTTTGCACAAATATTCATTGAGTGGATGGGAATTTCAAACCTATGCCCACATGAATAGAGGTGGAATGGCTCAACCAACTCCACAAGAACCAAATAAAAAAATTAAAAAGAAGAGACATATTTTGTCTAAACGGTGTCGTTTCAGTCCATAAACTCTAACGAGTCAATCCTTTTCCACAACCACTGCCGATCCTGAGAACACCTGAAAGTGAGAGACACTGAAGGAGAAGCAGGCAAGATAAAGAAACGAAAATGGATCCTCTACTGTGGCATAAAATAGCTGGGCTCTCTGGTATTACCTTTTTCCTCTCTCATACTTGAATATTTATTGTCTTTCTGTTTCTGACAAACCCCAAATATGATTTTGATTGAAAAACAGGAATGGCAGCTCTGGGGTTGGGCACATATGGTGCCCATGGCTTCAAACCCGAAAACCCAACTTACAAAGATGTACATCATCTATTTTACTATATGCCCATTTGATTTTAGCTCATATTGTCCATGGTTGTGTCCTCATTCTTGAGTTTCTACATTTAATTACGTTGCAAATAATGGGTAGGTTTGGCAAACTGCGTCTCTCTACCATTTGGTTCACACAGCCGCTCTGGTTGCTGCCCCTATCACGAAGCACCCCAACATTGTGAGTTCAAAGTTCGAACCTTTTATCATTTTACTATTAATTGAATTCATACCATAATCTATAGGGTCCGACCCTTCACATTTTTGGAGTTGCAAAACTTAACATTATTTGGTTTTGAAAGGGGATATGTGATGTTTGTTCAACTTCGTATGTTGTGATGTTGGTTGGTCTGCAAATTCATATATGAGCATATATGATAATTTCGTCTTTGTTTTCCAGTTTGGAGGCCTTTTGACTACTGGAATACTCGCATTCTCAGGGACGTAAGTGCCATTCCATTCTTCTGCGCTTCATTTTTCATCAAACTAAACAGCTTCAATTCGATTATAAAACACTACGTTTTTGCATAATAGATTCATTCAAAATTTCAGTTTCTTGCACAATGAAGTTCCTTGAATCTCAATTTTAGAGGTTTTCCATATTTGTTAAAAGCACTCACCTTGTTACTTGTTAGGATGCAAAGGAAGTCACAAGACTTGCCTATGGTTTAATTCATTGGTCTTTTTCTAGAAAAGTATCACTACCAATGTAGTAAGATCTACTTATTTACTTTCCAGAGAGCTACGTTTGTATTATTATGCTTGAGTTAGGAATCATCCTAGTCTGTTGGTGTGGTAAAATCCTCTACACTGAGTAATGAGGATTCTAGACTGATAAATGTTGTAATTTGTTAACTGGAAGAGTAACATTATATAAATGCATGTTACATTTCTGGTCTGCCAATATTTTGCTTCTGGACTCCATAAATTGATCTCCTGGTACTTATGGCTTAGCAAACTGCACAATGAAGTGTAATGCCTTGAGTACAGAGTCCATGCATCACTCCAACAGACTTTTTCTAGTTGTTTGCTTTGTCGAAACAATATTCATGGAAGTGTCCGTACTGTATTCATATTATCAGAAGTGAACGCTGATTGAAATACTTTTTTGCAGGTGTTATACTGTGGCATTACTTGAGGATAGAAAGTATTCTACGTTGGCTCCTTTCGGTGGCTTTGCTTTTATCGCTGCTTGGGCTAGCTTGCTCTTCTAAGATTTCCAACTTCTCAGGATCCCTGCCCAATTTGTGTTGTTGAGTTCACTATTTATGATCATATACCCTTTCAACTGGGCAAGTATATCCCAATGTGGAGTCTCCTTGAATTTCAAAGTTGTCTTCCCCTTTGCCATGCCAATTATATATGTTGTATGTCAATCTACTGATTATGCTACTTCAATGTTATTTGGTGCTGTTTGCATGGGAGCTTCTGCAATGAGGAGCTCATTTGAGGAGTTCAATCCCACCATCAAATCACTTAAAATGTTTAAGTCCATTGGTTTCCTCACATTTGTTGATGCTTGAATTGAACTCCTCAGATAAACTCCTCACTCTAAACTCCTCATTATAGCATTTCTGCTGTTTGCAGATATTTGTAGAATTCTTTCCCATACAAATGAGATTACAGGTTTGCAGATATAATGTTTATCCTTGTAGCATGTTTATTTTATCTGACACTGACAAAGCCCATTTCTGATAAAATGAATAATGAATGCTGAAGATTATTGGCCCTTGGATTGGCATGTATGTAAGGTTTTGAGGCCACAAAACACCCACTCGCACACGTTCTTTTCATTCTGCTGTGTGGTTTTTAGACTAGTTGCCTGGTTTTCCAACTGGACCAACTCCATCTGGTATCTCTGTCGGTGCAATAGAATGATTTGTCCCGTAGCTTGGCAAGTTTTTATAAATAGAAGTGAATTTGTTGATTAAAAGGTTAAAATATTTTTTTCTTTTTGGTTTTTGCCAATTAAAATACGTACAGGTGAACTTGTAAGGTTCAAACGTATGTCCACTGGGCACTGGCGCAGTGACAAGCTTGGGAAGAACAACAAAGTACATACGAGAAACAGAGCAGAATCCACAGTACAGTGGAGATGAAGTGCCGTCACTGCTTTCATGTTCAGTAAAAATTCTCTATTTTATCAATCTGGTTCTGATCCCTAATTTCAATGCCTCTGTTTCCCCCTAAGCAGGCAAAATCATGTGACCAAACCAAACAATCAGTGCCAGCCTATTTTGGCTTTAGCTGCATCATAATCATACTGGACCTCCTTTGAAAATTAAATGTGCCAGGTCAAAAAATTGTCTAATTTGCAGAAAAAGGAATTCGAATTTGGATATAAGAAAGCGGATTCATTGTCCTGACAAACACACCTAGTCCTAAGTATGCTACTTGACGTAAAGTTGACTGCAACGAAACATCTTTTTTTTTTTTTTTTTTCCCCGGTTACTAACAACCACACTTCTTTGACAACCTTGAAAGTTTATGTTTCACTTGGGATTTTGAGGAATTTTTGGATTTTAGAGAAAACCCTTTGGCTTAACGCTTACGAAGCTGAGCTGTATAATGCCACCTTTAGGGAAAATATCAACATCTTTTAGTGCCCTATCGTAACAGTGAAGGGTCACAAGGGTCCTACAGATCTTAAACAATATCAGAATGCGGCCCCGGTTATGCCTTCAAGCCAGAAGGAAAGCAAAAGGTCAGGTCCACCCTTGTCATTGCATTGCATTCATCAAGCACCAACATCAAGGCCCCTCCCAACATCAAGGCCCCCCCTATCACAACCCCTCGCTTTTAGGACATGAAATTTATAAATTATAATCTCTCGTTAAGAAAAAACTTTTAATAATCATATTGGCCTCCAATGAGCTCCTTTGCTTTCTAACAACCGCATCGATAAGATGTTTCTTTTGCTGAAAAAGTTGCACAAATTGAAGGAAAACAAAATGATCAAGAACCACCAAAGCATAAAATACCATGATATAATTATGCACCTTTTGATTCCCCTATTTGTGGGTAGAATGAATTATGAGTAGTCAACGGGGTCTAACCCAATGAAAAAGGACCTTGATTTGCATACAAGTGGTCTCAAATTTGAACCCCCATAACACCTTAATAGTGCATGTGTGAGAAATCTTCATCCCCTTGTATTTTAGACTATTCGTTTGTATTCCAAAAATAATAATTATGAATGGAAGGGTGGTGGACCGATATGGCCCAACCTTATGTACCATGATCTTCAAACATAATCATGGGCACAAAATGAACAATTTTTCTAATCATACAAATTACAAAAGAGATGTATAAATAAAGCTCATCATCCATATAGTGCAAGGGCTTTAATATGTACTAAGGTAAACAGAAACTTTGTATAAATTATTGGAATTTGTTTCTCAGTGTTGCAGAGATCTCTACACCTTTTCTTCTTTACTCTGCACACTGCATATTTTTACCGCTACTTACTCTCTTCTTCAACTAAAGCAAACTATATCTCAGTCACTTCTAAAAACCCACAAGCCCTCTAGGGCCTCTTACTTGCTGCATCCTCTGTGATTACATTCTTTAAAAAAAAAAAAAAAGTAATTTAAAGGGCTTAAAAACCTGTCACATATTAGCTTTTGTGTCTTTTCTTCTTTGCAATCTCCTCCACCCAGTGTAACATGGGGAAGAACAGTATCTCTTCTACTGTTTCTCAATTCTTCAGTTGGTATGAACTCTACTTAGCTGACAGACCAATGAAGCTGAGGTAAAATAAAATGAAAATAGAAGAATATGAAGGTCCTGTTGTATCGAAACCACGAATTAGTCTTATTCTAGGAATCCGGTGCTCTACCTCTCTATAATTATGGTTTGTTTGAATCCCTACATAACTGTTGATATGCCACTCACTATTGGAGACGCAAATGGGCTCTCTGGAAGGTTAATTCCTTGGCTGCTGCATGGTATAAGAAACCAAGCATCAAAGAAATGGGGAGGTTAAGAAAATAACCCAGATGAAAAAAATTGGTAAAAGTACAATGACTTCAATCTGAACAAGCATTTGTGGTATACCTATCCTGGTCACTGTAATTACTGTTTCTGTGTCTGATTTTGCCCTCACTGGTGGAACCATTATTCAAAACATCCAGCAAATAAGTAAATTCCTTTGCAGATGGGACTTCTGCTTGCTCTGCATGGGCTACAGTGACATCAGGGAAAAACATTAGCTAGGAAATCGTTGAAAGGAAACAAGAAAAAAGCTATGCAAAAGAAACCGAAAAGTTGCATTGTATACCTTCTGGATGTTTGAACTCATCCATAGGGTAGCCATAATAGAAACGATGGGACAAGGGCTTAGCTGCTAAGTGCATCTCCGAAAGACGCCTTCTTTCAAGTTCGAGTGCTTGCTCATTTTCCTCCATGAACTGCTTCCTTAAAAATCTTGCATTCTCACAAACTCTGGGCACTGTAAATCAGATAAATAAATGTGAATTAGGTAAAGGTGATTTTACGACCCAAAAAGGCTAAAATAGATCATTACTGCATTTATCTGAAATTTGCTTACTTGAGTGAAACTCTGAATCCGCATCAATGAAATGTGAATTGTAGCACATAGCATGCTGCATTTTCTCTGAAAACTTCCTGGATGGATAGCTTAAACTTCAGAAATTTAAATACTAGTTGAAAATCATAGAGGAGATGGAATGGAAAACATAATGTTCTTCTCAGATAATAAATAAGAGAATTTTCAGTTTTATTGATATCAAAGGTTCTTCTCAGATGTTTTCAGAAACATTTCCAAAAGATTCATAAGCAGGAAACTAGGAAAGGGATATCCACCCTACTCTCTACAAATACGACTTTCTTCATACCATAATGTCATAACATGCAGTCATGTCAGTTCTAGACGGAGATTAAGGGAAAACACAAAAGGAAAAACAATCCTCTAAAGCAGACTAATATTAAATGGAAGCAAGAATCAACGTTCAACAACCGACAATAAGTATTCTAGGATGTTGACAAAGGTATGAACATCATACTAATTAATTCTAGTGGACAGCATTACTCCATTTAGAGAACAAATTTTATGTTATATGTGCTTTTAGTTAATATTATAAGGTAAAGGCCTTTCCTCATTTGAACTGCCAACGACAATAAGGGTGCTATGATGGTAGGAAACAAAAATAGTGGGAAATATCAGACAATAACTATTTGCTTATGAACCAGATAGCATTAAAAAGAAAAGGGTCGAGAAAGACAAATACTGCTCAAATCTAAGCACAATAAAGATGATAAGGTTACTTCAACTTTGAATAAATAGAAAAATTTTACCTGTCAACAAGCCTGGACTTTTCCCTGTAAGGCTTCACCAGAACACGGGCCCCACATACAAAATGGGGATTCCCTTTTGACAAAATATGCCTGACCGTCTCTGCATAAACAAAGGTGACAAACCCAAACATCCTCTTCTGTTGACATGGGATGCGTACATCTTGAACCGGCCCATATTTGCTACAAAATAACGATCAAAAAATCAAAATTGTGTAGACCAAGAGTCAAAGTATAAGCAAAGTGTAAGCAAATTCAAATAAGAGATAAATGACTCCAATAACAGTTCCTTATGAGAAGAAAAAAGAAATGCCTTAAACATCCTTACTTGAAGTAGTTGGAAACATCTTGCTCCGTGAAATTACTCTCAGCTGGAAAAGTAAGATAAATCTGTCGAGAACCAGCAATAATTCCACCAGGTTCAGTTTTCTCACCAGCATACTCTAAGTATTTTGGGATATCTTCTGCCAATATGACTGAGTGCTGTCCATGAGGCCTGTATAACAACTCAAGTCAAGCGCTTCTAGCAAGCAACATATGATGCATAAAAACCTTTAGCAATTAACAAAGAGTTACCTGTCAAGGAGTCGAATACTGTTCTTCAATCGAGCAAGAAGCTTTGTAAGGCTATAGCCAGCCTTACCATGTCTCTGGCTCTCTGTAAGGTATCCCTCAGCCTGTAAAGTCCTCCCATATTTCTCATAATACATCATTGGCAATGAGGCAATTGATATTGGGAACCCTCTTCTTGATTTCAAAAGCTCAATTATTTCAATCTCCAGCTTTTCAAGGGAGCCAGGAGAGACAACATGATCATCATTTGAAAGCTCATTCAAATTCGGGTGAGAAAAGCTCTCTGCCATGGGATGGCCATGGAAGTACCTGCAGTTGCTCCCATGCTTACAGAACCCCTTATTGAAGTAATGGCAAACCTTAAGAGGAAACTCAGGCAAACTTGGAGACCTTCGACTAGTTCTCACACTCAATGCAGGTTCATGATAGCAGTAATTGCTTGAAAAGTCGGGCAAAAACTGCATCTGATTTTGGAGGCGATAATCTTCAATAGCTGAATCAGAGTACCCTGGTGGAACAAATTCTACATTTTGCAGTGGTTGCTGATCACCAGGCAGTTGGGGATCCCTAAATGGATTCACTGCTCCGAGAGGTGTGGGAGATGAAATTGGTCGAGTTAAATTAGGAGTGTATGGAGTGAATTGTAAAGGCGGGTCTGAAACAGGAACTTGGTTCACCTGAGAAGGTGAGATTGGAGCAGACACTGCCAGTTTGCATAACCCAAGCTCAGTTTTTGCTTTGTTAATCAAAGACTGGATCAAATTATCAGGGCTGAACGCCAGTCGAATCATGTCACGCTCACCATGGTCTTGCAACAGAAGATACCCTATAATCTTAGACACATTTTCAGGCTCTATTTTCTGGATCCTATTGTACACTACTTTTGTGGACTCAGAAAAATCCATCTCAGATTGCAGCCCTGCAGAAGACAAGTACATTCAAAGGTACACATTATTATAAAAGGTAGGAATAGCAATGCAAATTAACACTTATAGAAAGTTAGTTGTTAATCCAACTATGTCCCAGAAAACATTAATATGGTGGAAGATATTAATTTCTTTCTCAACAACCAGAAAATTATGTGGATCTAGTGATAAACAAACCCATGAGTAAATTCATATAATCTTCAAGCAGCAATGCTACTTCTGGTATATAAACAAAGCCTATTTAAAAGACTACCAAATAAATGAAAACAAAATTGGGGTGAGAACACCAAAAAGTAAACCTTGTTGGTTCATGCATAATCAATTTCTGTATCTGCTCCTCCTACTGAAACAAGTTGCAGGCAAAATTTAAAGTTGAAATTTTCAAACAAAAGTGGCAGATGGATATAACCAAACAAAAGCAGCAAATCATTACCACAAAAACAGAAGCATCAACGCCATAAGGAAAAGGAATTCAGCAGAAAAAGAGACATTTATTTCTCTAATTAGCAGCATCATATTAACCTACTTTAATAAAATTTTTAAATTTTAAATAAATAAATAAAAGCAAAAGGAGGAGAAGGCGTTAACTTTTGGGGGAAAAACAAAAAACAAAAAACAGTGCTTCTGAATTATTTTCCGATTTGAAGGACAAGTGAAACATGGAAGGCATCTTCTTCCATAGGAAACAGTAAGAAGAACATACTGTCAATAAACAGTCACATAAAATATGTTCATATGCTTGCCAGCCAGAAGGGAACCAAAACATTTTAATTTTGTCCTTATAAGAAAAAAGAAAAAAGCCTTTTCATTTCTTAAATACAAGAAACGATTACAGAACTCATGGGAAAACCAACATCTTTTGAAAAACACAACCATTTACCCACAACATTTTCCTGAACAAACACTAGTCCAGGATCAAGAAATTGAGGAATAAAATGAAGAAAAGAGCAAAAAGAACAGCACAGAGAGAGAGAGAGAGAGAGAGAGAGAGAGAGAGAGAGAGAGAACTAGTTCTCAGAAGTTGAAGCAAGAGAGACACAAAAACACAGGATTTAAGTTGCTAGCTATTTTTTTTATTTCTTATATCACAGATATGGAACACCTCTAGAAATACCCAAGTCAAAAGACCAAAACTTTGGCCATAATTGAGCATCAAAATGAAGCAAAAACAACATGAAATGGCAGCATGGAACCATTAATGAGAAAAGATCTGACATACCCACCAAATCTTTTAAGAGCCTCAATATGAAACAAAGTCAAAGGAACCAATCCAAGGCCCAAAGCTCCTCCATAACCATGATTGATTGCTTACTCTCTTCCTCCCTCTGCCTCTCTCTCCTCCCTCTTTCTGTGTTCTTCGCTATTTTTATCTTCTTCTCCTATTATATTCCAATTCTCTGAACCAAAAAGGACACATTCTTAACGAAAAGCAAAATGACAGAAAGGATAGAGCTTTAGGGGGAGGGCGCCTTGTCTTTAGTTCAAATCAACACACACTTACAAATATATACAAACCACCCTCTCATCTTCCTCTCCTCAAAAATCACATGAAAAATTACAAATTCTTTTTTTTCTTTTTCAATTGAAACTGAATTGTTATTATTTTTAAATTAAAATAATTAATAACATTAAAAAGCACACCACTCTGTCTCTCTCTACACTCTCTCTCACTGCTTGTCACTCTTATCCTAATGTGTCCCGGTTTCTCTGTTTTGCTGAATTGTATAAATTAAATATTATTATATTCATTTCAAAAATTACAGGGTGTAGTCCTACTTGTCGTTACAGAAATTTGCGGGAATTTATGGAAAATTAGCCTGGATTTTCGAAACAGCCTCCAACTAAAATTCCCAATTTCTCCTCCACCTATTTTGAAATGGTCCTTCCCTTCCAGTTATCTTCTTTTTTTGTTTTCCTAACAAATTTATTTATTTTTTATAATAAAAATATATAAGAATTCGGAAATACCTATGTGTCCTATGTGGGTTCAGCCTGTCTTGTTGTCTTGTCTATACAGTACGTGGCTGACGTGCAGAGGTCGATGGGCCCACACGGGCAGGATGAGCGGTTTGGATTTCATCTTCACGTTGGGGTTTGGGGTGCGAAAATATAATCTGCCATCTGCATGCTCGACACGTGGCAGGTTGCAGCGAGATACAGTTTGTTTTCCTTTTTTTTTTTGTGGATAAAAATAACTGTGGTGCACTTTAGGTTATTAAAGTTAACGTGGGACCTACGTCGTCATCATCCGTACCCACCAATCCTAGTTGGCGGTCTGTGGGTCCCTGATTTAAAGGGCTCAGTTCACTACTCCGTGATTGGTGGTTGCATTTTTCCCTTTTCTTTTTCTTTAAAAAATACAAATAATAATGAATTCGTAATTGTACTTTGGATTAGTAGATGATTAGCTTCGTATTTTAATGAGCACAAAACACAATTTGTATTTTTTTATTTCACGTTGGTTTTTTAAAAAAATAAAAGAAAAAACATGTGCACCACTTAGGAGGGGTAATATACTAGAACACATTGATGAAAATTAGGAAAAAATAAAAAAATAAGTTGGGTAATAAAAGAAAGGGTAGGGGTAATTTAGGGACAAAATTTTTTGTTGATCGCTTCGTAGTGACCTATTCAAAAGGAAAATATACACGTGAACAAATTTAACAAATGTGATACTGTGAGTCTAATCTAGATTCACAAATTCAAAAATGCTTGGGAGGTTATTTTTCTCCGGTAGAAGAGGAGCTTTCTGTTGATTAAGTGGCCTAATTGAGTTTTTAGTAATCTTGTTATTCTATTTCAAAATACTATTTATATTTTAGAACATTCCACTATATGATGTCATAATTACTGAGGATATGTGAACGGAGAGAGCAAAAACACAATCAGTTGATCAAAACAGTGTGTAACTTAAAATAGTTTAAAATATTATAGCCGCTTGACTATAATAATAAGAAAGATTAAGAATAAGATTTTAATTTATGGAAGGGAAGATGATGAGTACATATGTGACCAAGTAGTATGATTGAGGAATGTGATATGGACACCCTTGTCTATATCAACCAACATAAATAAATGAAACGAAGCTGACGTCCCTCTGGCTTTATTCGGCACTTGTTCTAATCCAAATCCAATAAATCCCAATTAAATAATTTTAAGATCATGGGCATCTTGATTATTTAAAGTCTACAACTTACTTATTAGCCTTAATGTTACAATTACATAAATAATTATACCAACACGACAACACCATAATCCACCTACTTATAATACTTTTTGGTTTTATGTGAGGTACCTATTTTATCACCCAAGTTATAAATTCAAATATATTTGAATCGTAAAATAAGTTTATGATTGCCGACGGAGTTTAGGTTAGTGGAAAAAGATTTTGACATGCAAACTAGTGGTTTCATGTTTAAACCCCGATAGTACG
Organism: Prunus dulcis; assembly: GCF_902201215.1. Taxonomy (NCBI): domain Eukaryota; kingdom Viridiplantae; phylum Streptophyta; class Magnoliopsida; order Rosales; family Rosaceae; genus Prunus; species Prunus dulcis. Next base: position 18,226,759 of record NC_047652.1, read on the forward strand.
TTGGTAGTGTGTATGTGAAAATCCATATATTCTTATAGTCTAGACTATCGCTTTTATTTATATATAAAAAAAAAAACAAGTCTATGATTTATTTATTTTTTTCACCTGGTATTCTATAAAAGTTAAGGAGAAATTTTGTACAAAAATTAAAAAGCAAAAAGAGAAAGGGAAAGACGCAGAAATTATAGTTTCTTCACATGCGTTCAACTAATCATCTCTAGCTTCTTCTTTTTTCCAGGCAACATGTGGTTCACAAATACAACACAGGGAGGCAAAAAGGGTGTTGAAAGTTATGCAGGGAAAAAGGAAAAATTTGGCCCACTTTTTCATCAGATCACAAACAAAAACAACTACCATCTATCTGTATCTTCCTCTCAACTTGATCAACCCTAGCTAGAACTTTACTGTGTTCCATATATGTGGCGGCTGAGTTTGATGGTTTTGGCTTGTTAGCCATGGCATGGCCCCATTGGTAACATCAAGCAATTGAGTGGCAGCCCTGGAGATTTCGAGGGCAACCTTATCAGGATGCTGCAAGGTTTGAACACACATAAAAATCCATTTTTACAATTGATGTTACCATCTGATCTGATATGGTTTTACCATCTTATCTGGATATGATTTTGTTGTAGCATATTTGGTTTGTGGTAGTGTAAGGTGTGACAACTATGGACAAGATAGAAAACGAAACATGTTCGTGATTTGTAAAACAGAACGCTCTTGTTGTTTGTGAAAAAAGAGAAAATGAAAAAATCAACCCGAGTTATCATGTTCGGATATGGTACGTGTGTGTGATTTTGTTGTAAAATGTTTAGTTGTCGAGAAAACACAACGAGAACACGAGTTGAAATATAACGAGTTTAAAGTTGTGAATAAGAAGAAGGTACATCAATAACTTTTAACCAACTCTATGCATGGCTCTAACAAATTGTTGACCTAGTGTCGGGCTTCTTGGTCAAATGCAAGCAATCACCTGAGTCTACTAATAGGGCAAGGCCCACACCATGTGCATGTGATGCTGGGTCAATAAAACCCAATCATGTCCCATGCAGGGCTTCAATCATTTTCTAAACTCTTTTTAGGACAATTTCATGCACTTCATTTTATTTTATTTCTGTTTTTTAACCATAAGAAAAATTGTACATGCTAAACTTATGTTTCAATAGAAGAAAAAAAAATCAGATGGAGAGAGGAAAATTTGAATTCGGAGCGTTGATTGTAAAGATACATCTTTAAATTCTCGCATCACAAATGAAATTTAGGGTATGTTTAAGAGTGCTTTTGGAATGGCTAAAAACACTTTTTGATAACTAAAAGCACTTCTAACAACGTTTGGCAAAAAAATTTAGAAGCGCTTCTGGGTCATAGAAATGCTTTTCCACGAAGCACTTTAATTTTTTAAGAAAATTCAAGATTTTTATAATAAAACCGCTTTTGTTAGAAGCACGGAACAGAAGTACTTTCTAGAAAAACAATCCCAAACGAGCCCTTAATATCGTTCATAAGATATGAAATTGCGACTTTCTCCAACAAACTGAAGACTTAATTTTTTTTCCCCCTTACTACATGTGTGAAAATAGAGAGTAGAAGATTGGGCCTTCAAAGATATGTATCCCATGAAAGCCCAATAACTGAGATTGCAAAAGATCAACTGATCAAGTGACAAATTGTAAATTCATTTTTACCCTAGATAAAAACAAACTTCAACCGTAAAAACGAAGAGAAAAACAAAACTGTTTTAAGTTCCAGAAGTTTCCTAAAAAAGGTAGCTAATTGAAGGATCTCTGCATTTTCCTGCTTTTTTTTATTTTAAAATCTCAACCATTCAAGTAATCCAACAGCTTAAAGTAGTCCACATCAGCAAAGAATTTAAAGTAGTCCACATCAGCAAAGAATCAGAACTTCGCCTCTCGACGGCCATGAAACGACATCGTTTATAGCTTTCTGGCTTATTCCGGAATACCGTTTCGACTGTAATCATTCTTCTGCAACGGCCGTAGAACCCGACCCAATTATCAGAGAAGGAAGACGATTTTCAGAAAGAGAGAAAGGAAATGGCTTTCTGAGGTTTTGACGCCAAGTAGTTGGCTTTGGCCGTCGATCTCAGCCCTTGAAAATTGAAATCAGAGCCGCCCGATCTGCGAGGTTATCAATTACTGGTAAACAAGAGAGTTCGCAATGTACCAGTGGAGGAAATTCGAGTTCTTCGAAAAGAAATTGGCGGGAAAGTGCTCGATTCCCGAGGAAGTGAGCGGAAGGATCGAATGTTGCTCGAGCGGCAGAGGGAAGGTGGTGATCGGTTGCGACGACGGCACCGTGAGCTTCCTCGACCGCGGCCTCAACTTCAGTTATGGCTTTCAAGCTCACTCCTCCTCCGCACTCTTCCTTCAGCAGCTCAAGGTCAGCCTCCATTTACAACATTTTATCTTGATTTAGTGATTTTGTATTTGGTTCTCCGGAAAGTTTGGAAAACAGAAAAAGAAGGATTTGGGACTTTGATTTCTGGATGTTAGGTTTAGTTTCTTTTTTTCAGTAATTGTTTAGGGGATGACACGTTTGTTGATTTTCTCCTGTTATTATTAAATCAGCAACGCAACTATTTGGTGACAATCGGAGAAGATGAACAAATTACTCCGCAGCAATCGGCAATGTGCCTTAAGGTTTTCGACCTGGATAGAATGCAGTCGGAGGGCACGAGCTCGAGCTCAACGAGCCCTGATTGCATTGGGATCTTGAGGATATTCACCAACCAATTTCCTGAAGCAAAGGTAGTGCATGTGCCCAATTATTGGAATTTGTGAAACATTGAATTCGATTGAAACAATAGGGTTTTGAGTCTAGTTTTGGCTTATTACTGCAGATTACGTCGTTTCTAGTACTAGAGGAAGCACCTCCAATACTGCTTATAGCTATTGGCTTAGATAATGGTTGCATTTACTGCATTAAAGGGGATATTGCACGAGAACGTATCACCAGGTTCAAGCTTGAGGTTGATAATCTATCTGACAAGAGCCAGTCCTCGGTGACGGGACTGGGGTTCAGAGTGGATGGTCAGGCCCTTCAGTTGTTTGCCGTGACTCCATCTTCTGTGAGCTTGTTCATCTTGCAGAATAAAACTTCAAGGGGGCAAACCCTAGATCAGATTGGAAGTAATGCCAACAGTGTTGCCATGAGTGATCGCTCGGTATGCAATCCAGCCTCATCTTCGTTGGTGTATTTTCATGTATATCTTAGCATTTTATTTATGTATTTATTTTGATCAGGAGTTGATAATTGGTCGACCTGAGGCTGTGTATTTTTATGAAGTTGATGGGCGAGGCCCTTGTTGGGCTTTTGAAGGACAAAAGAAATTTTTGGGGTGGTTTCGTGGATACCTTCTGTGTGTTATTGCAGATCAAAGAAATGGCAACGATACTTTCAACATTTACGACCTGAAGAACCGTCTAATTGCCCACAGCCTAGTGGTTAAAGAGGTTTCTCACATGCTTTGTGAATGGGGAAACATAATACTTATAATGGCTGACAAGTCAGCTTTGTGCATCGGGGAGAAGGATATGGAGAGCAAGTTAGATATGCTCTTTAAGAAGAATCTTTATACTGTTGCCATCAACCTTGTTCAGAGTCAGCAAGCGGATGCTGCCGCAACTGCAGAAGTGCTAAGAAAGTATGGGGATCATCTGTATAGCAAGCAAGATTATGATGAGGCAATGGCTCAGTACATCCATACCATTGGTCACCTTGAGCCTTCTTATGTGATACAGAAGTTTCTAGATGCACAAAGAATCTACAACCTTACAAATTACTTGGAAAAATTGCATGAGAAGGGGCTTGCTTCTAAAGATCATACCACTCTTCTACTGAATTGCTACACCAAATTGAAAGATGTTGACAAGCTGAATGTGTTCATTAAAAGTGAGGATGGTGTTGGAGAACATAAGTTTGATGTGGAGACTGCAATAAGAGTCTGCCGTGCGACCAACTACCATGAGCATGCAATGTATGTTGCTAAAAAGGCAGGGAAGCACGAATGGTACTTAAAGATCTTACTTGAAGACCTTGGCCGATATGAGGAAGCCTTGCAATATATTTCAAGCCTTGAACCAAGCCAAGCTGGAGTGACAGTGAAAGAGTATGGTAAGATTCTTGTAGAGCACAAGCCTGTGGAGACAATTGAGATACTTATGAGGCTGTGCACTGAAGATGGAGAATCAGGCAAGAGAGGAGCCGCTAATGTTGCATACTTAAATATGTTGCCATCTCCTGTTGATTTTCTTAACATCTTCATCCATCATCTGCCGTCGCTTATGGATTTTCTTGAAAAGTATACCAACAAGGTGAAGGACTCTCCTGCTCAAGTAGAAATCCATAACACACTCTTGGAGTTGTACTTGTCCAATGACTTGAGCTTCTCATCAATATCACAAGCTAGCAATGGTGAAGATCTAAATCTCAGGGCTAGATCAGGTGCAACTGCAACGTCAAGATCAGGGTCCAATGGGAAATTTATTGCTGATGGCAAAGATTCAAATAAGGAAAAGGACCGTCTGGAAAAGCAAGAGAAAGGGCTACGACTGCTTAAGAGTGCATGGCCATCTGAGCTGGAACATCCACTTTATGATGTTGATCTTGCCATAATCCTTTGTGAAATGAATGAATTTAAGGAAGGCCTTCTCTATCTATATGAAAAAATGAAACTCTATAAAGAGGTGATTGCTTGCTACATGCAAGCTCATGATCATGAGGGTTTGATTGCATGCTGCAAACGACTAGGGGATTCAGGTAAGGGTGGGGACCCAAGTCTGTGGGCAGATCTGCTAAAATATTTTGGTGAACTTGGAGAAGATTGCTCCAAGGAAGTGAAGGAAGTTTTGACATATATAGAAAGGGATGACATCTTGCCTCCTATTATTGTTCTTCAAACACTGTCCAGAAATCCATGTCTCACACTCTCTGTCATTAAGGATTACATTGCTCGAAAGCTTGAACAAGAATCAAAGTTGATCGAAGAGGACCGTCGAGCTATTGACAAGTATCAGGTTAGTGCTTATTTTTTGCAGCTGTCATTGTTAACTTGTTTATTATACCTCTTCTTTCATTTCACACCGTCGAGCTATTGACAAGTATCAGGTTAGTGCTTATTTTTTGCAGCTGTCATTGTTAACTTGTTTATTATACCTCTTTTTTCATTTCACTGGCCTCCAGTAAAAGTTGGTTAACATTCTTTGTTCCTTCTTGAAGTCTTCCTTGGAAACTTTTGTAATGACATGATTGTGATCTTGTCAAAGCAGAATGTTTCAAATAAGTTTGCATGACTATCTAGTTAGGTTTAAAATGGCATGAACAATAAGGGAAAAAAAAAACAGAAGTGTTTCAAATAGCTATGAGATAAGTGCATCACGGAAAAAATAAAATCTAGGGATCATCTTCAGGGTTCTTGGATAGGGTTACATTGAACTGACTTCTATTTTTTGTTTTTTTGTTTTTTTTTGTTAGACATTGAACTGAAAATCTAGATTTTGGACAATTCAACATTTTCTTGACCAGTGAAAGCGTTTCTTTGAAAGAAATTGGCATATTATTTAGCAAGTGAGAAAATAATCCAAAGAACTTTAACAAACACTTCAGTCTAAACAAGGGAAATGATCAGGCCTGTTTGGCATGTCATAGTTCTTTTATCTATATTACATGAGTAGGTGAAGCTGAGTCTTTCTCATGAAAGATATCTTCAGCTAAAGTAATCAATACGGGACAGGCATGATGGTACTCTTCCTGATTTCTGATGAGAATATACATGTGTGTGTGTGTGTGTATTGGACCAAAAATAAATCATCTGCAAAAAAAAAAACACTTAACACCATTTTAGGTTTCAATTCAAACTATTGTGTGGTTGTTTCGTGTGTGCATGTGTGAGAGATTATCTAATGAACCCTTTAATTCTTCAGGAAACCACATCGGCAATGAGAAAAGAAATTCAGGATCTTAGGACAAATGCTAGAATTTTTCAGCTCAGCAAGTGCACTGCATGTACTTTCACTCTTGATCTCCCAGCTGTGCATTTTATGTGTATCCACTCATTCCATCAGCGATGCCTCGGCGATAATGAGAAAGAATGTCCTGTATGTGCTCCGGAATACAAATCTGTGCTAGAAACGAAAAGAAGTTTAGAGCAGAACTCCAAAGATCAGGATCGGTTCTTCCAGCAAGTTAAAAGTTCGAAGGATGGTTTTTCTGTGATCGCTGAGTATTTTGGGAAGGGGGTCATTAGCAAAACCAGTAGTGGACCCACAGGTGGTTCTTGATCAGCAGCAGTTCTTTCAGCTGTGGCGTATGAGGTTTGTTAACTGTGTTCAGAATACTCAACAGCTCAAACCATGCCCTTGTGGGCTTGGAATTTTGGAGATATGGAAGGTTGAGCAACTTTGGATTTCCTTCCTTTAGTGGCATTGGATGACTGGGCTTCTTCTTATTGTTTTGTTTCCCGAAGTTTGGAGGAGTGAAATCTTTTGTAATTTTTTTTTTTTGGCAGATCAAAATGGTAAATCCTGAAACAGTTTTGCGGATCTGCATTAATTCCAAAAATAAACTGAAATTTGTGAGTAAAAGGCATTGTTATATATAACTTAATGTTCCCATTTCTCACTTTCTAGCAGCTTTGGAAAACACCCTTACCATGTATCAGCTGGCCACATCACATACTACTGAGTTGTTTAGATTTTACTAAACTCGGTTTTTTTACTAGTTACTCGTCCTTCAATAAAAATTCTATCGCCCTTCTCTCCAACCAAAAAAAAAAAAAAAAATCAATTTTTCTACCCAACTAACCAAAATTAGCATCGGGGGAAAAATTACCGAATTATCAGCCTTTAATTTCAACTCGAATTAAATTTGAGTTATTATTTCAATTTGCCAAACTGTAAAGCTACATAGTTGATGGAACTGTGGAATGTGATGTTTACTATTCAGGTGACCTAGGATGTTATAGTTGTTGACAACTTGTAATCATTATATATCCGTAGCATACGCATCCATTCTATCCATTTGTTTGACTGGCCCAGATTGGAACGTACACGGTAGCTTATGGAATCAGTTGGTGGTTAAATTCTTCCAAAGGGGAGAATCCTAGGCCCCTAACAATAATTTTCAAGCTTAACCTACTCCTTTCAATGTGGCCCTTGTCTATATATTATCTGAGAATAAATATTTTGGTAGCCTCAGTCGGTCATAAGTTAAATCTGAATGTTCATGTATTATGAGCTTTACATGCATCAAATGAGAGTTAATCTAATCGTTCGTGCATGCATTGTGAACTTCATATGCATCAATAATTAGAAATTTTCTACATCGACAACTCGTAATAAAGTAGTCTTTATTGCTTGAACAAATAATGATTCTAGTGTAAATAATTAGTGAGAAGTGCTTTTTGATTGATGATATGCATGAAAATATATCACATTGGTACTTTTCATTGTTTGAGCAGTCACTACGATAAGTCCCATCTGTATAATCTGTTGAAAAGGTCATATTTTTTATCATGTTCGATGATGGCTCAAGTTTTGCAGTTGTCCTATCAATAGTAGTCTGTGGTAGACCATTGCTGTCGGCGCGTACCCAACCTACCATGTTGGTTCAAGCAAGGTTTGTGCAATTTATTAGCAATTCTCCACCACTCCACAGTGCTTGGGACAATCGCCATGAGAGCGTGCTAAACTCTCAACCGTTAATGCATTGGAATGGAAGTCATCCATGTTGAATTGGCGATGATAAAATAAATATCTAACTTGGATGTAAACAAGCACAAGTGCATCCTTTTCGACCCAAAAAAAACACTCCGAACCCTAGACATCCCACCCACGCTCACCCTTTTCAGCTTGATGGTAAAACACCACCCAAAAATGCCGAGTCCGGATTCAGGCCCTCGCCTCAGCAAATATTAAACAATGGTATTATAATGCTAGTCCACATTCAACTGAGCACTACACCAAATCTCTCGACATCCCCTCTTTGGTTATGTAGAGACAGCCGAATCAAACCATGTTGTCTTCGTCTTCCCTGTCTCTCATCTAACCCTACATTTATTAATGGCAACTTATAATGGGGGTTCCAACAACTGCTTAAACAATTATAAGCAGCTTCCCCGACACCTAAATGCAGAGGCCTGTGACAACATCAACTCAAGGATGCTCCTTTAGTTAACATTCCGTGAACCTTGATCACCACCAACTTCCAAGATCTAAAAAGAGGTCATTTGACTACTTGAGTTTGAAGATAAATTGACTTTATCTATAAACTTCCAATCGAATACAGACATTATACAAATAATGTGTTAATTATAAACACTCAGGGAAGTAGAAGCCAAATTGTCAATTTCTACATTTCCAGAATTTTGTGATCATCAAACCAGTGAAACTGACCCAAACACTAACAATCGAACTCAAAGATCAAAATCATTACTTTAAGGGGAAACAGTAACTTTATAAACATGGGCTGGATGATCTGCAACAAGAACTTGATTGCCTCATCATGGTTCTCAAAGTAAACAAACATATAAAGATCAAAAGACCATCGATAGATACATTAAAGGCTATATAAAAACAGAGTTCTCCAAAGAAGAACAAACATGTAACTTGACAGACTTGAGAGAAAAAAAAAAGAAGGAAAAAAGTACTTTCCTACTCTGTTCTCTAGGCAAAAAAAGAAAAAGAAATAAAGAAAATATACGTAGGTACATATAAGATCATCCTTTATGGTTCCAGCTTCAAGGAAACAACCCGTGATTGTCTGTTACGCTTTGCCACCTTGACAAATACTACTGAGAGGCAAGATGGAGCCCACCATGGCCTGCGGACCTTTTGCTCCCCTTTCAGGCAAGCCACTGGACATAAACTTGGTTTTAGCACACACACAGATGGTATCTAAATGCAATTCAAATTTCAGAGGAAAAAGGCATATATATGTAGCTCAAGGGAAATATGATTCCAGAAAGGTTTAAATTCTCAGCTTGCTAGGATAGATAATGAGATCAAGAGAGAGTTTCACAATGCTATTGAATGAGGCATAAGAACGGTTTCTTAGTGTCAGCATGCTATGCTATCAGTAGACATTGAGTGCATGAAATGAATGGATCATGCATGGCCAGTCTATCTCACCAATCCATATACTCTACAAAAACTCTCTTTTCTGTTTTACTTTTGGAATAATTATATTTTCCAATAATCAAATGTCATATGTACTTGTGCATAGAAAATGCAACAGTAAGATAATCACAACCCTTATTCAAATCTATTTATCCAATAACTCTAGAGACTAAATGAACTTTTTGATATAAGAACGAACACAAAGACATTTTTTTCACCGCATGATAAAGACTGCTAGGAAAATTTCTAGGCTACAGACCTTTAATTCGCCTTAGTTCCTTACACAGCGTGATAAAGTCTCCCCATTTCATGTGGCACCGTCTTATAAACCGAAGAATCTGCTCAGTAGTAAACATTGACATGCCTTCCAGGTATTCTCCATTGACACCATTTTCCTTAAAAGTTTGCCGGTAACTGCCGAGGTTTATCTCTTCCAACCACAAACCGACATCCTGTACAAAAGGGGAAAATAAACATGAGAATGCATGTGGGTGAGCCATGTATCTTTATATTCGTTTTATTATATATGGCCAAAAAATATGTACATGAGGCCTTCATCAGGGCACATGATAAACTCAGGCTATTAAGTCACTGTTATAATATAACAGTCCCTCCAACCCAAAAATAAAAATAAAAAAACCAATATTCACCCAAATTTTTGTTCAGGACAACCTTAAACTTAGGGCAATTTAAACTCTTTCTTTTGAGATTATCCGACTAGAGTTCATCCATATCAACCGGCATTGCTTCACATGGCAAAGAAATGTTTTTGTCTGTAACTTGGCTGTGTTTAATTTTAATATCAATAATCCCCTTTAGTCACAAAATAGCTGTCCCCAGAGGTAATCCTAAGATTCCTAAGACCAATAGTAATGTGTTTGTCTCATTATTTTCACTGTAACGTACTTACTCATAGCTACTAATAGTTAGGTAGAGGCATCTTTAGCACAACTTCAGAGTCAAAGACCACATTCAAGCTTTAGCTCATAGTTTTGTTCACTTGTGAAGTTGTTAAAAAAAAATTATAATCCATTCATCATTCTATGGACAGGTAAACAATTTCCACACCCCAAGATGAGGAGGGTCCTGACCAAGTGAATAATACGGTATTGACAACAAACTATTGTTCTGTATCATATTAGAATCGTTTTATAAAGTGACAAAGAGTCAAACGCCTGACACCTCAAGAACCATAACTCAAAGAAAGAAGATTGTGTCGAATAATAGTTGGAGGAGGATGAATTGATGAGTGAAGGCAATTATTTCCTGTAGTAACAACATGAGATGGATTCATATGAAACTGATGAATTTCCCAGCTTGCCAAGTATGAAAGATAATTAGCAGATTACATGAAAGTCTCCTCTATTTCGATTCATTAAGTTGGTCTATTTCACAATAATCAAAACTAAAACCTACCACTTGATAACTGTTCCCCCAGTAACAACCCTATCAAAAAGAAAATACATCATAAGATGTTAAAAAAAACCCCAAAATTTCAAAAAGTTAATACATACAAACACACATATATACAAAGCCTAACTCAAAGAGAAACATATGTATGAGCTAGCAATAAATTAACAAAAAAAAATGAAGTCAAAATCAGATGTCCCAAACAACGATTCTCCAATAACAACGCACAAGATCTACTTGATTGAATGAGAAATATCCAAAAACAAGGACAGAAAAAGAGAAAAAGAGACTGAAAATTGGTTACCTCAACAGTCCAAATGAAGAAATCAAGAGGCTCTGGTGGGTGTTCTTTGCTCATCTCCCTGATCATAACGACTTTTCAAGACCTTCAAATCATTCACAACCCAAACACACTCTCAGTCACACAGACGACACAAAGAGTAAAGAGCTTAAAAATAAAATTTCACAAAAAATAAAATAAATAAATAACAGCTTGGTCTAAGACTAGTGGCAGTTACTGCGATCCGAATTTTCTTCGTTTTTTTTTTTTCCTTTTCTTTTGTTCGTTGTATTTTCTGGGAGACCAAACAGAAAGTTAGAGAAAGCTGGATTGGGACTTACCGTGCGGAAGGTGAGTGAGAATTTTGAGGGTATAAATTCTCTACATTTGTTTCAGAGCTTAAAGAGAGAGAAATTAAGAAGAAGTCTGAAACTGATGACTCGTTTGCTTTCTTGCCCACTCTTTTTCTGTCTCTTAATGGAGTTGACGGGCCTCCATTTTTCTCCTTTATTTTCCCTTTTAATTTCTCTTAATTATCATTGCTAAATTTCATATAATAACACTAAATTACATTTTTATCCATATAAAAATTGTATTGGATTGCAAAGCGATATTGGGGAGAAGAAACCCAACACACACCTCAGATGCAAAGGTTAATAATACTATTAATCGCTTGAGCTACGTGTCCTCCCTTCACAATCCATTTAAATTTTTACTAGTATCTCAATTGTGAAGGACACATATTCGTGAACGTAAATTGAGATACTAGTAAGACTAAATTCATTTGAATTCTAAACCATAAAAGGTTATAATTGTAAACGTGGAAGTGAAATGAGATCAAAACAATTGGAAATAAAACCCTAATTTAGCCAAGGAGAAATTCTCATTAGTACCCCTTAAGGTAACTTATAAATTTGGTTGGTAAATAATTTAATATTTTATTTTGGTTCAATGCATGTCAAATCATAGAGTAATTGGTTATTAATAATACACCTTATGACGTTTACTATAATAACTTTGTCTTAATTATTTTGGGACCATTATGAAATTATTACTAAACCAGCTTCAATTAAGGTGCATGTTTGGGCCCACGTGGGCCGGCCTGAGTTCTATTGAACTGGAAGACTACGAAGGCCACAAGTTGGACCGACCAAATCGAAACCATGCAGTCGGTCAATGAATCTTATGGTCATCAGATCGTACGGTCGTGACTTGAGTTTCTTTGAAGCTACAGTGAACAGTTACATGTGCAACACGTGTCCATACCGTCGCTTACGTTGCGCTATCATTGTCCCTGGACCACATACCAAATAATAACCCTAAATCAGTGATTAGAATTACATCACTTCCTTCTTTTAGGTGTTTATTATATTGTCACTTGTTGTCTCTCCTTTTGATCTTGCACCCACTTTTTTACTGATTTTTTATTACAAATGTACGTATGCACCCCAAAGATTACAAAAATAACTTTTCTTACCTCTTTTGTATTTTTTTTGATGTAAATTACTGTAATATAAAGGAAAATTTGAATTCAGGTATAAGGAGACGAGCACTCTCCTGACAAACTAGCTTACCCTATATATATTTTATCTAAAAAAAAGTCAACGTGTGAAAATAAAAGTAAACTGTGAGTACTCAATGTTGTACGAACAAATGTTGTTTTACTCATAACTCATTATTTCTATAGTTAGTTAAGATTTTGTATTAATATAAACCTCAGTGTTATTATAAGATATAGTTATCAATATGGATTGGGTATTTGTATCAATGTGGACCGACAATGGGGCCAATTCAAGAGGTGGGTTAAACAAGACCTTCTTAATATGCTCCTATGGACCTAATCCATACTATATATATAGCAAGGGCATGACTCATGAGGGAAGACAAAAGGGACCCAACTTAAAAAGAGCCCAATTTTATAGTGACATAACATATATGGAAATTATTTTATTATAATTTTAATACAAGTGATATTTTAAATTACAAGAATGAAGGAAGTTTTTCACACACGTTACCAATTTCAACTTGAGACCGTGATTTGCAAATCAATATATTTTTCCACTCAACTAAACCCCGTTGACGTGGACATTTTTTTTTATAGTGTTGTGCTGTGTAATGGTTAATCTTACGTTGTTAGATTTATATATTGTTAAAACATGCTTTGATCTAATGACTTAAATTTGTGTAAAGTGTTGGGCCCACCACCATTAGTATTGCTACACATGTCCTAAAGTCGTGAGGTCGCCCACACCGGACACCCCGTCGTCAAATTTCCTCTCTCACTCGAGAGTCAAGACAATTCAAGCGTTCGCATTTTCCGTTTTTTCAGCTCACGGTGTATCCCTAAACCCAAAACCCCCAAATTTTCCCTCTCTTTTTTCTCTGCGAGCAAAAACCAAACAAATGTTCTCCCCAGGAACTAAGCGATCCAATGTGAACCCTCGTCGGGACCCAGGATCTCCGGCCACTCCTCTCGTCGAGAACCGGCGATCTGTTTCCGATAACCCGGTCCCGAACCGGCCCAGTACCGGAACTCCGGCTCCCTGGGCTCCTCGCTTATCTGTTCTCGCCAGGTACTCGTCTAATTTGTCATGCATTCGTTCTTTGAATTGCTGAAATGAGTTCGTTGGTTCTGCATGTGAGCTTAATTGTTGGTTTTAATTGGATATGGTAATTGGAGAGTTGGGTTGGTGAATGTAAGGGCTGATTTTCAATCGTTTGTGTTGTTTTGTGTTTGGTTAGAGTTTTACCAGCGAACCAAAGTGAGAAAGGGGATGAAATTAAGCCTGTATATGTTGGAGAGTTTCCCCAAGTTGTTCGTGATGAACAGGCCAGTATGGTCCAGAAGCATGTTCATGGTTAGTAGGGTTTACTCCATGAGCTTGGTTGTTGAATGAAATGACTAACTGTAGAATGGTATCCGATGTTTTCTCTTTTTCTTTTTTTTTCATCTTGCAGGTGATACATATGTATCTGGTGGAATGGAGAGGGGAACATCTTTGGCATGGATTATATGCGGAAACAGACTCTTCGTGTGGAGTTATCTGTCTCCTGCAGCATCGATCAATTGCATTGTTCTTGAAATCCCTGCAAATGTTTTTGAAGGTGGGGATGTGGGCAGAAGTGGTGGGAACTGTTGGTTGCTTTGTGTTGTCAATTGGGATAGCACGTCTACAAGAACAAAGAAAGTTGTTAAACACTGTAGCTCTGCTGGTATTGTATTGTGTAACAAAAAAACTCGAGCTGCAGTGTACTGGCCTGACATTTATGCTGAAGGCAGAACTGCCCCCGTTGTTAGTGTTGCATCTTATGATGAATTGGAGGCAAATTCTTTGCCTATTGATAGGAAGACCACCCCAAAGCGACAGCAACTAAATATGCGGCACAGGAGTAGTTTGACTGGGTTTTGTACATTTAACTCTTTGATTGCTTCTGCAGTCCCTGATTCCCAGAATATGTGTGTTGCGCTTGCCTGTAGTTCAGATGGCGAGCTATGGCAGTTTCATTGCAGCCCATCTGGTGTTAGCCGTAAGAAAGTATATAGGGACAATCAGACTCTTTCCTCCCAAGGAGGTGACAATGGTCAAAACCTAGGGAGCAAGGGTTATCCAAGGTCACTGACCTGGTGTTTTCCAAGTCTTCCTATGCAGGAATCTAACAGGCAGTTTGTTCTTCTGACAGATCATCATATTCAATGTTTTAATGTTGAACTTTGTGCTGAATTTGTTGTGTCAAAACTTTGGTCTCATGAGATTATTGGCTCAGATGGGGATCTGGGCATTAAGAAAGATTTGGCCGGGCAGAAGCAAATCTGGCCTCTCGATATGCAGGTGGACTATCATGGTAAAGTGACTACCATTCTGGTTGCTACCTTCTGTGTGGACCGGGGTAGTGGTTCAAGCTACACACAGTATTCTCTTTTGACTATGCAATATAAATCTGGAATGAGTGTGGAGCCTACCCATGAAAGAGTTTTAGAGAAAAAAGCACCTGTGCAAGTGATAATCCCAAAAGCAAGAGTAGAAAATGAAGACTTCTTATTCTCCATGAGACTGCGGGTAGGGGGAAAGCCTTCAGGATCAGCAATCATCCTTTCTGGTGATGGAACAGCAACAGTATCTCATTATTTTAGAAACTCTACAAGGCTCTATAAATTTGACCTACCTTATGATGCTGGAAAGGTTCTAGATGCTTCAATTCTTCCGTCTACAGATGATGGGGAAGAAGGGGCATGGGTTGTACTCACCGAGAAGGCAGGAATATGGGCAATACCTGAGAAGGCTGTTATACTTGGTGGGGTTGAACCTCCTGAACGAAGTTTGTCACGTAAAGGTAGCTCAAATGAAGGATCTGCACAAGAAGAGAGAAAAAACCTTACATTTGCAGGCAATTTTGCTCCTAGAAGGGCTAGTTCTGAAGCATGGGATGCTGGAGATAGACAAAGGGCTACGACTGTAAGTGCGCGTCAAACTGCCCAAGATGAAGAATCAGAAACTTTACTGAGCCAGCTTTTCCATGATTATCTTTTATCTGGGCAAGTTGATGCCTCGTTTGAAAAGTTAAAAAAATCAGGGGCATTTGATAGGGACAGAGAGACAAATGTTTTTGCGCGAATGAGCAGATCAATTGTTGACACTTTAGCTAAACACTGGACAACAACTAGAGGAGCCGAGATTCTGGCAATGGCTGTAGTATCCTCCCAACTCATGGATAAGCAACAGAAACATACAAAATTTCTCCAGTTTCTTGCTTTATCCAAATGTCATGAGGAGCTGTGTTCGAGACAGAGTATGCCCTCATGCCTATTATATTTGCAATGTTTTATCATTTGATGTCAAATCCTTTCCAATTGACATGGCATATGTTGAAACTTGAAAGTTCATGCATGCAATGGTGTAGGTATAGCATGCATTTACTTCCACTCGTGCTTATCTAACCCACTGCACTCAATCAATTTCTTTTAGGTTGTCAGATATTAACACAAAGTTATAATTCGTTACCGGAGTTTAATTTATCAAAAATATGATTTTCAGGGAATTTTTTCTTTTTGGTGCTGTGCTCATTTGATAATTTTGTCATCAGAGTATCTATTGGATGCACGGAGTATATTAATTAGTGTCTAGATGACAATATTTCCTAAGGTGTCCTATCATGGGGGTAGAAGGCCTTTTGAGGAGTATATTGATTTGAGGTTCAGTGGGGTGCTGTTGACAAACTAAATTATGGTTTTTTGTTTCCTTTTTGGCAGGAAATTCTTTGCAAATTATCTTGGAGCATGGTGAAAAGCTTGCTGGAATGATTCAACTAAGGGAATTGCAGAACATTATCAGCCAGAACCGCTCTAGTGGACTTAACTCCTCCCATTGTAGTCCAGAAAATCAAATATCAGGTGCTCTCTGGGATCTCATTCAATTAGTTGGTGAGAGAGCCCGCCGGAATACTGTTCTTCTGATGGATAGGGATAATGCTGAAGTCTTTTACAGTAAAGTTTCTGATCTTGAACAAGTGTTCTCTTGCTTAGACAAACAGCTAGAGTATGTAATAAATGCAGAGCAGCCATTTGGGATTCAGGTCCAGAGAGCTTGTGAACTGTCAAATGCATGTGTTACTATAGTTCGTACAGCCATGCAATACAGAAGTGAGCATCACTTGTGGTATCCGCCACCTGAGTGCTTAACACCTTGGTATTGTCTAGCTGTGGTGCGCAATGGGATGTGGCACCTCGCTTCCCTCATGCTGCAGCTGTTAAAGGCATCTCAACTTGATGTGTCTGCAAAATCAGATTTATATACTCATCTAGAAGTGCTGGCTGAAGTTCTGCTTGAGACATATGCCGGTGCTGTCACAGCTAAAATTGAACTAGGAGATGAACACAAAGGCTTATTAGATGAGTATTGGAATAGGAGGGATGCACTCCTAGACTCGCTTTATCAACAAATCAAAGAGTTTGTGGAAGTTGGGCATCAGGTATTCTTTGTTTATTACTATTATTATTTAAATTTTATTTTAGCTCAACGGTATCTCTTTGTGATCCTGGTGCTGGATAAATATGCATCTTTGAATTTATGGTCTTAGCAGAATTTAAATGAAGGAACTGATGATCTAAATGAAGAAATTCTTGCGAAGCTTTCGTCATGTTTGCTGCCCATGGCAAAACGGCATGAATGCTACAGTACTTTATGGAAAATATGCTGTGACCTGAATGATTCTGGACTACTAAGAAATCTGATGGTATGACAGTTATAATTTCTTCGGCTTGTTACTTGTTTATTTTCATTTGTTTTCTGAAACTTATGGAATGGTTTCTCTGTTGGAAAGGTTGTTCTGTGCTAGTGTGTAGTATTAGTCCGTTGGAATTCATTTAACCATTGAAGCATAGTAACCTGCGTTGGTTGTTTCTTGAAGCTCTTCCTCTTAATGGTGCCACAGTTCTGAACGTTTACTTTGAAGCTGTTCTCTTCTAATTAGAATAATTCTTCTGCAACTTTTTTCATCATTTCAATGTTTAGTCCTACTTAGAAGTTTGTTATTTTTAAGGATTTCATTATTATGTTTCTGTTTAAACTTAAAAACATAGGTTTTCTCTTGATCATTTGCTTCGAAGATATTGTTTGATGTGATTTCTGTTTTCTCTTGTTTTCTTGTCTTATTAGATGTCTCCTTCGTTTTCTGAAAATGATTTGTTATATAGCATGACAGCAGGGGACCTAATGGAGGGTTCAGTTACTTTGTGTTCAAACAACTTTATCTAAGGAGACAACTTTCCAAACTGCTTAGGCTTGGGGAAGAGTTTCCTGAAGAGTTATCCATATTTTTAAAGTATCATCAAGATCTTCTGTGGCTTCATGAAGTGTTCCTTCATCAATTTTCTTCAGCTTCGGAAACTCTTCATGAATTAGCTCTTTCTCAAAAAGAAAGCTCAATTTCAGAAGCTGAAGAGGGGACTGGTCCTGAGATTCAGACTATGTTACCGAAACTGGCAGACAGAAAGCGTTTTTTGAATCTCTCAAAAATAGCTGCAATAGCAGGTATGTTTTATCCTTTGGCTTTCCTTAATAGTTTCTTCATATAATTCCCCTCTTCTTGACCGTTTTCTTGTTTTTCTTTACACTGCGTACTCCATATGTTTTCTTATTCTTTTAACTGTTATTTAAAGGAAGTTTTATTTTTATTGCAAAATCAAGTTGATATAGTAATTTGTGCAAACCATCAAGTCAAGCCACTTGAGGACTTCCCATTCAATGAGAAATTGGTAAATGCCTCTCTAGTATAGCAATCAAGGGTTGCTAGTTGTGAGATATATTTTGGTTTCTGTGTTGTCTTGATTTTTGTGAGTGGTTTTGTCATCTAAAAGACCAAGTCAAACTTCCGCATGTTACGAATTGCTACATGGTTCACTGCTTTGGGGTGTTGGAAATGCTAATATTTTTTTGGCATGGGAAGATATAAGAACATTACTTGGTAATTTTATTTGTTTTATTTTAGCTTGAGCTATACTGGTGATTTGAGTGTTATATAGTTGTTTGCTTCATTGGCAGGTAAGGATGTTGATTCTGAGACCAAAGTGAAGCGCATTGAGGCTGATTTAAGGATTCTAAAGTTGCAGGTCTGTTGTGTTTTAAAACAAATATAATTGCCATTTTTGTTTTTAGTTGAAGGGTCTTCCTGATTATTTTTCCTTTTTAAGCGCTTTCGTTATTTGGGTATCAGAATTGGCAAATCAGTCTTGTATTATCATGCCTTCATTAAAAAGAAAAAAAAGAGAGAGTAAGGATTCTGCTTTTTATGATTGGGTATGGGTTAACAGGAACAATTCATGTGCCATGTCTCTTGCCCCGTCCTCCCTTCCACCCTTCATATTCCATGGTTTGCGGCAGTTCCATGAAAATTTTCTTCCAGTCATTGCACTTGCATGATTAGAGCCCAAATTCTCAATGGTGATGGTGCATTTTTAGTCATTTGTATTAAATTGCATGAGCAATTAAATCATGCTTAGCAGCTTGAGAAGGTTGTGCCTTGTTCTCTTCATATGTCCTAATTGAACAAGGCATATATAACAGAATTTTCCACCCCTCCCACTCTAATTATTAAGGTGGAAAGTAATTTATTTTATTTTCAAGGATAGGACTTTTGGAAATCAGTAGTGATCAAGCAAAGCCTTGAATTATGACTTGTTTTTTAACTCTTGAATATGATGAATCTCTTTCAACTATGTACATTCACTGTCAGTCTTCACCTGATACATCATCTGTTGCAGGAAGAAATAATAAACCTCCTTCCTGATGATGAAACAAAGCAAAGCCTTGACACAAAGCTACTTCATCCAGAAGATCTTATCAAGCTGTGCCTTGAAGGTGAAAAAGGTGCAGAGCTGTCACTGCGAGCTTTCGATGTATTTGCATGGACCAGCTCCTCCTTCCGTAAGACCCGTGCAAACCTTTTAGAGGAGTGCTGGAGAAATGCTGCTGATCAAGATGATTGGAGCAAACTCTATCAGGCATCGGTATCTGAAGGGTGGAGTGATGAGGAAACCTTGCAGAACTTGAAAGACACCGTGCTTTTCCAGGCATCAAATAGATGTTATGGACCAGAAGCTGAAACTTTTGGAGAAGGGTTCGACGAAGTGTTGTCACTGAGACAAGAAATCGCGGAGCCTCCAATCATGAAGGATTCGGTTTCTTCTGTGGAAGCAGTACTCATGCAGCATAAGGATTATTCAGAGGCAGGGAAGCTGATGCTGACCGCGATCATGTTGGGTAGTTTACAGGACGATAACATAGAACAAGAAGGTCCTGTGCCAATGGAATGACAGTCAGATTAGTATGAATGATGGTGATGAGTTCCTGGATGTGTCATTGTGTTTTTTTGTTGATACACTGAGATTCGTAGTGTACTAGTCGACAAGTTACAGCTAAATTTTCTCTTTTCCTTTTTCTTTTTCTTTTCCCTGTGAAATTCTCCAACCAAGTTTATACGAACATTTGTCAGTCTACTCCGATGCTTTACTGGTTGTCAGTTGTAAGAATTTTCTAAGAAGGCGGCAAGTTTT
This sequence comes from Prunus dulcis, assembly GCF_902201215.1. Lineage (NCBI taxonomy): Eukaryota > Viridiplantae > Streptophyta > Magnoliopsida > Rosales > Rosaceae > Prunus > Prunus dulcis. The sequence goes on from NC_047652.1 coordinate 18,246,632, forward strand.
CTTTTTATAAATATATATGAACAAGGGAATTGAACCTGGGATTGGAATCCGCAGTAATTCATGCAAGCAGTTGCATTATCGGCAATTTCTGTCAAATTTAAGAATGCCTTTAGTTTTAAGGGAAAACAAAGCGTGACAAAATCAGACCAAAATTGAAGAAATAAGAAGAAAAAAAGAGTGCAGTTTCGGCGTTTCTTCTTTGCCGCGTTGCCTTCCATTACCTCGAAAATACATCTAAATTTCAAGAAAAATAGATTTATTTTGGGGCGGAAAAATGCATGATGAATTTTCCGGGAAATACTACTGGTTTTGTTGATGAATTTCGTTAAAGTAGAATGCTTTTCTTCTTCCTCTTCTTCCATTGCCAACTACTTTTGCATTCTATTAAAGCCTCTTATTTTTGGTCAAAAACTACTGCGGCAGGCAAGCCAATGTGAAGAAGAAGAGGGTCCCCTGCCAATGAAGCGACAGTCGGGGTTAGTATTGAATCATGATGTTGAGTTCTTGAATCGAATCTCTTTCTCGCTACTTCTATAATTAATAAAATATTCAAAAATGCAGACGTGAGTTTAGCCAAGTTGGCTAGCGGATGTACTTCCCACTCTGCATTGACTTCGAATTCCCCCCCTCTTAGGTTTATATCAGTTCAAAGTAGATTATCGCTTGTATATATTTTTAAAAAAAGTAAATTTTTTTTTTCTTCAAGTAATTGATCATTTGTTTTCCTTTTTTGTTCTTCCCATATAAAATTGCTCTAAAAGGAAATATTTGTCAGTCTATTATATGATGCTTTACTCGTTATCAGTTACTGAGCGATTATATATTTTGAAGTGGATATTTTAGGTTATTCTTACATAAAAATTATCTAGATTCATAATTGTTTGGTTATCCTAAATGTGAAGAAAAATGTTGTTCGATAAATAAAATTGAAAAGAAGATGCGGGTAATCAAATAACTAAATAATTTTCCGATTCTACTCATTTTTTGTGTGTTAGGTAATTCTTAAAAGAGAACTTAAAAATTGAACGGTTTCGATGCTCGATTTGCAGCCCATAAATAGGGTTTCCTTGTTTTCATTTCCCTTGAAAGTGTTCAGCTCTACATATGATTACTGCGTAATACCAATTTCCAAACTGTTGTTATTTATACTAATTTCATTTATAGAATATCCAAAGTCCTGCCTCTAATGCAAAATATTTTTTCGTAGGGTTGTTGCTGAATATCTTGGTTTGGAATTTTTAAAGAGGATTATTGAACAAGACGACCCCAAAACGAAATGAACAACACTAATCTATTTGTTAGTGGTTACACGAATTAAGTAAAATAATGAATATTCGTTAATATACTAGACAAGACAAGCAAGTCAAGTAGTTTGTACTGCAGACCAAAGCAAAGACTTGTGTAGCTTTTGTTATGTTTGGAGACTTTTTACATTATCTCTATTTTTTTTTTATTCCCACCACATGACGTGCTACTATGCATGAATAAATATCATTTGAGAACAAGCAAGGCTCATTGACTTCTTACACCAAATACTAAATACATTTCTTGCTCGTTTGTGATTTCTTTTTTAGGAAGCACTTTTGTTTATTAGCGTTTTTATTATAAAATGTTAAAAATTTTATAAGAAATTTCAGTGCTTCCTAGAAAAGTATTTTGAAGTGATTCATGAAGAAGCTCATAGCAAATGCTTCTCTATAAAGTGTTTTTATGACCTATAAACGTTTTTATTTTTTTTTATTTTATCAAATGTTGTTGTTGTCACCAAAAATGTGTCGTTTTAAATTTATAAATACTTGCAAGCACACGAATCGGATATAGTATAGATGTGTAAGAACCAGGTCGTACCCACAAGGATTGAGTGAAAAATATAGAAAACTAATTAAACCCAAGTTAATTTTATTGCCAACCTAGTTGAATCAAATGGTGATTTGTTTGTTGATAAAGAAAATTAAATAAAGCAAAAAAAAAAAAAGGAAATTAAAATAGAGATTAAATTAATGAGAAAAGTAACTAAGGTATTAGAATCCACACCACTATTTCATAAAACTCAAATTATTTACCTGTTAATTTCCACGCTGAGTAGCAATCTAGAAGTCAACCTATTACTTTCTCAAGATATATCATTTAGGCCCTTTAATGAATCTTTTGTAAATTCCCCTTCCCTTCATTAGTACAAATTCTAAACATCACATGTAAACAAAATTTATTTAACTACAAAGGATCAAAGTTTCCTAAGCATCCTAGGTGAAAAAGGTTATTTGAATGACAAGAGATCAAAGAAATTTGGATACTAAAAATACAAAACCAAGGATGTATTAATAAATCAACCCAAATTCTTAATTATCACAAATACACAATAGAAGTGGTGAAAAGAAAATTAATCTACTAATCATGTGAAGTGGAAATTATAAACATTGAATAATATACTTTGGAAACTAGAAGATAAAAACTAGAACTTCATTTTATAATGATGTTTCATTATTAACAAAATTTAACTGGACATAAATAAAATAACAAAATAAACTAAAGTGGAAATGAAAAAGGAAAAATTGCATCATTAACCCTTTGGATCCTTGCCTGTCGGCTCCCCAAGGTTCTCTCCAATTCTATCGCATTTTCTCTCCTCTTTCTTTCTCTTTCTCTCTTTCCTTCTCTTTGCCGTGTATCTCTTGGTACCTCACATCTTTGCTCCAAGCTTTTAATTATAATCAAAGTTTAGGAGCCTAAATCATAGAATAATCAAGAGAGATTAAGAATTCTGGTCTTATCTATGCACATTACAATAGAACACAAAGTGGCAATAATGTCAACTACACTTTTATTTTATTTGCTCTCTTTTGAGTGCCAATTTTCCACAATCCCGCGTGGCAAACGCGTACAGGGACGAAGCCACACCACCACTCCCTCCCTCCCAGAAAATTGGTTCACTACAAAACAATACAAACAAAGAGAAAGAGGCTTACTTTACATAATGTCACAAAACAAAATATGAAAATAAAAAGAAGCTCCCTATTGTACATCAAATTTAATTTATAATCTCTACGGAAATTAATTTTCTGGGTAATTTACAATGTGTAGTTTCCAGGTCGCTTCTATGGGGCAAAATTGGGTCTATAAAACTCGAGTCATCACTCAAGTAATCACACCTCAACCTCATTTCCTCATCCCATTTCTATCATTAGCTGCAGTGTCTTTCTTGACATTATTCAATAAATCCCATCTTTGGTTTTTCTCTGCTACACATTAATCCGGGGGAAAAGGCTAATTTAAGCACTCTCCAAAGCCAGCACTCACCAACTCCCTTTTCTGTGAATCAAATGAGGCTTAATATTTCATTTTAGTCGCACAAATTTCTTTGTGAGCTTTTTTGAAGCACTTTCCAAACCCAGCACTCAACGACTCCTTGAGCCTTCCTCATTTAGTCATATACGTACGGTGAGTCCAATATTCCATGCCAAATCTTTTTTGATCTTTTTTTTTTGAACTTTTTTTTTTTTTTGTCTGACCATTTGTCTAATTTTGTAGTTGCACCAAGAAACATGTTCCTAGAGCCAAAAACAGATGATCAAGCTTCCGGAGGTGTGGGCAGCAGCACTAGCTTGCTCATTCAAACCATCAACACTTCTGGCCAATACGTCCGGCGCAAGAGATGGCTTAGATATATTGCTCTAGGCGTTTTCATCTCCTCACGCAGTAAGAAAACCAGATTGCCCCATGAAGCCCCTACCTATGAACCTTTAGAAGCACCGGCACCACCGGCCCCTGCCTTTCAGCATGCGATTGACATCCCTCTTCAGGACCGGTTTCTGAACAAGGTTGGTCGCATCGTGAGAGAGAAGAACTTAAATGCACTGCGAGGACTTGGTGGTGTTGCTGGCATTTTGCCCCTTCTCAGTTCTCACTTTGAGGTAGCAAGCAAATAAGTAGGAAAACAAAAAACAAAAACAAACAAACAAACAAACAAACTTAATAATCTTATGCACTTGATAGGGAATGATTGAGAATGATTGAACTTAACTTTGTTAAGTTAATCATATTCGTTCTTTATATGACAGGATGATGGTGTTGATGGTGGTCAAAATCCACAAGGATGGAACACGACCAAGTCCCCAGTTGATGCAAAAAGCTTCTCAAACTTCTTGTTGAAGGCTTGCAATCAATATACAGTTTTTTTCCTCTTACTCTCAGCAGGGTTTTCGTTTGCCATTGAATTCATGAAGCAAGGAGTCAAACAAGGGTGGCACGACGGTGTTGCCATACTCTTTGCGGTGTTCTTACTTGTTGCTTTCCCTTCAGTGGGGAACTACCTCCATGAGAGAAAGCTGGTGAGGAAGCACCTGCTGGACAGGAGCAGACTGATGGTGAATGTTGAAAGGAGTAACAGAGAACCTACATCAGTTAACATATCTAGTGTTGTGGTGGGCGATATAGTTCATTTGAAGGAAGGAGACCGTGTCCCTGCCGATGGTTTGTTCATAGATCATGGTGAGGACTTGATGTTGGATGAGGTATTGAACCCCAAAATTGATTGTGAACAAAACCCGTTTGTGTTGTCTGGTTCAAAGGTTATTAAGGGGCATGGTCGCATGGTTGTGACATGTATTGGTGCCAAAACAGTTTTTGCTGAGATGCACAGCTTGGGGACTAATCATAATCCAAACGAAAAGACGCTGTTACAAGATTTGTTGGACAAGCCATTTGATTGTATGGATTATTTTGCGGTTTGTGTCTCTCTACTGATTGCTCTCGTGGTGCTAATACGGCTATTATTCTTCAGGAAGCATGACAATTACAATGACAGGCCAGAACTGAAAGGGGCAGGTTCAATGAACTTGGTAATGAGGATCTTTGAGAAAATTTTCTTGAAACCTCAAGGACGGTTTTCCACTTTAGCAGGTGTTCTTGCAACCGCGGTGATAGGGATACAACATGGAATGCCTTTTGCGATTACAGTTGCCCTTTGTCAATGGAAGGAGAAGGTGGTCCAAAATCAGGCAACGCCTCAGAATCTATCAGCTTGTGTCACCATGGGACTAATAACAGTCATCTGCATAGAAACAACTGGTGAGCTAATGTGTAGTCAGGGGGAGGTTAAGGAATTTTGGATGGGTGGAAAGGATTTATGCAGTGATGAAGTGGACTCTGAAGCTGACCAAGTTGTTCTTGAAACACTGCATCAGGGGATTTCTGCTACCCCATCCCCAACAAAAGATTTGCTCATTTCTTGGCTGAAGACCAGATGGGGTGCTAACATGGAGTTATTGAATGAAACATGTAATACCATTGAGCAGAGACAATTGAGCTCTGATGAGAAATGCAGTGGGATTTTAGTGGAGAAAATTGTGAACGATAAACAAATTCTGCAGTTGCACTGCAATGGGGATGCATCAACAATATTACATAAGTGTTCACATTACAATGATAACAGAGGGGAACGTCACACTATGAAAAACCAGAACAGAAGATTTAAGCAGGTGATTAATAAAATGGAGGAGAATGGTCTTAGGCCCATTGCATATGCTTACAAGAAAACAGAAGTCCAAGAAGTTACAGAAGATGGGTTGATTTTGTTGGCAATCGTGGGCGTTAGACGCCCATATCAAGAAGAGCTTAAATTGGCAGTGGAAGCTCTTAAAAGGGTTGGAGTAAGCATCAAACTGGTGTCAGAGGATGAGCTCTCAACAGTGAGAGCCAGGGCTTCACAACTTGGAATCTCCCCCGGTTCAAATGACATGGAAATTGAAGGAGAAGTTTTCCGAAGACTGAATTCCATGGAAAGGCAGGATAAGATGGATATGATCTCTTTGATGGGAAGGTCCCTCCCTAAGGACAAGTTTCTCATGGTGGATCGCTTAAGGAAAAAAGGTCACATAGTTGCATTCTATGGAGGGTTGACCATAAGCGACACTCCTACCTTAAAAGAAGCTGATGTAGGAGTCATAGATGATATCCGGAGCACAGAAATGGCTAGAGAGAATGCTGATCTTATTGTTAGAAATGTCTGTTTACTAGTCCCTATATGGAAGTTTGGTGCATGTGCTTACCACAACATTCAGCAATTCTCTCAACTTCAGCTCACTGCTTGCATATCCGGGCTACTGATAACCTTAGTGGCAACAATGCATTCCGGAGAGTCCCCATTATCCGCAATTCACTTGATTTGGGTGAACTTGATTATGTGCCTTCTTGGTGGCCTCATGATGGTGATGGAGTTACGAGGCCCAGAACTACTCACTCAAAGACCTGCAAAGAGGACTGAGTCACTTATAACCAAAGTCATTCGGAGAAACATAGCAATTCAAGTTTCATCTCAGGCTTCTGTCTTGCTGATCTTACATTTCATGGGAAATGCAATACCAGGCATGGGTCAAGGTGTCCGGAATACGATGATTTTCAATACTTTCACCTTGTGCCAGGTCCTTAATCTGTTGAGTGGCATGCACTTGGTGAAGAAGGAAATGCTAGTTGTTGTCCTCCACAACTATTGGTTTCTGATGGCTTTGGGGGCTGTTTTGATCATGCAGGTGATGATTGTTGAGTTTGGAAAAGGGCTAGTCAGTGGTGTGAGGTTGAATGCACTGCAGTGGTTGATCTGTTTCCTTCTTGCCGCTCTTTCATGCGGGTTTGATTGGACCTTTAAATTGCTTTCAGATAGCATCGAAAGAACAACTTCGGCATTGATGGTGAATTCACATGTGGGGTTCTCAAATAGGAGGCGCAGATTATACATTTCTATTTGGTTGTTCCTGATCTTCTCCGTATCGTCGTTTTGTTTTCACCCAGTTTCTCAGCTCGCTAGCACATATATCAGTTAAATTGGAAGTCTCCCATGGAAGTGTTAACAGAGTTAATAAACCATGTAGTCATCTTGTGGTCTGTCTGTGTTCCTACTTGTTCTGCACAATGCCATCTCTAAAATGTGAATAAGTTATTTTCCTTCCTTTTTACTGTGAGCCTTCGAGACAATAGACCAGAATGCTAATAGATATTACATTGTAGTTGATCATAGACAATGTAGGTGAGCTTATGTTATTTACTGTTCGGGACATTCTCCAATAAGTATTTAAATTAAGGATTTGTTACATACTTCTAATCTCAGCCGTTGGATTGTATCTAAGAGAATACCAACACATTTAATGAATGTAAGCCAACAGCCCAGATTAGAAGAATGTAACAAATCCTTAAAATACTTTTTGGAGAATCTCCATTTACTCTTCTTCCACTGCAAACCATTTCTGCCCTGCTATGGTTTGCTGTTGTTTTGTCAATACTGCGGCAAATTAACCTTTTCACAGCAGCCAAGGAACAGTTCGAATTCTAGAGGTTGGCGTTTTTCACCTCAAGCCTACAAAAACACCCAAGGAAAGTTTATGCTTTCATGATTTCATCAATGGGGGCCTATTAAATATTTGTCTTTTGGTTGGAGCTGGCATGAACTTCTACAATACAACTAATCTTGTGGCCTGCGTTCACCAACCACAAATATTGCACCTATTTGCCTGCCACGTGGCTAAGAGATAACCTCTCCCTCACTAGAACAATCAGTTTGGAAATCTAAATCCAATTGAGAACCAATAGAATGTTGCTGATGTGTAGATATCCTAATCCACAACATCTTCACATTCACGTTATAACATCCCAGCGCTCTCCTTGTCCAAGGCATCTCATTAGGCCTCACAACACCACCCCACTTCGAACAGGAGAGCATAGTCATGGCAACCTCTGCAATCCAACAATCAGCATTTGCAGGCCAGACTGCTTTGAAGCAGTCAAATGAGCTCATCCGAAAGATTGGCAGCCTTGGTGGCGGCCGCATCACCATGAGGCGCACCGTCAAAAGCACCCCCCAAAGCATATGGTAAGTACCTTGGCTGTAGCCTGTGAGCATAAGATATTTTTTTCCAAGCAACTCTACTAAAACTTCCATGTGTATAGATATGGTCACTGATACATATTACGCTATTGGAGTAAATTAAAGTATCTAGTAGTATTGAGAGTCATGGATTCGACGTAAAATTCAAATCAAAATGATGTTTAGATTACAATGACAGAATCTCTAACAATCTATTCTACCTCAATGCATAAAGTTACAGTGTTACAAGACCAACATGCTCAACATAGCATTAGGAAGTTTACACCATACCCATACCTTTTAAAGCCAAGGCCTTGAGCTTATTATGCTAACACTCTTCACTGTAATTGACAAAACAGGTATGGCCCAGACCGCCCAAAATACTTGGGACCATTCTCTGAGCAAACTCCATCATACTTGACTGGTGAATTCCCTGGTGACTACGGATGGGACACTGCTGGACTATCCGCAGACCCCGAGACATTTGCCAAAAACCGTGAGCTTGAGGTGATCCACAGCCGATGGGCCATGCTTGGTGCACTGGGATGTGTCTTTCCAGAAATCCTGTCAAAGAATGGTGTCAAGTTCGGTGAGGCTGTTTGGTTCAAGGCTGGATCTCAAATCTTCTCCGAGGGTGGTCTTGACTATCTTGGCAACCCAAACCTTGTCCATGCCCAGAGCATCTTGGCAATCTGGGCTGTCCAGGTTGTGCTCATGGGATTTGTCGAAGGATACAGGGTTGGTGGAGGACCACTTGGTGAAGGACTGGATCCACTTTACCCTGGAGGGGCCTTTGACCCACTTGGACTGGCTGATGATCCTGAGGCGTTTGCTGAACTGAAGGTGAAAGAGCTTAAGAATGGGCGGCTGGCAATGACTTCAATGTTTGGATTCTTTGTTCAGGCTATTGTAACTGGAAAGGGCCCAGTTGAGAACCTCTATGACCATGTTGCTGATCCAGTTGCCAACAATGCATGGGCTTATGCCACCAACTTTGTCCCTGGAAAATGAAGAAACCTAAATGCATGGCTGTTCATCTGTAACATTACCCGAACTTCTTGCCTTTGTTGAGGTTCTGTTGTTGTGGACTCCATTAGTTCTGATGTAATCTTACTAGAAACTGCTTGTATTGAAATCACTTATCCAGTAAAACCGCCCAGCTCCTTTGTGCTTGAACTCCTTATTTGTCTAGATGTGTTGAACATTCAAAAGTTCCAGTCAACAAATGCATGCTTTGCTACAATATAGTAAATCTAAACCAGAGAACAAATATATAACAACCAAAATACAAGGGAAAATAAAAATTAAAACCAAATCATATGATTATCAGATTCATCTTAGGTTTCTTCATCTATTCCTCCCCATTAGGGAAATTAAGTTTAACCAGCGCATACAGAGAATGTGGGAAAGATTTCTGCAAACTTTTACCCACTGAACACTGGCTATCATCTCTAATTTTAATATCAGCATAATGAAGACTGCCTATGCTATTAGTATTACGAACACACAGTGTATGGATTTGGCCAATGCAGGGTGAAAGGAATGATGGGAAGCTATCATCTCTTACTATAATCTCAGTATAATGAAGATTGCCCAAATAGCTAAGGGCAGCCACAATCCTGTTGCAAGAAAGGCTGTTTTGGGCTCTGGGCAAGCCATACTGGTATCGTGTCGATATGGATGTGAACATGTTTGTCATATGGATGGTGATATGTTATTTATATGGATGTTGATATGTTGTCAGTGTGGATATCGATATGTTGTCGAGTATCCCACTCCAGCTACAGTGGAGTGGGATATATGTATATAATATTACACAATAAGTGCCCACAAAGAGAATGTACAAAACAAAGAGAATCAGAGCACAAAGAGAATGTATGAAACAACAAATTTGGAAAATTTTCAGCAAACAAACTTTTGCCAACTGAAACTTTTCACATGATGGGAGGAGCTATTATCTTTCAGTATAATGAACAATTCTTGTAGGGGTAACCAGTATACAACGAAGATTGCCTCTAATACTAAGGGCACCTAGTGTACGAGCCTTCTGCCAATGCAGGGTGAAAGAAGCGATGGGAATGACTATTATATCTCACTGTCACTATAAATTCAGACTCTCTGTATAAGATAGCCTATCTTGCACTAGTCTCTGGCCAATTCAGCATCTAGGGAGAGCAAGACCTATGCAGTCATATCCCTGTAACAAGGGGGGCTGTTTTTGCTAGGGACAATCATTACATCAAGAAACACCTTCAAGAATGTCTATACTGCTAAATATACCAAAGGAACACAAAGAAATGCATAAAATCAGAAGAAATGATACCAGTGGCCAATTTTAAGAGTGGAAGCATAGAGGTAGAGGCATTCTGATGCTTATTGCTTTGAGCAGATCAACACAAGCGTCAATGCAGCAGAAAAACAAGTCAGTCACCAAAAATCTTTGCAAGAACATGACCCATTTCTGAAATGATGGAAACGACTATTATCTCTCACAATAATCTCACGATCATAGATACTGGATAGGAGTTTAGTGACAGAGTGGCAATCGTTACAGACACGAAGATTCTTTATAATGCGAATAGGACTCCCAGGTTCCAAATTAATAAGACCATATGCAACAGCCAATCTCTCGCTATGGTTTTCCAATTCAGCTTCCTTCTCTTTTTCCTCTTCAAGACACAACAGAACTTGACTTGTGTCAGGAACGTGTCCTACGGATTTCAGTTTCTCTCTCATCTCGGTCAACTTAGAATATATGTCCTTTGTCCGAGGATGTGATTTGTCACCGACAATAAACTCATGAAGCACACCTCTGTGCTCTATGGAACTGCATCCTGGGTCCTTTTTTACTCCTCTCTTTCTCATAATTTCTCTTACCTGTGAAACTTTCTCCCACTTATCAGCCGCAGCATACATGTTAGAAAGAAGAACATAGCATCCAACAGTGTCTGGAGACACGTCAATCAAATGGCGAGCTGCATAATCACCAACTTCAACATTTCCATGGTTCCGAGCACCACTAAGCAAACTCATCCAAATTACTTTGTTTGGTTTCATGGGCATACTTTCAATGACATTCTTTGCCTCGTCCAGACAACCAGCGCGGCATAAAATGTCTACAAAACAACCATAGTGTTCAATTGTGGGTTCAATTTCATAATCATTTATCATCAGATTGAAATAGTAACGACCAAGATCAACCAATCCTGCATGACTACATGCATTCAAGACTCCGATAAAAGTTATACCATGAGGGCGCATTCCATTTTTGCGCATCTCAAGGAATAGCTCAAGAACCTGGTCGGCCATACCATGCATTCCTAAACCAACAATTATAGCAGTCCAATGCCCCAATTTCTTCCTGTCTATAGCTCGAAATACAGCCAGAGCACTCTCTATGCTCCCACACTTGGAATACATTTCTATCAATGATGTACCAAGCACACCATCTAAATCAAATCCATGTTTTACCATGAAAGAATGTATCCATCTCCCCTTACTTAGAGTGGCTAATCCTGAAACGGCAGAAAGAGCACTGACTAATGTAGCATGACTAGGCATAATATCTTCTTCCAAAATTTCCTGAAACAACTCCAATGCTTCCATAAACTGTCCATTAAATTCATAACCTGCAATCATCGAATTCCAAGTTATTATATCTCTTGTTGGCATCAGACCAAACAATTGGCGTGCCATCTCAAAATCTCCGGATTTCATGTAACCATTAATCATGGCATTCCAAGAAACCAAATTTCTATTTGGCATCCTATCAAATATCTCCCTAGCCATCTCTACCTTCCCGCATTTTGATAACCCGTCAACTAAAACAGTCCACGAAAAAGAATCTCTCTCCTGCATTTGATCAAACAATTCCATTGCAACTTCTACTTCTCCACATCTCGCATACCCATCAATCAAAGAATTCCAAGTAACCAAATCTCTATCAAGCATTTGATCAAACACTTTCCTAGCCAAACCAATCTCACCACACTTTGAGTATAAACTAACCAAACTACTCTGCACAAACTTATCCAAACCAAGCCCAATTTTCAACACCAACCCATGAATCTGTTTCCCTTCCCCAATCGCATTTAACCGAGCACAACCCTTTATCACACACGGTACAGTAAAATTATCCGGAACAAGTTCATGAAGCAATTCATAGAACAAAACAATAGCATCATGAGAACGTTGGTTCCCAACATAGCATTTGATGAGAACGTTCCAGGAAACCAAGGTGGGTTCTTCAATTTGATCGAAGACGGAGCGAGCATAGTCAAGATTGTTGATTTTGGGGTCTGCGTAGAGAGATAAGAAACGGGAAGCAATTGCTGGGTGGCTGAAAGTTCCGGTTTTGAGGGATAAGGCGTGGTGTTGCTCTGCTTCTCGTTGGGTTTTACAGGTTTGGAGAAGCGAAAAGGGGAGGCTTTGAGGAGAGAGCAATGGTTGATGGAGAGAGTGAGAAGGCGTGAGTTGAAGCATTGCTATGGCTTTGGTGGATCAGATGATTGACTGAAGGGCTCTGTGTGTGGCTTATTATAACTGCTACATAATAAAAGCGAAGTGACATTTTTTTTCTTCTGTTTTGTTCAACTTTTATTTTTAATATTTTATTTTTTGCTTTCGTCTACGAATGAAATAACCCTAGTTTACTCAACGGTTTAACCTTTCTCCCTTCTATTTCAGTATAGCGAAGCTATGGTTCTCCAATGACCACGTTCAGCAGCAACTCGGCGAGTCGACTCACCATCCTCCCCAACTACCAACCAAGCCCCCTCATTCCCAAGGGCTCTGAAAACCCAAGAAAAATCCAAACTTTACCATCTTCGAAAACCCCTCATGACCTCTCCATAGCTCGACATGTTAAAGCCCCTCAAAACCCCACCTCTCCTTCACCTACAAACCCTCCATTCGCTATTGGGTTCCCACCATTTTATCGAATTCGCATCAAGAACCAAGCTTTTCTCCCAACTATCTCATCCACCCTTCAATCCTGCCCCAAACTTGGTGTTCCAAATCCGTGACATTCTGTGCGACCCTCAATGGGAAAAGAGCTCAGAGCTCAGCTGGCTGAGCCCTAAGATTAGAACCGATCACGTGTCAAAGATTATTGAGACCCACAAGAACACAGACTCGGCGTTAAGATTCTTCTACTGGGTTTCTAAGAGACCTTCTTACCAGCATGATATGAGCTGCTTCTCATCAATGCTGAATAGGCTTGTGAACGAACGGCTTTTTGCGCCTGCAGACCGTGTGAGGATTTTGATGATTAAAGCTTCTAGGAAGGAGGAAGAGCTTAAACGGGTAACTGAATATTTGAATGAGATGAGCCGACTTGGTTTTGAGTTTACATTGTATAGTTTTAATACGCTTTTGATTCAATTGGGTAAGTTTGAGATGATTAGTATAGCTCAAAATGTTTATACCCAGGTGCTAAGTAGTGGGATTAAACCGAGTTTGTTGACATTTAATACAATGCTCAATATATTGTGTAAGAAGGGCAAGGTTCAGGAAGCAGAGTTGATTTTGAGCAAGATTTTTCAGTTTGATATGCTCCCGGATGTTTTTACTTATACATCATTGATTCTTGGGCATTGTAGAAATCGTAACTTAGATTTGGCATTTGAGGTTTACGATCAGATGGTGAAGGCAGGTTGTGACCCGAATTCAGTTACGTATTCAACTCTTATCAATGGGCTATGCAATGAGGGGAGGGTGGATGAGGCACTGGATATGCTTGATGAAATGGTAGAAAAAGGGATTGAACCCACATCATATACTTACACTGTCCCAATTGCTTCACTATGTGAGGCCGATCGGCTGGTGGAAGCAATTGGGCTTTTCAGAAGAATGAGAAGCAGGGGTTGCCATCCTACCGTTCATACTTATACAGCTTTGATCAGTGGGTTGTCTCAGACGGGGAAACTCGATGTTGCTATTGGACTCTATCACAAGCTTTTGAAGGATGGTTTGGTCCCAAACACAGTTACCTTCAATACATTGATAAATGGATTAAGTGAGACAGGAAGATATGACCTGGCTCAGAAGATTTTTTATTGGGTGGAGAGACATGGGACCTTGGCAAATACCCAAACTCACAATGAAATCATCAAAGTTTTCTGTTTGATGGGTAACATTAATAACGCAATGGCTCTTGTAAGCAAAATGCTTAAAGTGGGACCATCTCTAAATGTGATTACATATAACACACTCATCAATGGATACCTCAGTGGAGGTCAGTTAAACAATGCTATGAGGTTGTTGGATTTTATGAAAGGGAGTGGATGTGAACCAGATGAATGGACTTATACTGAACTTATTTCTGGGTTTTGCAAGGCGGGTAAGACTGACTTTGCATCTACTCTTTTCCGTGAGATGGTAGAACAAAGAATTAGTCCCAGTCAGGTCACCTACGCTGCTTTGATTGCTGGATACTGTATGGAGGGGAAAGTAGATACTGCATTGTCATTATTTGAGCAGATGGAGGAGAAGGGTTGCTGTCCAAGTATTGAAACCTACAATGCCATTATAAATGGTTTGTCCAAAGATAATCAGTTTGTTAAAGCTGAGAAACTATGTAAAAAGATGGAAAAGCAAGGACTGGTTCCGAATGTCATTACCTACACGTCTCTAATTGGCGGCCTCTGTAAAAGTGGCAGGACTGACCTTGCATTCAAAATCTTCCATGAAATGGAAGAACAAGGTTGCTTGCCGAACTTGTATACATATAGCTCACTCATGTTTGGGTTATGTCAAGAGGGCAAGGCTGACAGTGCTGAGACGTTGCTTGATGAAATGGAAAGGAAAGGATTGGCTCCTGATGTGGTAACATTTACCACACTCATTGATGGTTTTGTTATGCTTGGTATGCTAGATCATGCATTCTTGCTTCTTAGGCGAATGGTTGATGTGGGCTGCAGACCCAACTACCGAACATATGCCGTGTTGGTCAAAGGGTTGCAAAAGGAAAGTCAGTTGCTGACGGAGAAGGTTGTGGGGCTCGTGGCCCAACATGAAGGAATGTATAGTTGCAGCTCTGGTGAAAGCTATAACTTTTTTGAGGCGTTGTGCAATCTCTTAGCTAGGATGTCAGAGAATGGATGTGAACCTACTGTTGATACCTATGGTACTTTAGTGAGAGGCTTGTGTACAGAAGGCAGATATTATGAGGCAGATCAGTTGGTTCAGCATATGAAAGACAAGGGCCTGTGCCCCAATAGAAGGATTTATCTGTCTCTATTCTTTGTTCATTGTACGAATTTAAAAGTGGAATCTGCGCTGGAAATCTTTGGCTTGATGGAAGATAATGGATTTGAGGTTCACTTGTCAGCTTATAACGCACTTATTAGTGCTCTCGGCAGGGTGTGTCGGGCGGAAGAAGCTGAAACTTTATTCAAAAGCATGCTAGAAAAACAATGGAATACTGATGAGATTGTTTGGACTGTGTTAATCGATGGATTACTGAAGGAAGGGCAATCAGATCTATGCATGAAGCTTCTTCATGTTATTGAATCTCAAAAATGCAGTATCAGTTTCCAGACATATGATATCTTGGCCAAAGAACTTTCTAAAGTAAACAAGGATAGGGGGAGTTCTCAAATTGTTAACAGAGCAAGTGATTTAAAGGGTGTACATTGATCATGGTTTCTTTATACACACAGAGAAAAAGGAAATTCGTTAACTGAGTTCCATTAATGAACTAATAAGAAATTATACTTTTTTCGCCTGAGGTGTATATATTCTTTTGCTGTGACAACTTTGCAGTTTGATCATACAATAAATGGTATGTAGATGGCGCTTTGCCTTCAAACCTTGTTAACATTCGTTTCTGTCTATTACTGTCTTTGGTGATTATCAGAATACTTTAGTTCTGTTGGCTTTTGATTAACTTGGTCGCAATATTTGCCCAATAGTCACCAAGAAAATTCGATCGATGGTTACTAAGTTTGTTATCCTATCTACATGGAAGTGACAAGTTGTTTTCAGAAGATAATTGTCTTCAGTTGGAACTGAAAATCTGGTGTGCATGAAGCAGCAACCTAAGGTAGACATGTAGGTTTGTTTAGACAAAGTATAAATGAATGATATTTGCCATTTGTGTGGGTTGATGGTTGGTGCAGGACTGTGTGTACTGTTTGGCAATTGATTTAGGGGTTAGGATAATTTCTGCCTATGCAGGCTTTTTAATTACATGGATTATCTTATCTAGGAAGGCTTCTTAATACAGAAATGGGGATGTGTGTGATCATCTAGGCAGGCTTCTTAATTACATGGATAATCTTCTTTATGGTGCTCATTTGGTTGGTTTTTCATTGTTTGACATGCTTACACCATATTTATTCTGGCTCAGTGTTTATAAAATGGAATTGAGAGCTAGACATTCTTGGCATATATACTTGCAGGTGATACAGCTTGGACGTCCCCTAGTGGAAAGTTTCCTCTTTCCTCTGAAAATTTTGACAAGAAGATGTTAAGGTACACCTTGTTTGATACCTATGTTGATTTATTTCGCTGTCGTTACCTCATACAATTTTGATTCATTGTATTCTTTACACCAAGAGTCATTTATAGAATATACCTCAGTTCTACAATAGCATATGTTATGGTTCATTTAGTAAATTTTGGTTTTATGTTTTAGTTTTAGCTTTGATGGTCAAAATCATCCTCTTCTTTTTTTGATCTCTCTCTCGTCTCTTTTTTCCTTCTCTCTGTTATTCTTTTCATAAGAAAAAGAAATATAGAAACTAAAAGCAAAAAATCTAACCAAATTCCCATGGGATGGTCTCTTGATTCTGTATCGGCAAGTATAACTATTTTACTGTGAATTATCAACAAAAAGTAATCTGCAGTTGCCACTGATTTAAATCAACTTAAATAATGTCTGTGATTCAGAATTCCAGGATAAATTATGCTTTGTAGTTGACGTGATGAAATTAATTTAATTAGACATTTTTGGTGTAGGGTTACTCAGGTCCTAAATCGAGCTCAATTTCGCACCAGGGCTCTTAGAAAGAACTACTGGCCAAAATTACCGAACTAGTCCACTTTTTGTAATCTGCCTCTGAGTGTTCTAATGCAAATGCCAGTATGTGTGGCCACTTTCCGAATGTGGTGTTCAATTTTTTTAATTTTCCCAAAGGATGATAGTACTCTAAATCTTTGTAGGGTTTTTTATTGGGGTCGAGATGAGCTCAGAGTTCGCTTTTTTGTCACTTTCTTTGTGTTTCGCTGATCTTTGCCTAGTATTTGCTGGGATTCCCACTCCTTAAATGAAGAAGGGTGGAATGAATAAAGGCTTGGTTCATGCATGAAGACCCTAATATTTCCTATACACAAGGGATATTTTATGGGTATGAACTATATTGTGGATCAATCTAGAAAGGTAAAAACGCATTCATTATGGTGTGAGTTATAGTGTTCTCACCTTTCCTCCAAGTCTAAACCTATACAAACCCCCGAGTATGAGAAACCCTTTGAGTGAAAAGTAAATTATTATGTGTATGCAAGAGAGAATTTTGTGGTGAAAATCCCTGGAGGTGATTTTGGAAGAGACTCTGGCTTCCCGGCAGTCAGTTCTTGTGAGATTGTTCCTTTGTAATCCTTGGTATCTTCTAGTCCTGTCCACAAAAAAATTCTTGTAATTCCATCATTTTATATAGAAAAGAAGAATTTGTTCCTGTCCTCCTACTATTCAGTGGACAAAAGGCTCAAATGTAAGGATGTAATTCCATTGTTTTTATGTTTGATGATGTTTGCCTGTTTTGGCCATACAAGGATGGGAAAGTTTGATCTTGAGTTTGCTAATTGTCTTTTGGCATTGTATTAGGTGACTCTGGTTCTCAAATGTATAATGGTTCAACCGCAGTTTCCAATCCTATCATGGAACTGAAAAATAAATTTCTAAAATTTTTTATTGAGCCTGCAGTGTCTGAAAAATTATAACCACATGCCACCAATCTGATTATATTCGCCCAATTTGCAGTAGATTTTCTATCTCCGAACCTCTTTACTAAAACCCTGCAATTAACTGATCATGCATATTGTAAGTAGTAAACTACTCTGAAAATGAGGTTCTAAGTTGAAATCTTTCTTCCTCTAATAAACGAATAAAAACTTATAGTTCATGAAAGGATGAAATTAAAATTAGTTAGTTTAAAGATGTGGTTGAAGCTATAGATAAATGGATCAAAAAAATCAGTTTTTTTTTTTTGGTTGGGTAAATAATGAATATACTAAACCAGGGTTGGGGAAATTCCCATATCAAGAAGAAACTAAAGAGAAACCTATCAGAACCACAAGGTGTGGTGCGGTTGGTAAAGTGTCACCTTCAGTTGACGAGTTATCTAGTCCCTCATTAGCATGGGTTTGAAACCCGTCGGAGGTACTTTGTGGTCAGGAAAAGCCGAATTTCGAGCGGGGATTAATCTCATCCTTTAGGTGCGAGGACATCTCGTGGTATTTACCCAAAAAAAAAAAAAGGGAAAAAAACCTATCTGTAACTAAGAGATGTGAGTTTCCATGCATTTCAGTAAATATAACAAAATAGTTTTAAACTTTTGAAGATTCTAGTTTCATAAGACATTGATATACTTGTCCAATCGTATCATTTTCTCTCCAAAAAAATCAATAATAAATAAATGATATTCTCCTACTACTGGTTTTTGGGTTCAAGTGCTTGGTTTTCAAGGAAGAAAACAAAGGGGGGCCATCCACTACCAGAAAGGTTTATGCTTTTGTTGATTGATTCTTGACAGAATCTCTGGGTTGCTTGGACCCCCACATGGCCTCCATTATATGACTTGCTCTTTGTCACGCATGAGCAATTATTGGCTCTTTGGTCAGTGTACCATTTTGTAGTTATACTCAATCATTTCATACAAAAACCATTATCATTTCAACTCTGCAAGCATCTCTCAACTTTGTTATTTTCTTTTCTTTTCTTGTTGCTGCAAAACCATTCTGAGTTTTTGTTCTTGGGTTTTATAAAAAAATTAATTTAAAAAAATTATATATATATATATATATATATATATATAAAACCCTTGTGAATTTATAATAGTTGAAGCCTGATTCAACTGGTTTGATCACTTTCCACCCAAAAAATAAAAATAAAAAATCAAGGCCTTGCTCAGCACCAACGTTGCCCTTTTTCTCTGCTGCCATAGGCCAACAACAGTTTCAAACAAAACAACTCCAAATCTGAGTATAAATGCTAAAAGGGCTCTGTTGTATTCTGCATATATTCTCTGTTTCCTTCCTCATTTCATGCAAACCTATCCTATCTCGTAGACCCCAAAAACAAGCAACAATAAGAATGGTAGGTCTCAGTTTTGGTGTGTAAATTGACCACAAAACTTAAAGATGTAAATGACAAACAGAACTGTAGCCTCTGGTTTAGTGAGCTTTTATTATATTTCTAATGCCAGCCCTTCTTCAGCTGCATATACAAAGTGCATGAAAAATGCAGGGCAAGGAAGGATGCCTTCGTATTTTTTTCCATGTGCAAAGGGTCCCCATAAAAAACATCAGTACTTCAAATATATTCCTTCTGATCTTTGTCTTTTCTATGCATCCCCATCTTCAATTCATGAACTTCATTTTCAAAAGGCCAAGACTTTGAAGGCCAGGTTTCATAGCAGGTACAAAAAAGAATCAATATTCCCCCAAAGGCCACATAAAGATAAATCAGAGTCATCGATGCCAACAGTGTCTTAAAAGACAACAAGACACAAAGCATGACCTAACATTTGATGCTTCCAAACTCCATTCCAACTGCTACTTCCATTTTCATTTTGGACTGTTTTTCTTGCACTCTTGCTTTTTCAAAAAGTGCTTTTGCCTACCCATCCACCAACCCAGCCTTCTCTAGACTAGCCTTTAAATCTTTCCCTTTGGATTTTTGTTGCACAGCAGCCGATTCTTATTTATATTACATCATCCAAAATAAACTACAAAAACCCAATTTGCACATTTTAATGCCAAACTGAACACAACCCTTGTGCTATATAAACACATCCAATGCATTTTGCCCCTTCAGCACCAATTATAGCAAAAACACAACAAAAACACCACCAACCCTTCAAGGCTTCAAAGTTCATCAAACTCTGGTTTTCAATGGGTAGGGAAAGTTCTGATCCCACTGTGGTTAGTTCCTCCATTGCTCTCTTACAAGAGAGGTTCAGACAGTTGCAGAAAGTGAAGGAGAGGAGGGAGGAGCAGCAGCTTCTGAAGATGTTATCTGAGACTGATCATCATCATCAAGGGGTTGGCTCAATAAGGCATTTTGAGCCTGCAAAATTCTCTATCCAATCTGATATGGCCAGGCCAAGCTCTCCTGCAGATCACTCACTCTCTCTGGGGCTTAATTTGCAGACTAGACAAATTGATCATTGTGCCATGAAGACACAGCCTACCACAATCTCATGGCCCAACAATACAACAGCTGCCTCAGCAGCAAGTGCTTCAAAATGTTTTGACAATTCAGACCTTGACACCTCTCTTCATCTGTAGACAAATCCTGGGTTCACTTTCTTTGTGGCTTCTCCATGTTTCCTTTTTTTGTATGTAATGTTAGAAGAGTATGTAACTAATATAACTAATGTTTATTCATCTGAAATAATGAGATAAATAAAAGAAGAAATGGAGCAGCAATATGCTAGCTGCTCTTCTCTTCAATTTTTGGCCCTTTTGTTGGTTTTGCTTAACAACATTAACAAATCATGGGGACTATAGAGAGATTCATAATCAAGAAAAATGGATTGGGAGATGATGGGTTTCTTTTGTTCTGTTAAAAAAAATAATAAAAACAACTTCTGAAGATTCATATCAACATATATATGTTCTTTTGTTATATTGATTTTGAGTTTGTGAAGACTGATGGTGATGAACAAAAAAGTCAGCAAGGCCTGCTAGATTCCTCATAAACTTACCATGCAGATGTACTCAGTTAGAAATTCCTAACACCACTGATTGTTTATGCTTTCAATGGATTACTTTCGGAGCAAATACTTGGAACCATATATTATTATTAGAGTTCTAGCTCTTGCTAGTGTATTTTTAATGAACCTTTCCTACAATAAGCAAATTCTCATAGCAACATGGTCAGATCTTTTAGGAAAATTAAGTGCTAATAAATTGAAATCTCCTGATAACCAAGTTGTGAAGGTTAATTTTCATGTATATGTTAAGAATAGGAATAGCCTTTGAGAAAGAGAAATAAATCAAGGCATAGTGAAATTTCTATTTTGTTATATTGGAAGTTATCATACTTCAACCTATTCCAAAAGCCAACGGGCTTTAGCCCAGTAGAAAATGGATTTCACTTGTAGATCGGTGGTCTCAGGTTCAAACCTTTATGACACTTTGATATTGTGCGTGCCATATTTGGCTCTCTCCCTACTATCGCTTGTATTAAAAATAAATAAACATATTCAAAAAGAAAGCAACTATTACTGAGTCTAACTAGGCCGAGAACAGTTGTTATTACTGAGGTGCTCCCTCTTATTACTGAGATTTTAGCTGATGATGCTTGTATTTTGGCTAGGCCTAAAATGTTTGCTATTTATTTCTCCACTCTAATTTTATCCACTTACAGTCCTTTTTTAGTTATAAAATGGAGTGTAAGTGGATAAAATTGGAGTGGAGAAATCACCACTCTTATTTTTTAAAAGTAATAATCTAAATTATACTAAATTAATTTAATTTACGAGAATATAAATTTGAACTTGGGGATTCGATTTTTTTTTTTATTTTTAAAGTGAAATAAAAATTTTCAGTCACAAATGATTGGCCCAAACTGATCTGCAATCTGGGCAGGGTATTTAGCTGAGACTGAATGAGTTATTGGGCTCATATCAAAAGCTCCTACAAACCTAACCACTCAAAATACACAATAATAGAAAAATTTTAGTTTCATCATTTTATTGAAGTACCAAATTGCCCTTATCGTCTCCAGAACCTTCCCAAACCCCCTCTCCGGGTCTCTCTATCAGAAACCCCTACTAAAACCCTAACACCTCTCTCCATTCTTTATCCCTCTGTCACTCACAAGTCATTGCTCTCTCTCCATCTCTTGGCCTTCGCCATCCATCTATCCATCTCAAACCAATATGCATAGGCTTCCTCGACGCTCCGTCTCCGCTATCCTGCGCCACGGCGGCGCACGTCACCGGACCACCGCTGCTCCAATCTCCTGCGCTTCTACCCACTTGGGTTCGGTGCGTTCTCTATAACTCTTGGGTTTAGCTTTTCACGCTTTGAGAAAATGATTATATATAAAAAAGTCTGAATTTTTATGTGTATTTGTGTAGGTGGGAGAAACTGATGCCAAAGTGAGATGGCACTCAGCGTTGGCCTCTGGGAAGTTTAACCCTTGCAAACCCACGGCTCAGTTTGCCTCCAACAATGGACTGTGCTTTGGCAACCGGTTTGAGTCCACTGCTGCAGCCTCTGATGCATCGGCCGAGCCTCCCGCTGAGAGATTCGAGTATCAAGCTGAAGTAATGTCATTTCACCTGTTGGGTATTTTTTAGATTGATTTTGAGGATCAATGGTTTTGAGAGTGTTGTTTTCTTCATGGTTACAGGTCAATCGCCTCATGGACCTTATTGTTAACAGCTTGTACAGTAACAAGGAGGTGTTTCTTAGAGAGCTTATCAGGTACCTATTTGGTATATCTGATATTATGTAGTATTGATTGTCATTTCTTTCCTATTGGGTTACCTTGAGAGTCCGAAAATTGCGATTGGACAGGTGGAGCCTGAACTGATCATACATTGGAATTTGAGTTAACAGTACTAAACACACATTGGAATTCAAGAAATAGTTGTTGTGTTTGATTTAGGTGGCACTAAGTTATTTAGCGTATGATATGTTGACATTATGAATTTTTCTGCAGCAATGCAAGTGATGCCTTGGACAAGCTCAGGTTTCTCAGTGTTACGGAGCCTGATCTTTTGAAGGGTGGAGGTGATCTTGATATCCGTATCCAGACTGATAAAGACAATGGGATCATACATATCATGTAAGCTTAACTGGTTTTTACAGTATTTTCTTTCCCTTAATGATTCTTCTTCACCATATCAATGGTGTGGTCTTTCCCTTTGTGTGAAGTGATTCTGGTATTGGTATGACTCGGCAAGAACTTGTTGACTGTCTGGGAACAATTGCACAAAGTGGGACCGCAAAGTTCTCAAAGTTGTTGAAGGTATAATAAGTCTTTGAGATATTGTAAATTATTTGAATTTGAGATCCTGCATTGAGGTATTTTATATGCTTACAATTTGGTTTATCAGGATAGTAAAGATGCGGGTGGTGACAACAATTTGATTGGTCAGTTTGGTGTTGGCTTTTACTCGGCATTCCTTGTTGCTGATCGGGTAAGTTCTTAACCAGAAAACTGTGAGCTCCTACGACTTTTAATCCGTTGCTTTCTTCTTTCAGTCAAGTGGCTGAATATATAATAGTGTTGGGGTAGTCCTCCCACTCCCCAAGTTTCTGCCTACCCTTTCCATTAAGAGTTGAAACTTGTGTATAGAAATATCTATACTGCTCGATTGTTATGCATCTCCTGTGGGTTGTAGGTTGTTGTCTCCACAAAGAGCCCAAAATCTGACAAACAATATGTATGGCAAGGAGAGGCAAATGCTAGCTCGTATACAATTCAGGAGGAGACTGACCCTGAGAAGCTTATTCCTAGAGGAACCCGCCTGAGCTTGTATCTCAAGGTCAGTGTAAAACATTTTTTAACTTATGAATAAATAAATAAAACCCTGTATAATTTGCCTATGACTTTGATCTCCAAGCTAATTCTTTATCGGTCTGGCTACTTTCAGCGTGATGACAAAGGTTTTGCTGTTCCAGAACGGATACAGAAGCTTGTGAAAAACTATTCACAGTTTGTTTCTTTTCCTATATACACTTGGCAGGAAAAGGGGTACACTAAAGAGGTAAGGGTTTTTCCCCCATCTTCTCAATGCTTGTACTTTTGTCATTGGTTTTGTATGTTGTATGTTCAGGGAAATTATTGGGGACGATTTCATTTCAGGTTGAGGTTGATGAGGATCCAGCTGAATCCAAAAAGGATGGAGAAAATGAGAAAACCGAGGTACAAAAGAAAAAAACAAAGACTGTTGTTGAGAAATACTGGGATTGGGAGCTCACTAATGAGACACAACCAATATGGGTGAGCCTTAACAGTTTCTTCTTTGTATGTTTACTCTGCTTTTTATGGCAGTAACTTTTTTATGCTCACATCATTCCAATTGATATGTACAGCTTCGCAATCCTAAGGAAGTCACTACGGAGGACTACAATGAGTTCTACAAGAAAACTTTTAATGAATACTTGGATCCACTAGCATCTTCGCACTTCACAACAGAGGTATTTTATGACTATTAAGATCCTCAACAAATGCCACTTGTAGTAGAATTTTGAAGTAAATGTTGCATATTTCTGTATTATCATATGATGTCTGCTTCTTGAGTTGGATAAAAGTTGTGTGGAGTTGACAATAACTAAATTAACTCTGGGTTTTTTTGTTGTAGAATTTTTAAAATTGCATATTTGTGGTATAGTGGCAACTATCATGATGTCTTCTTAAGTTGGGTAACAAATGGGTGTTATCTAAATTTGAATGACAATTGAAAATACAGCATTAGTGCCTGAAGTTAGGATGAAATGTGTAGTTCTGTTTGACAATGTACTCATACTTGATTGCGCATATATTCTGCTTTTAAGTTGAAGAGGTTGGTATTTGCAGGGTGAAGTAGAATTCAGGTCTATTCTGTATGTTCCAGCGGTTGCTCCTAGGGGGAAGGATGACATAGTCAACTCCAAGACAAAAAATATAAGCCTCTATGTGAAAAGGGTGTTCATTTCAGATGATTTTGATGGAGAACTGGTAAACAAAATAAAGACATTTTTACAACAGAGTAATGCGTGGTTCTCTTAAATGGAAGCTTATTGGTTCTAATTGCTTTTACATTCCCTTTTGAGTAGTTCCCTCGATACTTGAGCTTCGTCAAAGGTGTTGTGGACTCAAATGATCTTCCACTCAATGTTTCACGTGAAATTCTTCAGGAGAGTCGTATTGTAAGTACATCTAGCACACTGTCGTTTTAACCTTTAGGTTCCAATTAGTTTACTTTAAACATACTGTTGTTTCTGTGATCTACTTGAAGGTACGGATTATGAGGAAGCGCTTGGTTCGGAAGGCCTTTGATATGATCCTGGGAATATCCATGAGTGAGGACAGAGCAGTATGTTTTTGCTTCTGTTTTCTTATCATCCTTTTTTTTTTTTTTTAATTTATAAATAATATAAATGTTTTCAGTCTTGTGGAATTATGGTACAAATTTCAACATCTTGGCAATTACTCCTCAGCCATGCCTGAGTCCTGTAGCTGTGACTCTGAATCCTGATGTTTTCCAACCCCTCTGCTGCTTGGGGTAGCGAATGATATTGCCCCTCTACGTTCTTTAAAGATATCCTTTGTTGTTTATTGCAGGATTATGAAAAGTTCTTCGAAAATTTTGGAAAGCATTTGAAACTGGGTTGCATTGAAGATCGTGAAAATCATAAGCGTATTGCTCCATTGCTTAGATTTTTCTCTTCCCAAAGTGAGGATGTGATGATCAGCTTGGATGAATATCTTGAGAACATGAAACCTGAGCAGAAGGGTATCTATTACATTGCTTCTGATAGTGTAGAAAGCGCAAGCAATACACCATTCCTGGAAAAACTTCTTGAGAAGAATTTCGAAGTATGTTTTGCCTCTCAAATAATTTGATATATTTGATTATGCTGTTTTATGTATTTATGGATGATTTTTGTTGTGCTATTCTTGTAGGTGTTGTACTTAGTTGATCCAATTGATGAGGTTGCCATCCAGAACCTGGAATCTTACAAGGAGAAGAAATTCCTTGATATTAGCAAGGAAGATCTGGATTTAGGTTAGTTCATTGGAGCCCTTTGAGTTGATCCGATTGACTTGACATTCTTGCTTCTTCGATTATGTTTCCTTTGCTAAGGAAATCTGATATGTATGAATGACCTTTCTGCAGGGGATAAGAATGAGGAAAAAGAAAAGGAGATTAAGCAGGAATATGGCCAAACATGTGATTGGATTAAGAAACGTTTGGGTGACAAAGTTGCCAGTGTTCAGATTTCAAACCGTCTTAGCTCGTCACCCTGCGTTCTTGTCTCTGGGAAGTTTGGTTGGTCTGCCAACATGGAGAGGTAGAGTCCCTCTGTTGCTGAATACATATGTCAAGAATTCATATTACAGAACCTGATTGTTATCCTCTAAACTTGTGATTGGACTTTTCCAGGTTGATGAAGGCACAAACTGTTGGTGATACTTCTAGTCTTGAGTTTATGAGAGGCAGGAGGGTGTTTGAGATTAATCCTGAGCACCCAATCATTCAAAACTTGAATGTATGTTTGCACGGAGAAAGCTACTCTCCCCAACTCTCCCAATCTTAAAAGACTATGGTTTTAGAAAATACAGTAACATTTTAATCCTGGTTTGCAGGCTGCAAGCAAGATCAACCCGGATGATGAAGATGCTATTAGAGCTATTGATCTTTTGTATGATACAGCTTTGGTGTCTAGTGGTTTTACCGTGAGTATTCAAGCTTGCTTCACATCTCTTGTTAAAACTGCTCTTAGGATTATATGATCTATAGCAACCATTCTTCATTGTAACTTGACCATTAAGAAATCCTAGGCCCTGAAATGAAAATGCACTTGACCTTGTGGTTTGGTGAAAATGAGAATTGCTTTTTTGGATTTGAAGGTGCCACTATTTGTTGGTTTGAGACACTAATGCTACAGACAAGTATCACTCTCTAGGAATCTGTTGTAGCCCATGCTAAGGATGATGATTTGCATGCTTATTTGATCAATGTTTGATCTTCTTACACATTCGACTTGTATGTCTTGTTGATGCAGCCTGAGAATCCAGCACAGCTGGGTGGAAAGATATATGAGATGATGGGTTTGGCTCTTTCTGGGAAATGGTCTACACCTGTCGCCGAGGTTCAGCAACCAGGACCCCAACACCACAACCCGGAGACGTTAGAGGCTGAGGTTCAGCATCCAGGAACCCCACATCACAACACCAAGATATTAGAGGCTGAGGTGGTTGAGCCTGTTGAAGCTGGTACCCAGAAATGAGGAGCAAGAGGCATTTTTCCTTTTTGACACAAAATTCAGTGGGTAGGTCTTTTAGTGGTGCAGTTGATAAATGTCTGGACATGAGTGTTAGATATATATATATATATTTGAGGGAGCTGGTGACCAGAAATAAGAGCACAAAGCAACTTTCATTTTTTGGTACCAAATTTTCTTACAAAATTTTAGTGGTAGGGCTGGCTGGTGGTGTTCATATATGGAGACGAGTGTTATGATATATTTGATGGACGTAGGCTGTTTGGCTGAACTCTATGGTATTACTTAATAATCTTATGGTTATTTTGACTAATTCCTCTCTCTTTAATTTGTACTTGTTTTAGTTTGTCTTTTATTTAACTAATGTGCAGCATCGGATTGATCTGCTATATTCACCCCAAGACTGCAGATATTATTTCCATATTACATCATTTTAAATTCCGAGCCTCTTTATGTAGCATCAGTGCATTTATATGCGTTTAGAAAAATCTAAACTCTTTAATTGATCTACTGGAATTTAATTATTTCACATCAGCACAATTGTATTAGATTAAAAAGTCTCCTTTTGCACTGTATCACTTACCCATCTAGTCCCCCTTCTCTCCTGTAATCGCATCATAATTATCAAAAGCTGGAATATGATCCCCAAATCAATTCGACATGGCTCATACCAATAAATTATCTGTTTTAATGTATTAATTTCGACTTAAATATGATATATGAATTAGTTCTCATTAAAAAAAAAAATTTTGCTCAGAATCCTTAAAAATTGGTTCTCATAGATAGTCTGATTCTAATTTATTAATGGTGCAGATTTGGAAGGAATATAATGTGAAACTAATATTTATTTTCAAATTTGATCAATCAAAATTATTCAAGTATTAAGTGAGATAAATGTTTCCTAAAATATAATTTTAATTTTCCATGTATGCTACGGCATTTGTCAAAGAAACATGTGCAAAAGTCAAGCAGGCCAAGCGGCGAAGTTACCATTTTGCCCTCGACAGTAAACGTGTCGTGAACGACGTGACTGGTCAGCAAATAAAAAACAATACAAGAAACGTGCTAAGCCAGTCAATTCCAACCCAAGACCGGCTGAGCCGGTCACCCCCAACGTTAAAAGTCTTCACTTTCCCGGTAAAAACACCGTTGCCGTGTCCCAGGGGCAAAATGGGAAAACCGCCTCTTCATAAAAAGTGAATTAAACTTCCCCATCTGTCTCCGCGTCTGCTTTCGTCTTCTCTACTGAGCTGAATTTATCTCGGGCCTCGTCTGGTAAGCACTCTCTCTCTCTCTCTCTCTCTCTCTCTCTCTCCCCCCTTCTCTCTTTGTTCCTTCTGTTTGGTCGCTGAGAAAATCGTAGAAAATGAAAGAAATTTTGTTTAGTTGGCATCAAATTTGTTGCTGTTGATCTAAGAATTTAACGAAAAGTCCACACTGAACAAAGGCAAGTATTTATATTAGGATCGGTTCCGTGACCTCTGAATTTGCTGCTTAGCCTTCCATTTATTCTTGTTGCTTTAATTCTCTCTGTGAAACGAAGCAGGTTAATCACCAAGCGAAGCAGATTCAACGGCACAGTAGACTTATTGTTTTGAAAAGAAAAAATTGGGGTTTTCTATTGTGTGCAAATTGGTAAAGGTCTGCCTTTTTGTTATATGTTTCTGACATGTTGCTGTTGCTAGAACGTTGTTTCATTTCGTAATTTGGAGATTAGAGGCTTTTCTGAAAATAGCATGCTTAATATTGATAGTCTTACGGCAAGAAAAAGCTTAGATTGGTAGTATTATTTTATTCAATTTCAGTACTTCTGTTGTGATGATTAATTCTCCGGAATCAGTACGACTGGCAGCTTTTAATAGATGTAGTAGAACCTAGATGATATGCTTCTCGTAGCAGTTTGGGTAATCACACCATGATGTAACTGAAAATTTGTCAAATCGTCTCACCATGCTGTGTTGCTTTTGGGATTTCATCTCAACTGATAGTTGTATATGTTTGTCTGTGCATGCACATGTCTTCTTTTGGGTGCTGAATGCGTGTTGTTAATTCTCAACAATGAGAAATCTTCTATATTTTTTAACATTCACTTTCAGATCTAATATGCAAAATGTCACGATAGCTTTCAGAAGAGAAAAAATGTTAGGGTACTTGGCTGATACTTCTATTTCAGTAGTTGCAGAAGTAGCGGATCTGGTGGATGGGTACATCATCTGGCTCCAATATACACCACCAACCTTCATCAAAGATGCTTCCTCCTCGTCAGCAACCACGAGCTGGGGGACTACAAACCTCCCTCTCCCTTGTCTCTTCAGATCCTCGGCTTTCCCCTGAAGAACCCAGATCAAATTCTGATCACAGGCGTGAGTCCCCTACTGAGAGTGCCAGTTCTCGAGAAACATGGCCTACTGCTGATGCCATAATGGCAAAGAAGATGGAGAATGGGAAAGCAGAAAATGATTGCCCGGAACAATCAGTCATTCGGCGTCTTTCCAGCGCTGATAAGATATCTCTTCGAGACATTGCAAGAGAGCGAGTTGATATAATCTCTGAAAAGATGCATCACCTACCTGATGAGTTTCAGGAAGAATTAAAGAACAACCTCCGAGTAATCCTTGATGGGAATGGTGGTTCGCAGCAGAGAGACGAATTTTTTATCCTGCAGAAGCTTGTTCAAAGTAGAACAGATTTAACAGCGAAGACTTTGATTAGAGCACACAGAGTACAGCTTGAAATCCTTGTTGCAATAAATACCGGGATTCTGGCCTTTTTGCATCCAAATATCAGTCTGTCGCAAACTTCCCTTATTGAAGTTTTCGTGTACAAGAGATGCAGAAATATAGCATGCCAAAACCAGATTCCAGCTGATGATTGTACATGCGAGATATGCACTAAAAGAAATGGTTTCTGCAATCTTTGCATGTGTGTAGTATGTAACAAGTTTGATTTTGAAGTGAACACTTGCCGTTGGGTTGGTTGTGATTTGTGTTCTCATTGGACTCACACTGATTGTGCTATTCGGGATGGACTAATATGCATGGGTGCCTCTGGTAAGAGTGGATCAGGGCCATCCGAAATGCTTTTTAGGTGTCGAGCTTGCAATCGGACATCTGAGCTACTGGGTTGGGTCAAAGATGTTTTTCAACACTGTGCACCTGCCTGGGACCCGGAGGCTCTGACGAGAGAGCTTGATTTTGTTAGTAGAATTTTTCATGGAAGTGAAGACCCCCGAGGGCAAAAACTCTTCTGGAAGTGTAAGGAACTCAAAGAAAAGATAGAAAGTGGACTTGCAGAGTCATCAGCAGCTTGCAGAGCAATATTGATGTTTTTCCAAGGTATATATTCAATGTTCATCCTAGGGAAGAACCATGTGTTCTGGTACTTTCAAGTCTACTGGAATAATATTTGTGGTTTATTAGGAATATTTGAACTCCAACTCTAGATAAATTTTCGTGGAATTTTTGTTTCAATTTTAGTAATCTGCATGTTGTGTTGCCCTTTTTTTATTATTCATTTATCTATATTGTCCTGATTTGAAGTATCTTCTTTATGAAGAGCTTGAGGTAGACTCTCCAAATCCAAAGAGCCTGGAAAATGGGGAAAGTGGACGGCTGATAGCCCCGCAGGAGGCCTGTAATCGAATTGCTGAAGTGGTGCAAGAGGCCATAAGGAAGATGGAAATGGTGGCCGATGAGAAGATGAGAATGTACAAGAAAGCCCGAATGGCTGTTGAGGCTTGTGACAGGGAACTCCAGGACAAGGCCAGGGAAGTTCAAGAACTAAAGCTGGAGAGGCAAAAAAAGAAGGTACAAATCGAAGAGCTGGAGAAAATTGTGAGGCTCAAACATGCAGAAGCTGATATGTTCCAACTCAAGGCTAATGAGGCAAAACGAGAGGCTGAGAGGCTCCAGAGGATTGCTCTTGCCAAGTCAGATAAATCGGAGGAAGAATATGCCAGCAGCTACTTGAAACAACGATTGAGTGAAGCTGAGGCAGAAAAGCAGTATCTATTTGAGAAGATTAAACTGCAAGAGAGTTCGCGGGCATCCCAGAGCAGCGGTGGTGGTGGTGATGCATCTCAGTTGCTGATGTACTCAAAAATGCATGATATGCTTTACAATGCCCCTCCTAAGGCAGACTGCCTGCCAAACGAACGCCATCCTTTCAGAAAAAATCCTTGAGGAGTGGTTTCTAGTATGTACCGTGTATTATTTTAACTTCAGTAGTGGCAATGTTACTTTCTTTGGTGAACTAGTTTGAATGCGATGACTTGTTGAATATGACCTGTGGCCTGTGGGCATTTTTATCTATCTACGAAGGCTGATAGCTTTTTAACTTTTTCCTCGTGTATAAAAATAAGTATATGTTTTGGTGGTGTTGATTGAGTGTTTTGGGGTTGATTTATTTGATACATATCTTCTTATTATGTAAATTTGGCCTCGTCGTCTCTCTTCGAAGAAACCATGGGTACCATGGATTCCGAGCACGGAGATCGTGGGTAAGGTTTACTGGAACGAACATAAAGTTCTAAACGCCATAGTGGTGCTAATGCTATGACACCTAATTGTAGAGCTGTTAGAGACATCTGGAGTGACAATTTTGGCATTGTTTAAGAACAAGCCTGATCTTCTGGAATGGGTGACGCTGATGATCTTGCTGGGGTTGCCTGATGGAACCAGAGATCCATTTGGAAAATGCAACAAATGCCTGAAATTTAGTGCGGTCGTATCGAATGGCTGAGGATGAATTCTTGGAGATGATGTGGAGTGACTGCAGCTCTTGATAATTCCTGATCATTTGGCATGAAGAAGGTTATATTCGTATTTCGCAGCGATTTGGGGATGCTGCTATGTACGAACTGAAGAGGACAACAAATCCATGGGAAGACCTCATTCTCATGTCAGCCATGGCTGCCTGCAGATCGGTTTCGTTGATTTGTTTTGCAAGCTTAGACTCTCCAACTGCAAATGGGAGAAAGATGAAAAACCAGATGGCCATCGAGTACAACTTTGGGTGTAATTCTTTGAGCTGCTCATGTACAGGGATGGTATAAAATTTATGGATTGGTGTGCATTTCGTTCTTTTTTAATCATCAATCAAAGATGATCGGTTGAATGTTGGGCTGCGTTCATTCTGTAAAGGGGTTCAGTTGGAAGGTGATTTATGCATGACGGGCAGGTAGTAATTACGCTGTTTTTTAAATAAATAAAAAAACTTTGATCTACATTTTCTCTCTGTTTAATCTAGTGGTCCTAAGTTTCCCCTCTAGTTTATCTATATATATAAAGCAAAAGGCAGAGAATGGTGAAACATTCAAAATACCAGAAAATGCCCTTGGTTAATGCAAACATTAAGAATTCAAATTATTAATTAAATGAGGATAATACAGTAAATTCACACTTTTTCATATTTAAAAAAAAGAGAAAGAAAAAGAAAAAGCAGATAATGGATCCTATTTTTAGGGAACACAACTACCCATTATCTTTTTTAATTCTAAAATAAATTTAAATTTTTTTAAAAAAAAGCCTCTTACAGGCGCGGAAGCGCGTGCAGGGAGGCTAGTCATAAATAAATAAAAACACAATTCTCTTTCTATGGTGCCCAAAAAGAGATTGTTCCAATGATCAGACACAATTAATATCTTAATTGCTGAACAAAAACATTTCAAAAATAAATGTTATGGTTAATGCATAAAATAGCGTTCACTTGTGAACCCGAAGTCTTAAGTTTGATCCCCTTTGCCCAATATCGTTTGTGCTAAAAAAAAATTCTTTTAGAGTAATAACAACACAATGTTGACCCTTCCAGTCAAGTGGGCTGCATTCAAATGTGATTAAACGGTTGTTGTATGATTGTTATCTTCTTCTGCTTAAGTAAATATCAAGCTTTGAACTTCAATTTGGCTGCATTACAAAGTTTGAATTTGAAGCTCAAGTTTGACCAAAGAATATATAGGTCCAATTTGTTGAGGACAGAATTGGAGATTGCAATCTTTCAAACTCAATATTATAATAGAGCAAAGATAAGAAGAGCAAACATCATGCGTGAGAATGACCCAAAATAGACTGGTTGCCTTTCAACATTAACATCACATACAAATGAAAGACTTTTTAAAGCTATTATTATGGTCATATATCAACATTAATAAATGGAAACTACTTCGATAAACTGTTAATACCAAATTAGGAGCAAATTGCATGCTCGAGACATGCGCAAAATAGCAAACAGATAAACGAAAACAAGAATCATGCCAAAGAACAATTGAGTGATTTGCAGCAACCTCAGTCAAAGACGATGTATAACCAAAAGAGAACATGAGCAGTGTTAGAGAGCGGATTTTGGGGGAATAATTGGATTGAGAACATAGCCTAAAATGGGTAGTGATGAACTTCAATCTGAGCATGGCTCAGAAGAAATCACCACAAGAGGCTTCTTATTCAAAACGCCTCAGTGGACTTATTCACTAACCCAAAAGGAAAAGACGAGAAGAGATGAGGGGAAGGAGAGGCAGTGACGCTTCTTCCTCCTCCCCCTTCTATGGAATTTTTCTTTTAGAACTCACAAAAAGAGAAAGCGGCTAGGGTTTTTTCAACTATCCCAAATAGGCTTGTCACCTTCTACCTGGTAGTGTGTACTAACTATAAGTACAATAAGTTGCTAATTTTTCCACCTTATTGCGGCTCGCATTAACATTATTTTCGTGACTTTCAATTTAACGAAAGATTTTGTAAAATCATTATACCATGTCATCATGTTTGAAGTGATATTAATCTTTGAAGGTAATCTATTTGAAGCTAGTGAGTTTCGTCTCAATTTTTAAATAAATGACATTGTTTGAGTGGCTAATCATGCCATTTCAACCTAATTACATAATATGGCTGTGCAACAGATTTTTTTTTTTTTCTCCAGAAGAAGATATTGCAAATGTTAAGTTACCTGCTGCCTAATGGATACGGTTTTCACCAGAAAAGCGATGCATGATTAAAATATTTATAAAAATAAATAAATTATACTCTTGATGATTGGTGGTTTAAAGTTAGAGTTTTTCTATTTAAACACTGCACTTCACTTTGTTTACCTCAACTTCTAATTCAAAAATTTCACACTTTCTAAGAAAACTCCAATATATTTCCAAACTATCCCTATAATACACACCCGGCAGAAAAAATAAAATAAAATAAACTCATCAATGTCACACCTCACACCCCACACCCCGCTATCTTGCCTCTCACTACTCTAAGTTCATTTTAACCTCATATTACTTAAAAATATAATTAATAAAAAATAAAAAAAATAAAAATACTGTTATCAAATGTATAGCAGTATTATTTTATTATTATTATTATTGTTTTAAAAAAATTATTTTCTTGTTCAACAAAGCAAACCCATGTGGCAATTTCCAGATTATATATCAATCAAAGGCTTAGGCAAACACTATTTCTTTGCTTCGCAGTCAAGGTCTGGTTTTTTTTCCTCAAGTTTTGTTTCTTTGATTATGATGATTATTATTATTATTATTTCTCATTTGTTTGTTTGATTATGATTTTCCGTATTTAGGGTTTGTGAAGAAAATGTGATAGTGTAGTAGGTTTCTTGGATTAAAAGAGGAGTAACGGAGTTTGTGTTTTTCTAAAACTTAATATGAAGTATTAAGTTTGATGACCTTTTTTGTCTTTTAACACAATAATAAAACTTAAGAGCTTAATGATTTAAGTATTGTGGTGAACAAAGAAAAATGTGGAGTTTAAATTTAAAAAACTCTTAAAATTATTCTTGTTGATAAAATAATTCTTCCAAAGTTAATAAATAAATCAAACATTATTGATAATAGCTTTAATTATAGTTGTGAACCTTTGGCTTGGCTGGCTGTAACGTGAAAATTAGGACAATATGCATTTTATGGAAGCTATTCGGACATTCCTTTTCATGGGAAATCCCTGTATTAATCATCAATTCCTCAAATGAAAGTCATTTCAAAATTAATAATTCCGCTTAGTTAAAATAATTGCAAGGATACATCATATAATTCCGCTAATCTGCCCATGCTATAACGTGAATGTAGGATTATCATTATTATTATTATTATTTTCTTTATAAAAGATGATATAATTTTATTAGATCAATAGGAATAACATTACAAAGACCGTAAAGGGAGCCATCCCAATAATAATATGACAGACATGAATAAAACTTCTCCACTGACTTGAGCCAGCCGAAAAGCTTAAAGCATCTGGAGACATTTACTCTCGAAAGTAATTTTTCTATAATCCCCTCAACTGCCATAATTTTTCCGAATTTAGTCTAATGACATCAAGGACAAAAACTAGCAGCTAACCGGCATGACTTTTATAGAGAGACTAAGAACACCCATCAAACTCAACTAAGTTTCTGAAATCATAAAAGAAAAAACACAGAAAACTCATCAAGTTTCTGGAATTTATTGAACAAAATAAACTAAAATAACGCTGTCAAAAAGAAAAACCAACCGCACTGCCGTTAATCTTCCTTTGGAACATGAAATAGAGAGCGTCACTTAATTGTTCTTATTTTTATACAAACGATATTATTTTTTTTTATAAAATGAATTCACAGAATCAATGATGCAAGAATAACGGCCCTTGATCCCTTAAACTACAAACATCATGCTCATTATTGTATTCTAGATGTTCTTTCAAGTTTCAATGGACATAGCAACTTATTGTAAATTAATTGGGACATGCCATCAATTGGGAAGAGGAAAGGAACAGTTATGGATTTCTATAAGACTATATAACCATGCATGGGTGACATATATATAGATATAGGTAGGTAGGTAAGCCATGGTATTTATTTTATCAGACTATCATTTTATTTATTTTATTTTATTTTTGTTTCTTATCAGATTATCATTTGAGTTGTTGGAAGACTTTGAATGGTTTTGGAGACAACTAAAATTAATGATTGAAAAATGAGTAAACAAACAAACAAACAAAGGCACATTAAAAAACCCTGAGGGGTTTGTGATTACATAAACTAAGAAATTGAATACTATTAGAGTGCATTTGGAATGTGAGGCTTCCCAATATACAATTTTTAGTTATATTTCATAGTTTCATTATAAAATTGAAATGTTGACATATGAGCTACTTATTTCATCCAAAATGCTACATTTTATGCAGTTATAATTCCAAAGAGAATCATTTTTCTTTGTTTGCTGATTTAGCAGTAAATACTGCAGTTAATGGGGTTTCTCACACACAAAATACCAAGGTGTAAGTCAAGGTTCTTTTTCATTGAGTTAGACTCTGTTGGCCAACTCATTTTTATTTTCATGGTTGGATTTGGGTGTTTATTTGTTCAGAAAAGCATCCTTATTTGTCCCTTTTCTTTTGCATTTTTCCTTCGAGTACAAGGGTGCAAACCATTTTAATGTTATCTCAAACACACACAAGTAACATCATGTTGAACATGACCCAAATTCAGCTTTGCCATCACCCTCTCCACCTGCAAAATAATTAAAATCCATCAAAAGCACATAAATTTTTAATTAAATACACTACCCTAAGCACCTATATTGGATCCTTCCCTTCAATTTTTGTACAACTCACACCCAAAAAAAAAAAAAAAAAAAAATTCCCAAAAAAATTTTTTAATTTTAATTAGCATGTTCCCTGGTAGCTGTTGGTCACCTAAATTAATTCCATGCCTTTTGAAGCAAACATGGAGGTTCGAGAAGAGGAGAGCTTTTAATAAATATTTTGGTGGACGTTAAAGTGCGTCTATACCTATACTATCTACTATTTATACTATCTACAAAGAAAGCAACGGCTATGATTTTTTGGACTTAATTTAAAGTGGATACTGTTTTTAGTGCTTTCAGACATCTTTTTAGCTTAAAGTCTAAATAATTTTAAAGATAACCTAATTTTGTATTGTGGATCATGATTAACATTCATGCTACTGCAAAACCATTTTTTATTTTTTTATTTTTTTATTTTTTTGTGTGTGTGGGGTAATCTACCCCACCATGCATCTGCCGTCACATGCCACACAAAAGTAGATCGACCTACAAAAATACCTTTCTAAGACATATATATATATATATATATATATTTTCAAATTTGCATCATTAATTGGATATTGCTAAAGTTTTTTATTCTCTGCTGCCACCAAACTAATTAAGCATCATCCCATCTCAGCAAGAAGAAACTTGTGGAGCTTCCCCTTCTCATAAATTCTTGACTGTATTTTTTGGGTTTGGTTCCATTATTGGTGAAGTAGGGAGATGCTTGAGAAAGTGTGTTACCTACCTTCTTCTCTTGGCTTCCTTTTGGCCAAAGGCAAAGCATGGGGATGTGGCTTTCCCCAAGTGACATTGCCATTGCTATCAAATTATCAATAGTGGGACATGGGATAAAAAGTGCACACATTTATTCATGCCATACGCATGCACAGCCACAAGTTCAATCATTTTAAACTCTAGAACACCTATACCACAAAATCCACTATGATAATAAAGAAACGCTAAAGGAATACGACGAATTAAGTGTATTGAAAGATAAACCCAACATACTCAACTCGAATCTCTAATTCATATTCAACTCGAAACTTACTTTTGAAATAACTATATGAGCTCATGTTACCAGAATTCATTGATTGAGCTCAAACGACAAGCTCAACTCAACCCAAGCAAACAATTTTCTTACCTATTATCAGTGGTGGTATCAAACTAGATGTTTATCTCTATCATAATATATCTAGCTTCAATCATAATGTCAGAAATATTCATACAACGTAGCCTTTTAAAAAGAATACTATTTACCTCATTCCCTATAAGAAGATGCTCATTCTTTTACGAATCACAGTTTGACATATATGCAAAAATAATTCATAAAAAACACCACCAAAAAAAAAAACACACATGTTACACTCGTATTAACAAGAATGTACGAGCTCACTCATACTAACGAATGAAGTATTTTTCATTTAAAAAGTAATAATATATAGCTAAAGCGTAAACTTGCCTCAATATTTTTAAATAGACAAAAAGTATTTTAAACTCAAAGTCAACATCATCTTCTATTCTGATTTGTTTTTAGCGCAACAGACACATGGCTTGAACACTCTTATACTCATATAGCCCAAGTTACGAAATTGCCCATCATGTTTTCGCGAAAACAAGAGTCACGAGATTTTGTCTCCCCAAAATAAGTAGAGACGAGGGAGGCCTGCCTGGTAATTTCAAACAGAGGGGGGAAAAAACCGAAACGTGTTGTAGATTTTGTCGGGTAGTAAATGGGGTTTGTCTGTCGGGTAAGCCTTGGCCACATATACGGTTTTAAGTTATAACCGAACAGAGACGTTCAGTGGGACCCGCCCACCCCACGTTGTTGACGTGTCGGCCTCAGATTCTTTCCCGGGTTTTTTCTTGTGGGTTTTTATAATGTGCGGCAAAAGTTGGAAAAGATGGTAACGTTAATTTGTCAGAAGCAGCTGTCGTGGCCCCCACTTAATTTCGTCACGACTCTCGAGGATCTGAGCTCTAAATCGGAGCCGAGGATTTGGAGTTTGGCGCCTAGCACGCCGCTAAGACCATGTTTGGTTGCACAACCAGAAAAAGCAAATACCCATATTAAATTAAATTTTTTTTCTGTTTTTTAAAAGGCACCCATATTAAAAAGAAATTCAAAATTAGAAATAATATGAGCAAATTTTGAAAAAATTAAATTAAATTCTCTAAAATGATTTCATACAAGATTTCCTAACCACAAATTTAACAAAATTTTGTATGTGATCTATACATACGGCAGAATAAAGAGATTTTATTTTTTATTTTTTATCCTCATCAGCCTTACCTAAAAGTTTATTTATTTATTTTTTATTTGGGGGGTCAAGACCTAAAAGTTGTATTGGTATCTGAAGTTGTCCCTTTCTCTCTTGTTTAAGGTGCAAGATAAGTCTAAAAATCCACATAAATAAGTAAGAAAGGTTACAATCTAGACAAGAATATGCCATTTGTATAATAATGCATTTTTTTTTTTTTGTTCTTTTGCTAATGCATTGTGCAATGTATGATATAAAAAAACAGTTGTCATATGATTAAAAAACAGTCCATTATCTCTCTCTCTCCCCCTCACATAAGTTTAGCTTACCTAGGAAAAAAGTGAGAAATGAGGAGTTAAAAATCATTAAAATGAATGGCCATCAAAGTAAATCTTCATTGGAAGAAGAATACACACATAGTGGTGGGTCTAAAGTCCAACTGGATAAAGTAATTATTGAGCCTTAAAACTTGTTGCTTAATGTGGCCCATAGAATGAGGCATTTCTTGGATGTGTACTTTGTAGTTTCTATCACTAACAAGTTAAAAAGAAAAGTGGAGAAGATAAAAACAGTGGAGCACTTGATGCCATTATGTCAAAGTGGCTTCAAGCATCTCTCTTCTTCTTTCTTAATTTTTTTTTTTTCACAAGGATATTTAAATTTAAATCCACCATTACCTAGCTCACCCCATCATCCCCCATGATGCAAAATATATCTCTTTATCAATACAATACATATCCTATGCAGACGTTCAGACGTTATTATCGTGCAGACGTCATCTATTTTCTATTACCTCTTTCTGCTTTCCTTCCTATTTATAATGGCATCCGCACGACATCTGGATAAGCAAATAAATGCATATATTGAGGAGGGGAGAATCGAATCTAGGACATTAGGTGCAATGATAAATTCTTTTAACCACTTGAGTTACAAGTACTTCACAATCAACACATATATACTAATTATGAGAGAACATGTGATTTACAAAATCCAAAATTTTGTTTATATATATATATATATATATAAAAGATGGATGAGCCTACAACAATTTCTATTCCAAATCAAACTAAGCCCAGGAAAGTGTAATAATTTTTACACTGGAGCCAAAAGAAGAAAAAATACAGAGGTGAAAAAAGAAAGGTAAAATGGGCAAAGGTCAATGCTTGACAAATAACATATGCCCACTTGAAATAAAAAGTAGTACAATGTAAGGACAAAAAAAGTTGGGGAAAGAGTTTGTACAATGTTTGAGTTTGATGGCTTGGTTTGGTTGAGTTGTGTCCCAAATTTATGTAGAGACTTATTAATTCTTAAGCATGAATATAAAAACTCCCAAATGAAGGTCAAACTAATCATGGTTTTAATTTAAGTGATTACTTTAAACACTGGTTTTAATTTAGTCCTATTGCTTGTGCATTTTCATTAATGAATTTATTCCATTATATTACATTGGAGGGTAAGGTATATAGCCGACACACATATTCATAGATGCCCCCATCATTAAATATATCTTCGAAACACAATTGCAGATTAAGAATCTTGACACATGTACCCATTAACTCAGTTCCCGAGTAATTGCCGATTTTTTTGTTTATGTGTAGTAAAATACTAGAGACACAAAAAAAAGAAATTTATTTATTTATTTTCCTTCATATCTTTTTATCAGCAAATAATGTGGGTGGTAACACAAAACAATAGTAAAATAAACAATACTCCAACATTAGTTGAGATCTAAATTTCAAAATTTATTTTTGTTGTCTGTCATTTTCTCTCTGGAAAAGAAAAAAATAAGAAGCAAAGAAAGAAGAAAGAAACTGAAGCCTGGGTGGAAGCCTCTCCTCTTCATTGCCTATATTTACTGAATAAAAAAACACACCCTTCTCTCTCTCTCACACACCTGTACGTCCGTATACCTGCATTGCAGCAGGGGGGCAGATACACCATCTTAAACACTGAATGCTGCAGTCTCTTTCAACTATTACAAAAGTAAAAGAGGCCCAGAACAGAAAAATGAAGGAAAATTAATAAATCAAGCTTAAAAAAATTAGAAAATTGGAAAAGCTCTGGTTATTATGTATTGTGGGTAATTTTGATATTGGGTTTTGTTTGCTTTTGCTTAACCTTCCCCCACTAGATGATGAGATAATGATGTGCCCCTCAAATCAAATGCTGGACACCAAAACTGAAGAGAGAGAATAAGAGAGTGTGGGGTTAGAAAAATAAAGAAGAAGAGGGGCACATGTATTTTTTTTTTCTCACTCTGATAATTGATTCCAGTTGGAATTTTATGGAAACCAACTCCGGTCCAATCCTTTTTTTCTTTTCTTTTTATTTTTGGGTTCAGGCTTTTTCTTTGAAAATGTATCACTCAGGATGCTTCTTTTTGGTTGCACAGAAGTGTGGGTGGTAGAAAGAGCCTGATATAGGAAAAGGCCAATTCTTTCTCTTATCTCCTTAATGATTTCCTCACAGGTTGCCCAAATAATAACAGGGGTTTCTTTCAGCTTCTTGTTTGGCATGATTGGTAGTACCCTTCAGTGTTCTCCAGAAAAGGTGTGGTTTTGATGGGTTTTACATGCTTCACAGATGTAAAGACATGAACTTAGTATTGAACTTGAAAGTGGAAAACCAGAGGAGGTCTGGAGAGAGAAATGGAGCTGGACCACTTACCTTTTCTGGATTTGGTGGTTAATTGGAGAGTTGGGCTTTAGAAACCTGAAGTGGGTTCCATGCAATTTCACATCTTTGTTGAGTCTCTGTCAAAGGTTTGCCATAAAGCATTGTTCTTGACGAGTTTAGTGAGCTGGTTCTGGTGAAAAGTATACTGGGTTTTCAGCAAATCTGTTTGAATTTCAGTCTGTGGTTCTCTTGGTGGTCTGGTTTTCATGACTTGTCCTGCTGGAGCTGGAAGAAGGTTTCTGTCAAGCTTTCAAGGATCTTTGTGAAGTTAAATAGGTGTGTTTTGGTATCATGTATCTGAATTTCAGGGTCTCTGGCTTTAATGGCATTTTACCTGGTAATTTCAAGTTGAATAAGGCAACGGAGCCTTTGCATGGGCCTAATTGTGTCAGAAAATGGAGAAGGAAGCTTCTACTTCTCGGACTTTTAGGTTTTATTGCAATTATTTGGTTTTTCGTGGGTTTCAATGATGGAACTTTGGGGATGAGAGAGAAGACTCCAGACATGTCTGAAGGGAAGGCTCGGATCCTGCAGCAGCATTTCAATGTCAGCAAGGACCAGCTTCTTGCTTTAGCTTCCTTATTCTCCGAATCAGATCAGGTGCTGTATTCATAGCTCTTAAACTTGCATCTTTAAGCATTTTCTTCTTTTTTTCCTTTTGTTTGTTTGATTTGCAGCTTGTACCTTGTAGTGGAGGGTGCTTAAAGCAAGTGCTTGTCTTTTAAAAACTCCTTGTTTTGTTTTATCAATTTGGCTGAACAGACTAGTGTTAAAGTACAACATGGTGTTCCTTTCCAGAACAAGTTTCACACTTAAAATGATCTTTCAGTTGTTTACGGTTTGACTTCAGAGTGAAGAGTAAAATAATTTCACATTAAGATAGGAATTGCAATACTTGGAAGACACGAGACTGAATTCAGGAAATTGTTTTCTCTTCTGGTTTTTGGATATCCTGTAGTTGGATTAAAGTCAATTTGTTAATCTTAATTCTCTACGAGATAGAAATTGGTGTGTGTATCTTCTTATGTTTGTTATAGCTTGATGGATTAATCCCTTTAATCAACGGATTTTCTAGCTGTATCTCTGTACACTTCTTTTTTTTGGGTCTAAATATCTCTGTACACTTCAGTATTCTTCTTTTTACCCCTTAAGATTTACAATGAATTACTGGGTTTTCCCAAACTTTAAGCTGCTATAAAACGATGAATCTAATGTACTTCAATACTCCACATATGTAGGCTATAACAGCCCACCAAAATCTGTAGGTTATGCTGGAAAAGTAAAGCAACACAAAACATTTGTGTATCAACTATGAGTTATAGAATTATGTTACGATGCTATAGTTCTACTTTTGTAGCAAGGATATTAACTGTGATCAGTTGATTTCGCTATTTATTTTCCCGTTCAGATGATAACATGTCACTTTAAGCAATCATATGTAAGGTGCCTGAGCCGTCTCTATGCATCAAGAGGAGAAAACTACATAGTTACAAGAAAAAGCTTTTACACGTCCCCATTTTTCTACTTCTTCTCATTAGTCCCCATGTATTGCAGATAGCATCCCTTGAATGTACCAAAGAACCAGGACCTGGAATGATGTTAAGTGATGACATTACCTGTGCTCTGAAAATGCTATGTTCAGATAGTCAGAAGTTTCAGAAGCGTCATAAATGGGTCACAGAAAATGTAGAAGCCAGGGACCAATGCCTGGTTCAAGATGAGAACATCCCCAGGGAGCTTCACCTGTCATTGCTAGAGGACAAATCCGTATCATGCACTCCGCAGTCTACAATTTCAGCTAATAGGATTTGTGAAAAGGTAGAACTTTGATGCTTAGATTGAACCATGGATGTGTCATGGTTACAGTTCAGATACCAATGTTACCATAGATGATATGCATACTGACTACTTGTGTGAATCATGATCAACCCCTTTCCCAACACATCAAAGGCAAAAAATAAAAATGGAAGTGTTAATTAGGTTCAACGAGCCAGTCTAGACTGGCTTTTTTAAAACATTGGAAAAGAGAAAAACTAATTATGTGTAATAGGATTGATGATCAAATGGAGGAGATTGCACTGTGATAGATTTCGTAAAGGAACTTCCTGTCACAATTGCATAACTTCTTTCCCATTTGAGTTGTTGCTATGATTCCATGCCAGGATCATGTATCTAATACATATACTAAAATTCGAACTTGTGTTTCAGTCTGTGAAGATGTGGGTGATGGCTTTTCTATCTCTGTACAAACTCTATGTAAATAATTTGTACCAATGTTACTATTCTGGAAGGAACAAAACTCATCAGAGATGGCACAAAATAACTAAATGTTTTGTTTGTTTGTTTTTCTTTGATTAGAAAAATTTCGGATCAGGGG
Source organism: Prunus dulcis (assembly GCF_902201215.1). Taxonomy (NCBI): domain Eukaryota; kingdom Viridiplantae; phylum Streptophyta; class Magnoliopsida; order Rosales; family Rosaceae; genus Prunus; species Prunus dulcis. The sequence goes on from NC_047652.1 coordinate 18,290,515, forward strand.
TTCCGGTGGAGTGTGCAAAAGATGATTCTCAGATGCTTTGCGTCGTGGTAATACGATATTGGTGGGCTTTTGTTGGATTGATCTTGATCTACAAAATGTCTGGTTTTTCTTTGAAATTGTGGAGGAACCAAAAACAAAAGCTCGTTCATGAGTGGCCATTTACTTGCCAGCTTAAAATGGTTCAAGAGCAGCCATTGGCTCAGAGGGTGCAGCCAGAGAAACAGCAACAGCAAGCCCAAAGTCCTCCTAAGGTTGCTGGAAAGTGGAGGAAGAATCTACTATTAGTATTTTTCGTATTTGGAGTCATTACGTCATTTTGGTTATTTTGGCACTTGAATGAAAGAGATTTTTTGTGGAGAGAAGAAACGCTTGCCAACATGTGTGATGAACGAGCACGGATGTTGCAGGATCAATTTAATGTGAGCTTGAATCATGTTCATGCTTTGGCTATTCTTGTCTCCACCTTTCACCATGGGAAACATCCCTCAGCAATTGATCAGGTAATTTTTCATAACTAACTTAGGTTAGTCATTTATCCCCTTAGATATGCCCAGCTTAGTAGGCACTCTGAGGATGCAATTCGAGAATTTATATTTTATTGAACAAGGAAAGGAAAATATAATGAGTAACTTTACTCTTATGCAATGCTATGCGGTTGTGAAGCGGTGTTTAACCTTGTACATTATTCTTTCCACAGAAAACATTTGGTGAATACACAGAGAGAACAGCTTTTGAGAGACCCCTTACTAGTGGTGTTGCTTATGCTTTAAAAGTTACTCATGCTGAGAGGGAGCAATTTGAGAAGGAACATGGATGGACAATAAAAAAAATGGAAACTGAGGACCAGACTCTAGTCCAAGATTTTATTCCAGAAAGCTTGGCCCCTGCCCCTATTCAAGATGAATATGCACCTGTGATATTTTCTCAAGAAACTGTCTCCCATATTGTCTCTATTGACATGATGTCAGGAAAGGTTTGCTTTTTTAGCTTTGGACTTCCATATTACTCTCTCTCTCTCTCTCTCTCTCTCTCTCTCTCTCTCTCTCTCTCTGCTTTTGTTTTAACTTTTTATTTCTTAGCCACTTCAACTGTACCATATGCCTCAGACTAAGCATTGCTATCCTTCATGCCGAATGAGACCTACAAGAAGGCAGAGATAGTACATCTTCTCCAGTTGTATGCATCGTATATAGTTATTTATTATGACTAGGTGTGTTCTGGGTAAATTTGAAGACAATGGTGATAATAGATGTCACTAGGGTGTCTAAGTGCCAAGGTCAATGATGTTTTGATTCTGTTACATTGGCATTGTTATATGGTTTTGAAAAGACATTTTTATGCACTTGTTTGCATGCTCGAGACTGTTTGGTTTTTGTGGGCCCACTTAATACTGGTCAGTTATTCTTGAATTGTAGTCAGCCTTCTTGATTGAGAAGTGTATGTACCAGTTGAGATCCGACTATATGGTATCAGCATATGCCAAGATTGTGTTTTCTTTGGAAAGATTTACATCTACAAGCTGTTCTTGCAGAAGCATATTCTGATATCCAATAACTTTTCTGATAATCTAATATGAAATGTTACTAATTATGCAATGTAGGAAGACCGTGAGAACATCTTGCGAGCAAGGGCAACTGCAAAGGGAGTACTGACTTCCCCCTTTAAGCTATTGAAATCCAATCACCTGGGAGTTGTACTCACGTTCGCTGTCTATGATACTGATTTGCCTCCAGATGCCACATCAGAGCATCGTAGTCAAGCTACTGTGGGGTAAATTTGTAACCATGGATTTTTCTTGATTTCTTATGGCTGTGATTTGTGTTTTTGAATTATTTTGTGTTAGTATCTAGAAGTTGAAGTTGGTTTTTATATGGGGCTTTCATAAATAGGTATCTAGGTGCATCTTATGATGTACCTTCACTGGTGGAGAAGCTCCTGCACCAACTTGCCAGCAAGCAAACAATTGTTGTGAATGTTTATGATACAACTAATGCATCTGCTCTGGTCAACATGTATGGTACTGATGTTATTGACACTGGCCTGTTGCACATTAGCAATCTTGATTTTGGTGATCCACAACGCAAGCATGAAATGCACTGCAGGTTAGATCTCATACATCAATTAATTTATGTCAGACCAAATATGTGTAATTGCATTTTTTTTTCTCCAATCCAATACAGTTCTCTTTTGGTTGCAGGTTTAAACAAAAACGTCCGTTTCCTTTGACAGCAGTAAGTGCATCAATGGGAGTCCTAGTCATTACCTTGCTAGTTGGTCATATTTTTCATGCGGCCATAAGCCGAATAGCAAAAGTGGAGGCAGACTATCGTGAGATGATGGAACTCAAAGTTCGTGCAGAAGCTGCAGATGTGGCCAAATCCCAGGTACATTTTGTTTATTAGCAATAAGAATTTCCTATGACTGGAAGGTTTTCTCATAAATATTTAGTCTTAGTCCCCTCTCCCCAAAGAATAAAGAAATTTGTTCAATTGTTTACTTATTTGTATATTACACGATGTTTCTGTATCATCCTGTGGCTGAACATCTCTCTCTTTTGCAGTTCCTTGCTACTGTTTCCCATGAGATCAGGACACCAATGAATGGTGTTTTAGGTAATTGGGAAGTTCTTTAGTGAAACAGTTAGTATTGTGCAAAACTTTGAAGATTACATAATCTGATAATAATTTTAATCAAAATCCAGGCATGCTCCAAATGCTGATGGACACTGATCTAAAACCTAACCAACAGGATTATGCTGAGACTGCTCATGCTAGTGGGAGAGAGCTGATATCACTGATAAATGAGGTTCTTGATCAGGCCAAAATCGAATCAGGCAGGCTGGAACTTGAAACTGTACCTTTTGATCTGCGTTCAGTGCTTGATAATGTTCTATCACTTTTGTCTGGGAAATCTAATGAGAAAGGGATTGAGGTAAAAAAAAAATAATAATTATAATAATAATTATAACCTTCTTAGTTGATTTCTTCTTCTGTGGTTGCTGATACCAGCTCTTGTGGTTTTGGGTTTTGTTTGGGGTGAGAAAAGTTGGCTGTGTATGTCTCCAATATGGTACCTGAGGTTGTCATCGGGGACCCTGGACGCCTTCGGCAGATAATTACAAATCTTGTTGGGAATTCAATTAAGGTTAGATAAGCTTCTTAATACTTGTTTGCAGATAACTTCCCTTTTTCTTTCCCTAAATTGAAATGAAAGGCTACAAGGTGCTATTTGAGATGCTCTTGAAGATATAACTGATATGATTATGATGGTCTTTAACACAAATAAACTCTGTATTATGCTAAAGGTCAGAAATAAAACAATATAATTGGGAATTTGGGACTTGTACATGGTTAGGTCCGCAGTTTCCATGAATTATGCTAAAATTTAGGCCAATCGGATGGTTATGTTTAGAACCATCCATAATTTGTAGTATTTTACGCATATAAAAAATGTTACAGGTTTCATTCATTACTTAACTGTTGTGCTAATTGTCTGTTTGTTTGTTTAAATTGAAGTTCACCCATGACAAAGGACACATATTTGTCTCGGTGCATCTGGCAGATGAAGTGAGGGCTCCACCAGATGTTATGGACGAAGTTTTAAGACAAGGCTTGAATTTAGTTGGAGACATCTCAAACAAAACTTATAATACATTGAGTGGCTTTCCCGTTGTTGATAGATGGAAAAGCTGGGAATGTTTTAAGGCATTAAGCAGCACAACAATGGAGGAACCTGATATGATCAAATTACTAGTAACAGTTGAGGATACTGGTGTAGGAATTCCTCTTGATGCACAAAGTCGCATTTTCACACCTTTTATGCAGGCTGATAGCTCAACTTCTAGAACTTATGGCGGTACTGGAATAGGATTGAGCATTAGCAAACGTCTGGTAGATCTCATGAGTGGGGAGATAGGGTTTGTGAGTCAACCTGGCACTGGCAGTACCTTTTCATTTACCGGATCTTTTGGAAAGGGAGAAAAAAGTTCTCTAGAGACAAAGTGGCAACAGTATGAACCAGCTGTCTCAGAATTTGAAGGGCTGAGAGCATTGGTAATAGATAAAAGTATCATCCGAACTGAGGTCACAAAATACCATGTGCAGAGGTTGGGGATATTTGTAGATACAGCTTCCAGTCTGGAATCAGCATGCTCTTATCTATCTAATTCTGGCAAGACAAGGTAAGTTTTACCTTTTCAAGTATAGTTGATAGGGAGATTCACTATTATACCCAATATAGGGGCCCAAATTATAAAAGTACCTCATATAAAATGGACTTTAGAAACACACCCAAAGCCCATTTACAACAGAACAAAAAAGCTTTTAACTTCTTGTAAATTACAAAACTGCCATCTATTTCTTAAAACAAGCCCAACCCCAAAATCTCATAAAAATACCCAAAACACTCAATAGGGCATCAAAGGAATTTAATAATCAATATTAAATTCAATAAAGCCAGCTTTCATTTTTTGGGTTTTTTTGGGGTTTGTTTATAGAAATTCAATTATGTAGGGTTTATTTATAATATTAGTGCTAAGAATGGGTATATCACATATTTGAAGTTGCCTTTAAGTCCTGAAACACATCATTGAATACTCATGGTTTTAATATTCTTCTCTAGCATCTAATTACCATAAACATGACAAAAAGATTTTTCTTCTATGTAGTTGAATAATGTAAATTTTCTACTAATAACTTTGCAACTAGGGGTTTGATGTTGCTGATGCATTGTTAACTGTTGCGTGCAGTCTCTCCTCACAGTTGACCATGGTTCTTATCGACAAAGATGTTTGGGATAAAGAAACTGGTGTTACATTCAGTCAGTCGCTTAAAGAGCACAGGCAAAGCAACAACGTGGAATCCCTCATAAACCTTCCGAAGATATTTCTCTTGGCTACATCCATTACACCTACTGAACGCAAGGAACTAACATCTGCTGGTCTTGTAGATGAAGTATTGATCAAGCCTCTTCGGTTAAGTGTCATAATTGCTTGCTTCCAAGATGCCCTTGGAAGTCGTAAGAAGAGGCTTCTAAATCTTAAAAAACCTACTCTGGGAAAGTTACTGAGAGAGAAGAAAATTTTGGTGGTGGATGACAATGCAGTTAACAGAAGAGTGGCTGAAGGTGCTTTAAAGAAGTATGGAGCAATTGTCACCTGTGTGGACAGCGGAAAGGCTGCTTTATTAATGCTTAAGCCACCACACAATTTTGATGCTTGCTTTATGGATCTCCAAATGCCAGAAATGGATGGGTAAGCAATCTGCCCACTCTTGATTTTCAAATTCTTGTTTTAGCTTTGAATGCAAAGGAAGCTAGAGTACAGATCCTAAATAGCTAAGGATCCTAGTATAGGTCTACCACCTTTCCTGGTTGACAGCATATAGAAGACCTGATGGCAGCCTCACTTGGAATCAATGAGGTCAACTTTCAGTGTATTGGCTGGTAACTTAGAACCAGAATTTCTTGCTTATTGGTCAATTGGTGGCTGATATTAGGTGTTTCTTCTATGTTAATTCTTCAAGTTTAGCAAGTACTAATGAATTGGACAATGTTTATGTTATTGGGTCTCTGAGATTTTAACTTCATACTATCTTGTTCACTCACCTGGGTCAAGAGAGTTCTACATTTTTGTTACACACTTGTATTAATATGATTGGTTGCTATGCCAGATGATCATTTTATGTGAAGGGAAAAGATATGGGTTAAAAATGAATGTTTTAGGTATTGGGCATCTATGATGACTGGTTGCCGATATAATAATCCCATTTTGAGTATTGATTGTAGTTTAATACTGTCTAAAATTGTGCAGGTTTGAAGCAACTCGGCTGATCCGTGGTATGGAGAGTGAGGCAAATGAGAAAATTGCATCCAAGGAACCATCAATTGAGATGTTCGGCAATGTCCAAACTTGGCACACGCCAATATTGGCTATGACGGCTGATGTGATTCAGGCTTCAAATGAAGAGTGCATGAAGTGTGGGATGGATGACTATGTGTCAAAGCCATTCGAAGAAGAACAGTTATACTCAGCAGTGGCACGTTTCTTTGAATCCGGTTAATAGAGAGTGACTCATATGATTCGTGAATGTCGTTTTTCATGGCACCCAGCCAAGTGATCTCTGTTTTTATGGGATTGATGGCTAGAGTGTCTGCGCTCTTAGCAGCCCTGCCATGACCTGGTTGAGACTAATTCTATCCATATTTTTGCTGTCTTCCAACCGCGGTAATTGTTCAGCATTTTTCTTCACTACATGTGTTTTTTTTTTTGCATGGGACATGCATGTAAGCACCAAATGCCTCAAGTCTGCATGATGCATTGCAACAAATGCCTCTTTTTATTATATTATAAGTCTCACTGATGGGAGCAGTAGGGTTTAATATAGAATAAAAAACAGTATCAAAATATGTCAACTGTTTAAAAAAATTTCTTAACCATAACCATAACTCGTTTTTTCTTTTCTTTCAGGAATACTGAGCATCAGGCCATGGACAATGTGTTCTTGTATGTGTGTATACATGGAGACTGGCTGTCATCAGATCAATATTTACGATCTTCTGCCAAGCAAAAGAAGATAGCCGATGGCCTTCTGTACATAACCCTCTGCTCTTCGTTTGTAGATTAGTGCCTCCCACTTTTTCCTTGAATTTTTTCCTCAGTCATTTGTACATTCTCCATTGAGTAGGTGTAGGTTGGCCAGAAACAAAAATGTTATAATGCCAAAACCATCCATTTTTTTATACCTCTGATGAGTTGATGATGGCTGCTTTGACATTATTTCATTACGTTTCTCGTCGACACATTGAGGGGGATCGAACAAAACACGAAAGATGGTGATAATCGGAGTTAGAGAACTTGTGTACCTAAGAGTTAGTCTGGCATTGTGGCAGCATGTTTTTGTTGAAATTCTTTCTAGGACATTACTGTTGATATTATGTAATGAAGATAATGTTGTAGGGTTATCTTCAGTGTACACTAAATGTAACATATTCTTTTACTATCAGTATCAGTGAATGCAGAATTGCTTGCTCAGTTGATATTGTCAGTAACTTATCTTCCAGCCTTATTAATTCTTGAGATGTTCAATTATATACATGTTCTTACATCATTTAATTTCTATAAATAAATTTTAAAAAAAATTCCAAAAAAATAATAGCTGATCCTTTTGAATTTAATTTTGATTATTAAATTACTTTTAGCCGTATTGAGTGTTTTGGATTTTTTATGAGATTTTTGAGTTGAGCTTGTTTTAAAAAATTGATGGCAGTTTTGTAATTTATAAGAAGTTAAAAGCCTCTTTGTTATGTTGTAAATGAGTTTTAGGTGTGTTTTTAAAGTTCATCGTATATAGTATTTTTATAATTTGGGCCCTTATATTGGGTATAATAGTGAATTTTCCCTAATTTTTTTGCTCACTTTGCCTCAATGTAGACCAAAAAATTAGTTAAGTATTATTTTCTTTTAAAATAATTTAAAATTTTAAAAAACAAATATATTAAATTTTCTCCTTCTGTGAGCTCAACTCAAAATGCCACCGCCCCCAGCCTCCTTCTCTATCTCTCCGCCTCTGACTCATACCAAATTTGGGATCTGGGTTTAGAATAAAACCAAAATTGGGAATTCACAAGTTTGATGTGGGTTTGGACAATCTCTTCTTTTGTTAAAGAAACCGATATCTTCAGTTTATTGTCCTTCTGAGCATCTTTGGCTCCGGCTTTAGAAGAGCCCCAAACCACCTGGGTTTTGTGGTGCTGCTCAATTGCAGAGAAGGGTTTTTGTTATTTTCGCTGCTGTTGGTGTAGGTCTTGTTGTTTGGTGTGGGTAGAGAGAGAGACAGAGAGACAGAGCGGTGGGGGGTGGCTAGGTTTCGGTGACGGTGGCAGGAGTGGGGAAGGTGGGTCGAGGGCGGGGCTGGGAAGTAAATTTGTTTTTAAAAAATTTAAAATTTTAAAAATAAAATAATCTTTTAGTAATTTTAATCTTCATAGAGCCCACGTGAGCAAAAACATGGGATCCACGTTTGGAAAGTCAGAGTTTAACAGACTTATTAACGGTTGACTAACAAATGGGGTATTTTGAAAGGTTTTGTGAAGTTTGTGTATCGGTCAAACGGGTTAATAAACGTTGAGTATGCGTTTGTAATGACCTCCCATAGTTTGGGGGGTTTACTATAGTTAATCCTTAATTTTTCCTTTTTGTTGTCTTCTTGTCAGAAAATTCGTTAAATAATGATGTGACACACATGAGACTTGGGCTTACTATTATGTTATTTCATTATCTATTTTCAAATTTGGTCAAGAGCCCTCATGCTGGGCTGATGAACGTATGTGATGCTCACCCCTACTTTTCCATGTAGATTACAATCATTGAACGTCACTTGGTGGTATTTCTGAACCTGTCAACACTTTAGTACATGTACCTCATCATCTCTGATAGATCGTGGTTTCGTCTCCTCATGTACTTCTTGTTCATTTCCTTCATCTGTATAAATTCTGGATGGTTAGTGTGTATTTAATTTTTACAGTTTGTAAAATAACTTTTTGGGTTATTGGTTCTATCCATTTTTCCGTTGTTATTTACAACTATGATCCAACATGTTTTATTTAATTAAAAGACCTAGTGTATTTTGGGAATCTTGAGAGTATAACTCTCGGATCTATGTGCTATATTTGTTGGGATCCTCAAGGTACATGTCACTGTCGCATGTCTTGATTTTCAGGCCGCCTCGCCCGCCAAGACCATTTAGGCATGACCTAATGGGCAGGCTCGGGTCTTGACATTTGAAACCTCAGCTTAACCCGAAAAATTAAAAAAATCCGTAAAACTTGGCCCAAACCCAAAAATTTCATGTCAAGCTGACCCAACCTAGCCGAATGACAAACACTAGCAGCACCTTACGCGAGCAGAGCTTAGCTGCCGTATTTTTCGACCACTTTGCTTAACCCGAGCGAGGGGTGGTGCAAGATCTGGAAGGAGATGTTTAAACGCCTTTTAAAAAAAAAACAAAACAAAACAAATAAATAAAAAAAAATCTTCTAACAGGCTGAATGATGATCCCACCCAGCAATTTCTGAACCAACCACTGCCATTACCCCCTCCCTCAAATAAAGACCTCTCTCTCAATTTCCTGCAATACAGAACCAAATGCCAAGTCATAGAGGCTCCAGTACGCAAGAACAACCACAATATACCATCAACAAAATCCATAATACCCATCAACAAAATCCACTTTTTTTTTTCCTTTTTCTTTTTTATCAACACAAAGAGTCATTGTCCCCTACCTGCTGCCGTTTGGGGTCTACCAAAAATCACAAACCCACCCCTAAAGAAAAAGAGAAAAAAAAGAAAAGAAAAAGAAAATGACTTTGTCTCCTTCCTCCTTCCCACTCTCCCTTTCTGCGAGTGCCCTGTAATCTAATAATTTGAGTCTTATTTGCCCCTAAAATTTTATATGAATTTCTTAATTTGTCCTTAATTTTGACAGAAAATTTAACGGAATTAACGGAAAAACTACTAGTTTAATGCAATATCTAAATAAAGGACAATCAAAACAATTTTTGGAGTCGAGGAATGAAAACTAAAGTGGAGTCTTATTTGAGAGAACATTGTTACAATTTTGCCTTTATTTTTTATTTTTTAGGTTACATACATACTAAAAGCACTTCTGATAAAAATTTATCAAACACTTTGACTCTTCACAACACTTTTTTAAATATAATTAACCAAACGTCTAGCTGTTTATTCTTGCAGTACAGCAAAAAAAGTTTTTTTTAAAAGCATAGCGATACCATACTAGCCTCGAATGCAGTTGCTCAAGCGACAAATACCGCAATTTGATACTAATCAACGATTTAAAAAGAAACGTAAATATTACGATAATGTCTAAAAAGAAACGTAAATATCAAGAAAACAAACGGTGCCCATGCTCCAAAACCCTCTTCAAGATGCACTGGCAACTCCTTAATTTATTAATAATAGAGATCTTCAAAAGCACTAATTTTCAAAGTTTTACACTTAACATTCTAATTCTATATATTGGTGGCTCGGGCTATGACATTTTCATTTGGATAAGCCATCCATACTGAAACCTCTCTCTCTCTCTCTCTCTCTCTCTCTCTCTCTCTCTCTCTCTCTCTCTCTCATATGTCGACGGTTCTGATATGGCTAATTCTTGCTCTGCTCTGTCTCTCACTTGCTCCACACAAATCAGGTAAACAAACCATAAGAAGTTTTCTGAGTTCCAAGTCCATACATACATATAATCAGTGTATAAGCTTTTTATCTTATATGCTAAAGATAATGAACTCACATGCTTATGCGGCAAGGCATGCTGAGCAATTTACAGCACTCAAATTTAGGCTGAGCACTAGAATGTTAATTCTTCTAACATTTTTGCTCTTCGCTAATTATGACTCTCTAATAAGTAAGAACAAAATAATGCTCTTTTCCAGCAAGCATACAGTACTTGTTTTTAATGTGTACGCGTAATGCGTTACATTGATCAGGTGCGGAGTTTGAGCAATGGTGTGTAGCCGACGAACAGACCCCGGATGATGAGTTGCAGGCAGCAATGGATTGGGCTTGTGGAGGAGGAGGAGCAGATTGCAGCAAAATTCAGGTGAACCAACCTTGCTACTTCCCAAACACTGTCAAAGACCATGCTTCCTATGCCTTCAACAGCTACTTTCAGAAGTTCAAACACAAAGGTGGATCTTGCTACTTCAAGGCTGCTGCTTTCATTACAGAGCTTGATCCCAGTAAGTCCTTCAAAATTTCTGTGTTTTTAGCATAAACCCATGAACAATCATGAACAATCATGAACAATCATGAACAATCACATTGTGTTTTACACAGAATTTTCTACTTTTAGCATAAACCCATGATTGATCACATGCTCTTTGAGTGGAGAAAGTGTTGGTGGGTTGGCCATGTGAGATTTGGATTTGCCTTTTTTTTTTTCCTTGTTAGAGAACATATGAAGTAGCTTTCAACAGCTGGGCTTGCGTTGTTGGACAGGCTATATATTTCTTTTCTTTTTTCTTTCCTTTGATCACGCCAAAAAGAATGTGACCATAATTCACATGGGATCTACTAAAACTTGTTTGCTTGTGATCTGTCTGAAAATACACAGCAGATCACATGTGCACTACTTGCATAGTTGATGTAAGGATATAATAGTCATTTTCCAAAATGTTTGCTTGCAGGTCATGCCTCTTGCCACTATGAGTTTATTCCCTAATTCAAAGGAAATGCAAGATCCCAGATGCCCATCATCAAATTTTAAAGTAGAGATTTGCTGTTATGGGAGCATAAAGTCCTGCAGAAATTGTACTAGTTGGCAGTAGCAGAGTAACACTCTTTTTTTCTTTTTTTTTTTGGTGTGCCTTCAATTGTAAGCTTGCTCAGAAAATCTAAGTGAGAGTTCATTTTTGTCTCTAGTTATATTATACTTCAGCTTTCCATCACCACGGGTGCATCACCATAAAACAGATGTGATGCCTGTGGCTGTGGGTGGTAATGTTTTTATTTCAGTTGAATTTGGTGTCCTGGTCTTTCATTTGTTGGACTAGAATCTGATGCTCTTTTACTCGAACACATAATCGGGGAGGAACTTGCCTATCCTAGTTTCATTGTTGTTCCGTTTTTATCTCACTTTCGTGACTAATCACGCAAGGAAAGAAATGGAGAGAGGAGAGATTGTGAAACGGGAATAGAATAGGTAAGTATTTTCTCCTTTGTCGATAATACATTTCATCCCGGATCAAAAGCATGAATGATTATATAGTAACTCCTCAATGAACATGAGCCCTTTTCTTTCAGAGTATAATATGGTAAGACCTCTGTTTGAATGCACATTTCAGAGCAGTGACATCCTTTCTCAGAGGTTGAGCTTCTGTGAATTCTCATGTGGGCTTTGGGGCTCCTCAACGTGTCAGGATTTTTGGTTCTTATTTGGGCTTATTTGATCATCTTCTTAACTTCTTAGTTGTCAGGCTCTCACTAGCATACTGGGCTTTTCCATCTGAGGTTGGAACCGTTGGTTTCTGTATTCTGACAACCAAAAAAATATAACTCAAAACTCTCTTTTTTTTTTTGGTAAAAAACATTTTCATTCACGCATGCAAGTTAACGGGGTCTAGCCCATTAGAAAAGGACATTCACTTATAAATTAGTGGTTTTAAATTCAAATTCGATTACATCTTAGTAGTGTGTGTGTGAGAAATCTCCTTCCCTTATAGTTTAAACTATCGCTAATTCACACATGCAAATGTCATGTTCATTACTTTCTTCTGCATCAAGACGGTTGTTTCATGAAACATGTTATCTGTGGGACCAAATTTCCCCACGAGAATATTCGCCCAAGATTCCTTCGTCTTCTCCGCCTCTCTTTCTCCTTGCAAAAAAGATCGGAGTAAAAGGACCACACCCTGGGGGTGTTGGCCAAAGGCCCTTCGATGCCTAAGTTAGGTAGGGTAATTCAAGGAAAATCGGGTGGCCGGAGCATTGTGTGGTGGCCGGAGCTTTGTGTGAGAGAGAGAAAGAGAGGAGGTGTCTAGGGTTTTTGATAAATGATTTCTGCAGAGTTTCAGTAGGAATTTAGACGTACCTCATCCTTGTGCGTAACTAAGTATTTATAGTGGCCTTGGAGAGGTTGGTATGGTTGGTGTGGTTGATGTAGTTGGTGAGGTTGGTGTGGTTGGTAAGGTTGGTGTATTTAGGAATTATGAATTTAACCGAATCCCTAATTAAGGAGAGGATCAAGTAACCCCCAATTTGATTAGGTAATTCCCAATTAGGTTAGGTAACTCCTAATTAAGTCAAATAATTCCCAAATTAATTGACCTAATTATTTGATCTAGGGTTTTGATTTAATTAGGTTCCCACATTATCCATGAACAATTAAAAAGTTAAAGAGCTCAAGTAATTGAGTATTATAATGCAACAACTGGGTCCAAAATTATAGACAGATAATCAGTAGAAGGTTGTTGGCAAATGGAAAAGGGTGGCAAGAGGGGCCTACATGTGACCCAAAATGCAAAACAGAATTAGGGTTTGGACCCAATTTTGAGTTCGCAAACCCAAGGCCTGCTACTTTGGGGAAGATGAGGACAAAATCTGAAAAAATGCAAAGGCAGAAATTTTGGTGCTGTCAGTCTCCCAAAAGCCGTAACATGGTCGGCGTGATGACAGGGAATGTACACACAAAGTCAAGGTTGCATTATGGCTTTGGTTTGCTCATTTGCTTGCTTCATAGAACTTTGCAAAATTGAGATAGGGACATGGACCATTCTAGTAGGGACTAGCAATAAGGGTTTTGTACAAGTTCAATTTCTGATCGTTGATGAAATACGAGCATTACATATACATACATTAATAGTTAAAAATTAATCATAAGATACGTGAATGATTGACTGTATAATCTTCTCTTTTTAATTGAAAATGACCATACTCTTACGTAATTTATCATGTGAAAATTAAATGAAATTCATGATTTTGCTTGAAGATTTGCTTTAGCTTTTGATTAGTTGACTTGATTTATGGGTGATGCTCAACTGTTTATCCCATTCCAACCAAGTTTTCTACTGCAAAATGTTGAGGAATTATTCCAAAACTATAGGAGCTTCCTCCACCCAAAACTAGCTTGCTAGCCTGCTAGCTAGGTATGTGGTTGGGGTCCACCATTACCATGTTAACAGAACATGATTCACTTCAAGAAAGTGTTGATTACTTTTGCTTCTATGGGAGTTTATATTTACACGTCTTGCTTAAACATTTTTTAGAATTGTGTATAAGCAAGGAGCACTTTTTTTTTTTCAGGTTTGAGAAAAAAGTAGTACATGATCATGAATGCGAGATAATGTTGCATGTAAAGGTCCACGTTTTTTTCATTTTAAAAACAAAATCTCAATTTGCACAAGAGAGAGTTAAACGATTCTCTCACGTTCACGTTTCGTTAAAATAGATTTCCACTCTTGAAGTTATATTATGTGTGTATTATATATATATATATATATATACAAATCACTGTCTACTTGTTCAATTTAATGGATGCAAACAATGAAGGCACAACAAGAAAACCATTTGAGAAGATTAGAGGTCCTTTTCACTTAAGCCATAAGCGATGCTTACTTGAAGCAAAATACAACTCAAGCGCTCTCTCTCTCTCTCTCTCTCTCTCTCTCTCTCTCTGTGGACAAACACAAAATGCCAAATGGGGCATCGAGAAAGGGTGACTGAAGATAAGAATGTGGGCCATTAGGTACACTCACTTAGAGGGGACAAGGAAACAACAAGATTCCCTTTTAATTAGATTTTGATTCTGCAAATTAAACATATATATGTTTAAGGCTAAGAATAATCACTTAAACATCGATACATGGAATTCAAAGGCCTGAAATTCTTCTGGGGTGACCCAAATAACCCTTCTTTGATTCGTCAATTAATTTATGCTTCTTCTAGAATAAGAATTTTCTGAGATTTCTGCTGCCCTCATCTTCTTATTACTTTCAAAGAAAAAACACATTTGTATCTTTCTATTATATATTGGCATGCGCATAAAGTGATTGACTGAAACAAGTACTGCAAATACCAAGTCCCAACAAGGAGGAAGGAAGAGGAGAAACAAAATGTGTTCCAAAATTTTCTATTCTTTCCTTCCCTAATAGGGTTTATGAATTATAAACCAATACATAATATTGCTCAAATAGTGTCAAGATAGGAAATTGCCGCATTCCTACTTCTTGCAAATCACATTTTGACATATACTCAAAAATAATTCATTAAAAATTCTATAAAAAAATCTCTACACATGTCGTCGACCTGTGATTGGCAAGGAAGTAGAAGCTTCTACTTCCAGAGAAGAAAACAAATATTTTTCCGTCAAGATTTTATTGATACGAGTATAAATTCACATGAATGTCAAAAGAAATAGACCAGAAGAATTCCCATAAAAGTAGCATACAAAATACAATTATAGTATAAGAGCAACTTGGTCTTAAGAAAAAGAAAAAGAATCAGCATAATAGAATACAATAAATCAAATTTACAGATGGGATGAATGGAACCAGGAAAGGGAAGACAAAAAAGGCGGAGCGTGTTTAGCTGAAGTGGAAGCACTATTTTCCTACGTCATCTAAATGTGTGACTTTAATTTTACCCTCTGCTCTATGCTCAACCGCGTATGTCACTATCTCAGATAACCAGATCAGGACTCATCTGCTTTAAAAACCAAACCTAAATTCAACTTAATTTTTGGTTATTAAAATAAAATAAAAAAATTTGAGGGAGCGTTTGGTGTCCTATTTAAATAGGAAACTCAAAAACTTTGATTTTTCTTAAAAACAATGAGTTCTTAAATTCATTTTTAAGATTCAAAAACTTGTTGGTATGCAACTTGAAAACTGTTTTTAAATCTTAAAAATTTGAGAACTTGTAGGTTGTTAGAAAAAAAAAAAATGAAAAAACATATATTTTTTTATTTTAATAATTGGGGTGTTTTTTTTTGTTGTTCTTGAGTTTGAGTTTTTAAAAATAGATATACTAAACAGGTTTTCTTTGTTTTAGACTCAAATTCTATTTTTGAGTTTAAAAAATTGAATTCAAATTGAATACCAAACAGACCCTAAATATTTTGACCAAGAAATAGTTTCTTAAATTGCTTCAACTGACCATTATACCTAGGTACCTTCTGTCACATGTTCAAGCAAGCTGCAAGTGATGAGGAGCAAGGCTGGCTTACTTGAAGGACCAAAACTCAATTAATTTTAGCCATTGGATTACTTGATGAAGAGATCATCAAGAACCTCTTGGGCATGATGTCATGCTGACTTACTCTCCATGTGTTTGTGGTGAGAAGGAAATTAAACCAGGTCAGAGTCATATCTATAATGGGGAATTCAAATTTAAGCGCGTCAAATGGGTTGTGTTAACATAGACTAATATGATATTTAGCAGCTAATAATGATCTACACAGATTCTAACTTATCTTGCTAATCAAAGGGTATATTGGTCTTCATGTCATAGTATCTACACGAAAAGATCTCAGTTGTACTATTTTAAGCTAGAAAACTCTATAGCTCATTTGTGAAGGTAGCATTAAATGAACTAAATAAATATTTATTTAATTTTTAAGCGATTGAATGAGGAGGGTTTACACAAATATTAATTAGGTGTCTCGAACCTCTGCCTGCATAAATGGAGGTAAAAAATTTAACTAACTGAGTTATACTCTACTGTCAATATTTATGTACTTTGTTTAAGGAAATGCTGGTTTGGTTAGGTTTGTACATCTATTTCTTTTCTTTTTTTTTTCTTCTTTGGGTCTTTTTTATGTTGTTGGGTTGGAGAGGCTTGGAGAGCAGAAGGTGGTTGTAATAAAGGGTTTTTTTCTGTAATTTCCCCTAGACCCAAATTGCGGCAACTTGCAAACAAATCATAGTGGTATGGTAATTATGTAATTTTGTGTCAATTATAGGGCTTGTTTTAATTGAGAATTTTTTCATAGTCCACAGGTGGGGAATTTCTCTAAAGAGGACCCTGCTCTCTTTTGTCTGTCTCACCGAGTCACTCCCCCACTCTCATAAAAGACTCTGGTATACAGTGCAATTCCAAGCTTCAAATTCATTCAACCAAGGTATTCCTGTCAACAAGATTTGATGTTTTCAAAGTTGGAATTCTTTGTCAAACAAACGGTCTAGCATTTATTAATTTTCCATTAAAATCCTCTGTTTTTCATTTGTAATAGTGGTCTTGCTACACTAGTCATTTTTTTGGGAAAATTTTGTGCTTTAAGTAGTGTTGCCATGGAAGATTCTCTATTGCTCAAACTGGGTTGGTGACGTTTCTTCAAGGTATATCAGATATGAATTTTGTTTTCTTTTTGGTGGATTCTATGATGCTCTGTTTTCATGTTCTCGGTTTTTTGCTGGTGAGACTGGCGATTGAAGTTTGAAATGGCTTTCACAAGGCATATTGTTGTTTCATGTTCTTGTTTCTGTTTGAGATTTGATGACCCTTTTTTTTATGATTTGAATGTTTGTGGAAAGCATCAAACTTTATCATTGGCTTGAAACAAATGGGTTTCTCACAGAACGAAAATTTGGATTCCAATTTGTTGGTGTTGGAGCCAAAGATTAAGCGCTCTATGTTTTGCTGAGCATATTGATTGGTCATTATTTACTTCCTTTGCTGATTTTGAAATGAAAGTCTGCATTCGAATTCATCATGGCAATTTCTTCTGAGATGCATTTGGTTGGAGAGGCTCATACATACTTCTTTTAACTTTCGAAATGGAAAGAATGCGGCAACGCAAGATCATTAAATTGGTCGAGCTATATTGGACCAGAATTTTTGTGATCATTATCGATTCAAATCTATGTTTGGCAAAACTTTTTTACTTCTTTAATTGTTTGATCATATTTATGGAGATTGGCCACCTATAGTTGATCGCTTTTCATGTATACCATTTTAGAATTTTATATATTTTTTCTCTGCTTATCTAGGTAATATTCTCTGTTGTAAATATCTTACATTGAATGTTTCCCAGTTTGATAAAAAAATATTTACCAGTATTTCTAGTACAAATATTTTAAAGGACATAGAAATCGAGAATTGAAAACAAGAACTAGAATTGTCAGAGAACAATTAGGCTATTCTACACTAGGCTAAAATTGTCCTTTATGGTTTTCCTGCAGATTATGCTGTGTTTTGCCCTCTTTGTTCCAGATATCAGTGTAACCAAGGTCTCTTGTTGTCATACAGATTATGTTTCTGGCAAGAGAATTCAAGGCCTCCTATGCTGCTGAAATGAAGACTGAATAACACCAAATAGAGGGACCGGACAAAGTCAACAATCAAACTATTCTTCAATGCAAACATCAAAGCATCACAGAAGTTCAGGCATGTCGAACCGGTTGTGTTATCAGCCAGTCCAAGAAGTAGAAGCCTACTGCTTGCCTCGGTTCCAAACTTTGGACCCCCAGGTGCATTACAACAATGAGAGCAGCCAAAGTACCGTCTTCTCAGCTCAGAATTTCCATATTAAGTACTGCACTTTGGAGTCTTCCGCAGCAAATGGCAGCTACACTGTCTATAACTCCCCATCAACTGTCAATTTCTCACCCAACGGAAGCCCAATGTCACAGCAAGATTCTCACTCATATCCACCACCTGACCAGTACCATTCCCCTGACCAGAATTATAGCTCTCCGATAAGCGGATCCTGCATTACCGATGATGCAACCGACTTCAAGTACAAGCTGAAACAGTTAGAAACTGTAATGCTAGGTCCTGATTCCAATATTCTTGACAACTATTGCAGCACCTTTCAGGATGGGACTAGCAATACCCTGCCAGAAACGGATAGCTGGGGACAGATTATGGATTCAATCTCTAAAAGGGATTTAAAACAAGTCCTCATTTTCTGTGCAAAAGCAGTAGCAGATAATGATCTTTTACTGGCACAATGGATGATGGATGAACTACGCCAGATGGTGTCGGTTTCTGGTGAGCCAATTCAAAGGCTGGGAGCATATTTGTTGGAAGGACTAGTTGCACGGAGGGCATCCTCAGGGAGTAACATCTACAAAGCATTGAGATGCAAAGAACCAGCAAGTTCAGAACTCCTCTCCTACATGCATATTCTTTATGAGGTTTGCCCCTACTTCAAATTCGGGTACATGTCTGCAAATGGAGCCATTGCAGAAGCCATGAAGGATGAAAATAGAGTTCACATAATTGATTTCCAAATTGGACAGGGGAGTCAGTGGCTCACTCTAATCCAGGCCTTTGCAGCCAGACCTGGTGGACCACCCCACATCCGCATAACAGGCATCGACGACTCCATGTCAGCTTATGCCCGCGGAGGAGGACTAAATATTGTAGGGAAGAGGCTATCTAAGCTTGCTGAGTTGTTCAAAGTGCCATTTGAGTTCCATGCTGCTGCCATGTCTGGTTGCGAGGTTCAGCTGAAGCATCTTGGTGTTCGACCTGGGGAGGCATTGGCTATGAACTTTGCATTCATGCTGCACCACATGCCAGATGAGAGTGTCAGCACTCAGAATCATCGCGACCGGTTGTTGAGGTTGGTTAAGAGCCTCTCTCCAAAGGTAGTGACCCTTGTTGAACAAGAATCTAACACAAACACTGCTGCATTCTTTCCACGGTTTGTGGAAACACTAAATTACTACACGGCTATGTTCGAGTCAATCGATGTTACTCTTCCAAGGGATCATAAGGAAAGGATCAATGTAGAGCAACACTGCTTGGCTAGGGAGGTGGTTAACATAATCGCATGCGAGGGCGTTGAGAGGGTGGAAAGACATGAGCTTCTTGGGAAGTGGAGGTTGCGGTTCACAATGGCTGGATTTACTCCATACCCTTTAAGCTCCTTGGTAAATGCCACCATCAAGACACTGCTAGACAACTACTCTGACAAATATAGGCTTCAAGAGAGAGATGGAGCTCTCTATCTTGGCTGGAAGAACAGAGATTTGGTTGCTTCTTGTGCCTGGAAGTGCAAACCGAGCACAAATTAAAGCATTTTTTCTTGGAGTGGAGGCAAGGCAAGCTTAGAATAGAACATGTTTTTTCTTTTTCAATCTGTTTGTACACTTATTAGCTGCTAACTGCTTATGAGAAGGGTGCCATCAACTGTGCACACTTCCATAAATTGAAGTTAGCCGTTTTCTGTGTCCATTTCATGCCATCAGACCTTTTGGTTTGGATGGCTGAGAGAGAGAACTGATTTCAGGTGGCATCGGGTTTGTACATGGTTGGAGTAACCGGCACAAATGCTTCGTTTTCCCCCCTCCTTTTGCTTTTGTTTTTCTTTTCGAGGCAGTTTAAATTGAATAGTGTCTAATAAAGAGAATTGAAAATGATGGAGTAACCATGCATGCTCTAGTTTGGTCTTCAGCATATCCAAGTTACAGGATTTTGAATCAAATACTACAAGGGTTTGTGCACAAAAACAGCTATCAGATATCAAGTGCCACTGAGTACTTGCTTAGTCTAATCTACGTCTTTGAGTTTATTCAATCCATATAAATAATTTACACAACTATTGTTAGTCTTCCAATCTGCAGTTGAACATCATTGCCATTCCACCAAATCCTACCCTCCAACCAAGAGTGCCTTCCCCCACCGGCATCCTCTCTCCCGAAAAGACAAATAGAGGATGAAAGAATAAGATATACCCCTAGCACCAAGCAGGTCCTGATACATTAATACATTATTTAGGGTCTAGATGAATGTGGATCCAGCATTGCAGGTTAACTTTAGACAGGTTCTGCTTTTGGATTTTTTTGCTCCGGTGAATTACTTTCTGGACACAGATTGCCGTGAACGACCGTATCAATGCAGGCGTTGTTGCCTTCTGATTTAATTCCTGACTCGCCATTTTGCAATTCATTGGCCCTAGGAACAATTATATCAGGGGCATCACTTTCTTCTGTGGTACATGCTTTGCCAACCACTTGCTCATTTAATTTTCTTTCAGGACCCAGATCAGAATCAACGACCATATCACAGCCAGCAACATCACTTGATTTAGTTCTTGGCTCAACATTAAGTTGCTTGTTTGGTTTATCTTCGTGTTTTGGGCTAGTATCATGGCAGACAGCATTCCCTTCTGATGTAGTGCCAGACTCACCATTACGGGCCGTCGTAATCACATTTGATGCTGCTGCATTGTGGGTCACAGTCCTTGTGGGTGGCATATCATGATCGTGTTGCCCCTCATATGTGGCTATAACAACTTTTGAATCATGAGACGCCCTCTCTACATGTTTCTTAACAGGGCACCCAGGATTTGAGCATCTGTAGTAACTCCTATGCAATGCAAGTGCAGAAGCAGAGCAGAGTGAGCAAAAAATTACACCAAAGAAAATAAGACAGAAAAATTAATACCAAGGAGATTAATTTCAAATTTTCAAAACATAAACAATCTCGTCCACATCCTTCTCCAAGATACATACCAAGGAAGACAAAACTAAATAAAACTAGAAGCAGGACATGTTTGAACAAAGCTTACAGATGCATAGTGAATCATTTACCCAGTTGCCCTATTGTCTAAGAAGTAATCGGATCTACTTCTTCCGATTTATCATCAAAGCAAGATACAAGACTACAGAAGTATATGCAAGTTAAATGAAGGAAAACAATGCCTTATTTGGTCTAGGCAGTTACTGCACAGGAAATGGTTCCATGGAGGCACAAAAGTCTCAGCACGTGTGTTTTTTATGAAATTTTTTTTAGTAAGACACTTTGACAGACATTGGTTTGCACCATGAGACCATATCCTCAATTAAGTCCTTAGTCCAGATCAGGGGTGTCATAAAGCATGTAAATTACTTCCACCGGATACTATCATATTGCTGCAGTTGCAGTTTGATGCTACTAAGCAGTTGCAAACTTGCAATGATCACTACATTTAAAATTTTCTTCCTTCCCCTTGCTTGCAAGTATCAAGCAGCAATATTAGGCTCACAGGCCAAAACTCTTAATGTAAACTTAGCCTGCTTAAGCAGTGAATCTATCAAAACCATGATCTATACATTATTATATTTCCAAAACAAGGAGCAGGGTGGCAAAATTCAGGTACACACCTAATATAAAGAGTTAATACATGCTACCATTAAACTGATATGTACCTTGGATTTGGATTGCCTTTTACTAACTTCTGCCCATATTTGCGCCATCTGTAGCCATCATTCACTATATCAGCCTCACTCATAGTCTGAACAACAACACGCGGTTCACCAGCTGGCTTATCCACCGGAATTGAGTTGCCATTATGTTTTTCCTTCTTCCTGTTTTTTTTTTTTTTTTTTTTTTTTTTTTTTTTTTCCAGAATGGCAGTTAAACAAAGGTGAATACTATATACCACTACACACGAAAATCCAAAATAGCTAAGAATGAACATACTGTCTTTTTGAGTCTGGATCACCATCTCTGGTTCTATTTGATTGAGAGAGCACTCTCTGCACACCTTCATTATCTGCAACGGTTGATAGCTGAGAGGGATCCACTGGCTCAATCTGGTTAGATGTGTGGCCATGCACATCCGATGGTTTGCCTTCAAATACAAGGTCATCAAATAAAAATCAAACAAGATTGGGTACTGTAACCAGAACTAGATAATAACTAAGTTTCATTCTCACCTTTGACACCAGTTAACAAAAGCTCTTCTGGTCTTTCTTCGACAATGGACACGAGAAAACTAACAGCTACTGGGACGCTAACTTGAGCTTTAGGATGTCCATGCTCACCAAAGTAAACAGTATCTGTTATTTGCCCATTATGTGTGCGCTCCACTTGCCTCTTTACTGGACATTTTGGATGCGTACATCTGTAGTAACTCCTTACATATGCATTTCCCTTAACAAGTTTCTGGCCATATTTTCTCCAGTGATAACCATCCTCTAACCCTCTCTCTCGTGCTGTAGATGGAGTGCTTCCTTCTTGACCAGATTGCAAGACAAGGGCGGAGGTTTCAGGGGTTTGTGGTGCTTTCTCAGATGTTAAAGAGGTAACACTTCCTTCTTGATTTGATTGAGATGCAGTACCAACACCATCAGGCAGCTGTAACGATTTCTCAGGTATTAGAGACTGAACATTTCCTCTATGATCTGATTGCAGGGGACAGATCCCATTATCAGGAGTTTGATGTGGAGCATGAATTTCACTATTTGAACTCTCTTTCTTCGGTACTATATCAGAAGCAATTTTATCTGTCCCAGGTTCCCCTAGAGAAATCATGTGAGCTTGATTCTTGTATCAGATACAGAAGAGCCTGCACTTCAACTCACGGTGCCATCATCACAATTGACCTCGGCCTCAAAAAGATGCACATACCACAAGTTGTTCAACTCTGATCCTGTAAAGTAAGGACACGAATGGCGGTCAGGACTTCCTTGCTTCAGAACAGATCAGAACAGTCATAAGGTAATGTCCCAAGACCTAATTTTATTTGAACAAAGATCATGAACAGCACAATTGTATGGTTTTCAGGGGAAACAAAATTAATGAAAGCGGACTCTCCTATCAATGTGAAGGGATGTGCACATATATGCATATTTGTGCGTGGGTGCTCGGGTGTATACACGAATATATACTGTTTCAATTTGGTTTGAGCGTATTATTAAAGTAGTAGTAGAAGCAGTACTGGTACTTATATTTCAAAATTTGCCACTTTTTAGAAGAAGAAAAAAACCTCAAATTTGCAAAAAGAGGCATGAGACACCACCATAAACAAAATTTCAAATCTTTTGTTCCATCTATTACTCTTAGGGGGAAAAAAATTACCACTCAATAATTACCCAGAAATGTTTTAGAATATACCCTCCATCACAGTCAAGGAGAAACAAAAAGTTGATGGCTTTAAAGAATTCAACTATTGAGTCAAACAATCCTACTAGTACTAGCTCAGTTCAGGAGAAGCTTTGGGTAACTGGAAGTAAAAAGATGGAAAATCCAAGGACTCGGCTACCCTCTATTTTTCACACTTTCTCATCACCCAAACAAAGCATATCCTAATTAAGAGCTACAACTACAGCAAAAAAATAAAATTTAACGACAAAAAAAAAAAAAAAAACCAAATCACATGAGCTCAGGTCAATTATATTTAAAAAATATAAAAAAAAGTTTAAATCAAATAATTATAATAATCATCTGCAAACCATCTATTTTGAAGCTCAAATTACAAACCCTATAAATTTCGCGATCAGGTGCTCCAATTCCACGTGAAGCCGCCGGCTTTAGATTGAATCAGAGCCGTAGATCACGCCGTCGCTGGGGATTGAGCTGAAGGTAAGGAGCTGGGTGCAGTGAGAGACGACGAGTCGAAGCTCTGAGGTTTTCCAAAAGTCTAATCCGTAATACGATGAAGGGAGAAAGAGGGGGAGGAGAAATTTGCTGGCTGCGACGAGGTGCAGAGAGGAATCTTTGTTCCCTGGTTGTCTGGGGCTTTGATTGGTTATAAGCCGTTGGAATCTTTAAGCACGGAAAGCATGCGGGCCATAGGCTGGTTCTCCTTGGACTTGGACTTTGGTTTTTGGACCGTCAAAACGCCATTTCCGGTGTGTAAAAAGAACCGTGGCGCTTGGCCCATTTTAAAATCACTTTGATGCCAAATTTTATATTTTCTTTTCTAACGACGTCAATTTAATTATTATTTATTATTTTAATACAAGTCATAATTTAAATTACTTTAAAAATTAATATGATTTATGGAGGGAGAAATTTGAATTTCGATGGAAGGTGGCAGATTCACTATCATAGCCAATGACCTAACGAGAAAGATTTTATTTGAGAATATATGAGTTAAGTCAATTGATCAAGACAGTGTGTCACATGAGTTCAATCCACCTCTCTATACATCAAAATAATTTAGATAATAATTTGAACTTGGAATATAGCACTTGGAAGTGCTCATGTGCTTTGTGAAGAAAGCATTAACAATGTTTTTAGAGCATCCGTAATGGTTGCTCAACAATTTATTTCAGTTCAGTTTAATAGTTCAATTTATTGAACTTTTTTAGCAGTTATTGAACTGAACTGCACTTTCACTTACAGTGGTGCAGTTCAATAGCTTACAAATTAAAAACTATATCTTTTTAAATAATAAAATAAAATAAAATGAATAAAGTTGATTACAATAAGAATTATACAATGAAAATGATTTCAAATATATCTTTAAAAAAAGACCAATTTTGAATATATATTTAAAAAATTAGTAACAAAATTTTCTTTGGTTGGTGATAATATTATATTAACACTTTTTTAATGAAGAATTGGAAGTTGAGATTAAATGAGAATATATCAAAGCGCCTCTTTTTTCAAGTTATTGCATAACAAAATTGAATATGAATAAGCAAAAATAAGCAAAATTGAATCTGGTTAAGCATAATGATTTGAACTTGGTATATAGCACTTGGAAGTGCTCATGTGCTTTGTGAAGAAAGCATTAACAATGTCTTAGAGCATGGAGGACTCGAACCCATAACTTTTCATTGATGAAATAATTGCTTCAAACCACTTCACTAGTGTTTACAGTTGACATTGTTAATTAAATACATCACACGTCCTATCGTTTTCTTCAAGTCCTGCCAAAACAAAGACTTGACCACATAGAAATCAAAACAAAGACTTGACCACATAGAAACCAAAACAAAAAGACTTGACCACATTGAAACCAAGCAAAATTCTTAATACAACTATAAACTCTAAACTTTATAAATACAACTCTCCTACACACTCTTTACTCACAACTCTTTTTCCACAACTCCTTCACCACAAATTTTCTTGCTCAGTCGTTACATAGAGAGAGGCTAGTATACAAATCAGTGAAAACTTTGAGAAAAAAAAAATTAACAGCTAATTTAAATTAAATGTAATGAAAAAATTTAAAAGTAAAAGTAATGTTCTCTATTTGTTAATAAGAGAGAGGCTGTAGAGTTATTATGTTGGGCCAGTTGATTGAAATGAATTTTAATTCATAGTTCTAAAATGAACTAAACTTTATCACTGCAAGTCCAAAGTTCAATTTATTGAAATAAAATTGAAATGACCCTCACTATTGCGGATGCTCTTAAAATTTGGTTGTCAAAAACGTTTATAATTGTTCTTTTTTTGGGGAAAAAACGTTTTTAATTGTTTAAATACCCTTTTGGCCATTGCCTTGATTTAAAACCTCAACTATTGACTAGGGGTGGGCACGGTTCGGTTTGGACCGGTTTTGGCCTCAAATTAGAACCGATCCGGTACTATTCATGCGGTTTGGTTCGGTTCGATTTTAATTAAAAAAATTCAAAAACTGTCCGGTTCGGTTTGAACCGGTTTCGGTCCGGTTCGGTTCCGGTTCGGTTTTGAACCGGATTATAAAAATTATTTTTTTAAATTGTTTTGTAATACAATTCTCAACTGAAATATTATTTTTTTACTTGAAAATTAACAAATTATTCAATTTCATATAAAAAATAAATATTAAAGTGAGAAAAGAGAGATATTTTGACATTGAACTTGGATAAATATTAGGTTTTTTTAGTGAAATTAAAAATATAGCATTAAATATAAATATATATTGAAATTATATATTTTTTTAGTTTCACCGGTTCGGTTCGGCCCAGTTCGATTTTTGAAGACATAGAATCGGATCCGAAACCGGTCCAAACCGGTCCGGTTCGGTTTTTGACCGGTTTTTGACTTTTTGGTCAACTCGATTTTTTTCCGGTTTGATTCGATGTGGTTCGGCTCGGATTTCCGGTTTGCCGGTTTGAGTGCCCACCCCTACTATTGACTAAACATGCGGGTTAAAAATGTATTTCCATCCTCTTTCCTTGTTATTCCAGGGAAATACCGTTCGCGCGTCGCGCAATTTAGGACATACACCGCCACTTAGATTCGCACGCGTTTAGTCCCTTTTGACAAAATCAGCCCCCAATTTCCAATCCAGGCACGGAGAGGAAAGAGCAAACCCTAAACCTAAAAGGAAAGTTCGTCCTTTAATTCTCGCCAAAACCCTCAATTTCACACTCAATTGCAATCTAACCTTCTCATTCTATCACAAATCGTAACCCCAATTCTCAAGAAGAATGCTTCTCACTCCGGGTCACTCTCCTCGCCACCTCTCATCCCCTTCACCGTCTGCAATTTCCGATAGTTCCGTCCAAACCCCAAGAAGTTCCGCCCAAATCACTTCCAGAAACCCTAGAGGCCATCCCACAGTCCTCGACGAAGACACCTACGTCGACGCGATCGAGAAGATCATCGAAAGGGACTTCTTTCCCGATATCTCGAAGCTTCGGGACCGCCTTGACTGGCTCGAAGCGATCAAGACCCGCGACCCGGTTCAGATCCGCGATGCCCAGTTGAAGATCATTGAGCGCCGCGGCAAGAAGGTAACTCATAATCCTGACCCTGATGGTAGAACCCCTGGTTCGACTTTTATGCGTAGTTTCACCCCTGCCGATGAATTTGATGGTAAAACCCCGAAAACTCCCGGTGTTTCAAATATGGGATTGTTTGGTGAGGTAGAGTCTAACGGGGCTGATGATGGGGTAGAGGCCTCGTTGTCGCTCGACCAGTTTTTTAGGCGGTATACGAGTGAGGACAATCAGAGTTTTTCAAATATTATGGAGAAGGTGAATAGGAAGAGGAAGGAGAGATATGAGTATTTGACAGAAGGAGAAAAGGAGGATGTTAAATCGATTGAGGATGCCAAGAGGGATAGGATTACAGATGGGTATGGGACGTCTGATCAGCCCCCCTTTACTCTGGAAGGGTGCAAGTTTACGGCAAAGAATTTGCTGATGTACCATCCAGCTGATCGCGGTGAGGCCCCGTTGACAACAGAGGAACGGGCAGTTAGGATGAAGTGTTTGGAGAAGGAGATTAGTCGAGCCAATACTCGATTGCATGGCAAGATGCTGGATTCTAGGCCAAAGGAGGATGGTATGGCTGAGGTTCTTTATACCACAGTTGCAGGTGCAACCCCGGTTATTATGGATAGGGATGGGGATAAGTTTAAGAAGTACGATTTGGATGATTTGAGGAAGACCCCGAATCCGTTTTATGTGGAATCTGGGAAGAAAGCCGAGAATGGTTATAGTTTTGTGCGGACACCATCACCAGCACCGGGTGTTGATGAATCTCCATTTATTACATGGGGTGAAATTGAAGGGACGCCCCTGAGGTTGGACCTGGAGGACACTCCGATTGATATTGGCGGTGGTGAAGGGCCTCATTATCGGATCCCATGTCCGCCTGTAAGAGATGAAAAGGCTCACTCACTGTCAAGGGAAGCTGCACGCAAATTGAGGGAAAGGTCAAAAATGTTTCAGAAGCCACCATTGCCAACGCCCTCTAGAGGTGGTAGTGCCAGTCCGAGTGTGCGGACGCTATCTCCCGCTGCCCAGAAGTTTGTCAGGAATGCAATTGCCAAGTCTTCATCTTCTGTTGATGAAACTCTTCGTGCCAGTTACAGAGGTACAAGTCCTGGGTTTTCTACGCCTAAAGGTGGGAGGAGTATGTCAAGGTTGGGAAGAGATGCTAGTATCATTTCAAGATCACCATCTCCAAGGGTGGACTCTAATCCTCCTTGGTAATTGGGAGTTTTCTTTGTTTAGAATCAATGCTTCGTTTGGCACTGGAGAAGCATTATGTGTTTTAACCATATATGTAAAAATTCAGTTGTTTCGCTTTATGTTGATAAGTGGAAGATTATTATAACAAGCTCCAAATATTCTAGATTTCCATGCTTGTTTTTAAAAATGTCAGTTTCGATTTTGTACTTCACTACTTGTTCCATTGAAGGTCTTTTGTATGAAATGCAATAAATTTAGGATATAAGTTCTGTTCAAACTTCTGTCAGTATTTCAGTTTTAGATTGTGATATGTTGTATCGATTTCATCGTGTTCCTCTTTACAAAGTTATTAAGCTCCAATTCATATGTGTGTTTGGAAATTTACTTAAGCGCTAATGGAAAATATAATACAGAGAACTATTACTTGTTGAGTAGCAAAAATCTGAAAGGTAATTAGCTACTGTTGTTAGTGGGGTTATGACTTGGTAGTGGATGTTGTTTCAAAATGTTGGATTAAATCTTGGTACCATTGCTGGATGATTATTTTGGTTGATGTGGATTGTTTGTTTTGTCGTTCAACATTTTGCTGTATTTCAGTATTGCAGCAGAGTCTTATCATGCTGTTGAGGATATGAACTTTGTCTGGTCATTCTGTAGAGAGAGAGATTCATAAGGTTTTGCTGGTCTATGGGGGATGCATAATCCTCTCTATGGAGTTGGAGGACTATATTAGAATCACTCATTGTCGTCGAAAAATCGACCTGCAAATCTTGGCTGCCTAAATCTGCCTCAACCTTTCAAACTTTTATGAACTGGTCATTAAAGTTGAGATCATTTTACTTGCATGGACTGAAGTTGGCATCTGCTATCCGTGCCTCTCGGAGTCCTTCTAAAAGGTCAGATACAGTGTTTGGAAAATCTTGGCTGGATTCTGGCACGGGTGCTACGTGAAGTTTGAGCAGTAAGGGAGGCTCTTTTAATTTGGTCACTCACATCTTTCATTTTACTTTTTTTGCCTACTCTGTCTGCTTGACCATCATGAGAGCTCTTTGATTTGTTTTCGACTTCTTCATGGACCAGCCATCGACTTTTACAGTTGGATACTTTCACAAGCTTCACATGCCAACTGATTCTTCTATGTCCGCACAATAATGCTAAAAAAATTTTACCAAAATGCTTAACAAATTTGAACATTATTTGCAAAATGACCAAATTAAATACTTGTTTGACAGGCCGTAATGAGATATTTCCTCTCCCTGCAAATCACATTTTAACATATGTATAAAAATAATTCGTAACAAACATAAAAAGAAAAACATTTACGCACATATGAAATTGTTACTGACAGTGGCAGGAATGTAGGAGTTTCTATCGAAATGTGGAAAGTATTTTTCTTCTCAAAATGGAAAAACAACCAAAATAATACATAAATAAACAAAAATAAAAGAAAAAGAAAGAATAAAATCTCTAACAGCGTAACCTTCTTTATATTCTCGATACGAAACAGCTGAGAAACTTGACCAGAAAAAACAGCTGAGAAAAGCGAAGTTGAAGTCGTTATTCGATCTACGAAACGACGTCGTTAGTAGAAACTGATCCCGCTTCAGGGCAGTTATAAATAGAGCCGTCCCTTTACCACCATTTCTCTCACTCTCTCTCTTCGCTTCACAGAGCTTCCCTGTTATTCTCGTTTACCAAAGAATCTCAAGGTACTCTCTCTCTCTCTCTTCGCTTCACAGAGCTTCCCTGTTATTCTCGTTTACCAAAGAATCTCAAGGTACTCTCTCTCTCTCTCTCTCTCTCTCTCTCTCTCTCTCTTGAAGTGCAGGTAGTATGCACGTATGCATGTATGTATGAGAAATTGAGACCTGTAATCGTTGCTTAGCATGCATAAGAATCTATTTGATGCATTTAGCACTTGCAGTTTCTGACGATCTTTCTAAGAATTGGATTTAAATTCATCTTCAGCATGATTAGCGCTTCAATTGCAGCCTTTCTTCTCCTTCTTTCGCTCTGATTTGATTCACTGATTTCAATTTGCTATATAGTTCTCAAAACTCTGCGTTTCTTGGCAGTTTACATTCGTACATATACATACGCACGCACACAAGTACGTAATTTGGTTATGTAACCCTCAGAAACTTGTTTCTTTACGTAGTGCTTAATTTTGTAGTAATCAGACTTCTTTTTCTCTTTTTTTTTTTGTAATTTTGTTTTCTGTTTTACTGTGTGCTTGAATTGTGTTTCTTTGTGTTCTGATAGTTTATCTCCGTTTGTTTCTGAATGTATAATTGTGTATGAAGAGATTGAAATTATGTAACTGAAAACGTAGTTCTGTAATTAGAAAGAATCAAGATTCAGTTGGAGCTATCTTTCTTTACCTTACTATTGAAATTCAGTTGAGCCTTCTTTCTTCGCCTTACAATTTCTAACTGTTCTTTTTTGGCCTAATTTTCTAATTACCTGTTGATGATTTTGCAGTATAGTTGTATGACTCTGTGTATCTGTGTAGAGAGTGATGGTTAAAATTCCTTCTTCAGTTTTGCTGCTGAAACTCCAGTTGTGATAATAATAATCAGAAATTAATTTTCTCTGCGGAACGCGTCGGGTGGCATTTGCATTTCTTCATTCAGATCTTTTTTTATTTTTTTATTTGTTACTCATTTGCTGGAAAATTTAGAGTTAATTAGTTCTCATGCATCACAGCAGGACTAGTGTTCTATTCTGTTTCTCTTTGGATCATTTGGGTGAATTGTCTCATGATTTGAAGTCCCTTGTGAAGGGTATAGTTATTTAGAGCTTTAACTGGTTCTTTACCTCATCAGCTTGATCTTTGAAGATGCCAATCGAGAACTCAAACACGTCTGATCGAGATACTGAGCCATTTGTGGAGGTTGATCCAACTGGGCGGTTTGGGCGGTATGATGATCTCCTTGGTCATGGTGCTGTGAAGAAGGTTTATAGGGCTTTTGATCAGGAGGAAGGTACAGAGGTGGCCTGGAATCAGGTCCGCTTGAGGACTTTCAGTGAAGATCCAACTCTCATAAACCGGCTTTACTCAGAGGTTAAGCTATTGAGCACATTGAAGAACAAGTATATCATTGTTTGTTACAGTGTTTGGAGGGATGAGGCGCACAACACTTTGAATTTCATCACTGAGGTGTGCACATCTGGAAACCTGAGGCAATACAGGAAGAAGCATCGCCATGTGTCTATTAGGGCTTTGAAGAAGTGGTCAAGACAGGTGCTTGAGGGATTGGAATACCTCCATACACATGAGCCATGCATCATTCACAGAGATCTCAATTGCAGCAACATCTTCATCAATGGGAACACTGGCCAGGTAATTATAACTCATAAGTTGTATCAACTGGTTTCTCCTGATTTCTGTGAGCATAAATTGGGTCGCTCTCTTTTTCGTCAGTATGAATTTTATAATCTGTTTGGACAAATGAAATTGCTCTGCTATTCCCAAATCGGAGTTAATATATATAGCTAACAATAGGCAATTTATTTTTACGGTCATGCAATCCAAATCTTTGATAGTGTTTTCATGTAAACTTGAAGAACACGAAGTGATAAGTTAGATGAGGGTTTTGGGGTAATTATTTAGACCTATTTTGTTCAGATGGAAAATGAATCTGAGTAGTGCATTCCAGTAAGATGAGGTTGGATTTCTCTATGTTTCCACTAATCAGACTTTTCCATCCTATTCTTGTAATGTTGCAGCATTTCTATATTTACATTCTACTCTGCATCACCATATAGTCCTTAGTGATTTTGGGTACATCTATTTTTCTGAACCCCAAAAGAGCCTTGCATGTTTTGATTGAAGAGTTGAATATCTGGTGTGAACTACAAAATTTAGAATTTATATCCCCACTTCGTGTACAATTTCCTAATATTATAGGAATGCAAATCCAATATCCTAATTCAGGTCTATCCTTTTTTCATGAACCTTTTCATAAGTTGCTGGCCCTGCCTGAACCATTATGAATTTGATTTATAGGTGAAAATTGGTGATCTGGGATTTGCAGCAATAGTTGGTAAGAACCATGAAGCGCATTCGATTATAGGGACACCTGAGTATATGGCACCTGAGCTATACGAGGAGGACTACACAGAGATGGTGGACATATACTCCTTTGGGATGTGCTTGCTGGAGATGGTGACAATGGAGATACCATACAGTGAATGTGACTCTGTTGCCAAGATATACAAGAAGGTCACGGCCGGTATTAAGCCTGCAGGCTTGAACAAGGTGACTGATCCAGAGGTGAAGGCGTTCATTGAGAAATCCATAGCCCAACCGAGGGCAAGACCTAGTGCCTCTGATCTTCTCAAGGACCCCTTCTTGTCTGAACCCAAATCCAATATTGAAGAGATTGAACTAATCCTCTGATGGCTTTTCGACATTAATGATCTTTTCGAGACCTCATTTGATGATGATCTAGGGGTTTGGCTCTCATTTCTGAACCATCACAACTGATCCATGGTGTTTCTGTTCAAGTACATGCCTATAGACTCTCTCTCTCTCTCTCTCTCTCTCTCTCTCTCTCTCTCTGTGACATCTCTAATGTAGATTCTAGTAATGGAGATATTGGTAATGCTGTGTAGTTGAATTTGTAGTAAAAACAAAAATATTATGAGAATATTATGAAAATTTCAATGAGACTGCTTTAGCAATAGTTCTCTCTCTCTCTCTCTCTCTCTCTCTCTCTCTCTCTCCCTATTTACACTAGCACCCCTAAGGTTTTCGGAGTTTTCACATAGAATTTGCATCTCATGAAAATAAAAACATAAAAGTTTCTCATTGAGAATAATATTACAGCGATCCCTTGACGGATAAAAAACCATTATATTTATCTGGAGCTTTTAAGGGAATGTATTGCTCGAGCTAAAAGGATCATAGCTAAGGCTGGTACTTCTGTTCAGTCCATGACAATTTGCTGTCTTCCTCTATGCTATATGATATTTGTTTAGACGACAATTGTATACACGCAATTGTAATCAGGACCGCACACTCAAACATGATTTTACCTATTGAACGGTCAGATTGACTGTCTAACATGTTATGTATTTAGTATAATATACACACACAGATATACTGTATATAATATAATGAAGTATAAATAAAGTTACATGGAAATACAAAGTAAAAGTAATTTTGGGGATTGGGGGTTGTTGGGAGAAAGCAAGCAAAGACCGCTTCATCCAAAGCACCAGAAAATTGACAACAATCCGAAGCCGTGCCGTCTTGGGTGTTTGTTATGCTACATAATACGCAAACACAAAGCTTCGCCCGCACTTCATCTTCTCCCTTTATCATATTTTAATCATTTCCTCTCAACTAGTTTACCAATTTACATTGCCTCATTCTTCCCTTTTCAATTTCCCAACAAATCCTTCTCAAATCTCCATGACTTCTCATCCCACCTCTTCTAACTAGAGTTTACATGGCCTTGCATCAATAAGGCCCTCCTCATATCTTGTGGGTTATTTTTTATTTTTTTTTTTCCTTTTCCTCTTACCTTTCTGATCAACAATTGTCGTTTGTGAGATTTGAACTCGCAACTGGGAGAAACTAAACCAACATGTTGAGAACATGAATGAACTGATCTAATTAATGGGTACCAAAGGAAAGTCCAATCCAATGGTTAGGATTTGCATTCAATTTGATGGTGTTCTAGTTTGGGTCACATACATGCATAGACAGAAAACTTGTTGTGCAAGCCTATGACATGGAAAGGAGTGGAGAATTACCATATTCTAGTGACTGGTAGCACCAAGAATTCAACTGCTCAGCACTCGAGAACGTTTTTGAAGCCTTAAAATTTGGACATTGAGAGGATTTCACTCGTGTGCATTTGACTTTGACTAGAAAAAAAAAAATTTAAGCTGCACGAATGTGTGTGTTACACAATGTCTTGATTAAAATTTTAAAAACCACCTCTTTTGATTCAATCATTCTTCTATTTGATTCAACTGGTTTGCCAATTCTAGAAGCCTTGTGTGTATAGTTGTATACTATACTCTATTTTAATTTTCTTTGAAAATTGAGATAACTTCCGAGCATTTTATGGCAATTTGGCAGGCAAAAAGCATTATGTTATAAAGCACATGTCTATGCTTTGAGAAAAATCGACTGCCATTGCTTTCTCAAAGTTTCACTTTCAGTAAATCTCAGTCCGGGAGAATCTTATGAGCTCTGCCAATGGAAGCTGCAAGCCCATTAAAAGGTAGTTCTGTTTCGTCAAGTCCTTTCTCTTCACCAAACGTTGGAGCCTTGCTCAAGATTAAGATTTTGTCATGGTAAGTAAGATTGTTGGTTCATGGCTCTGTCATTTCATTTACATTTGTTAGCAACTTGCAGCATTGACTTTAAGCTCTCTTGTTTGAGTTTCTGATGTTTGAATCCTTGTCTCAGGACCCAAGAGACCGGTTTGCCTGTTTCCGTTAGCGTTCGAGTTCTTGGGAAGATCTTCAACCTCCACAAGGTCAGAGATTGAATCTTACAACCCTTTTTTTTTTCTTTCAAGAAAGTAACTGTCCAATGTTGGCCTAATGTTTACACTTACTGATTTTTTCTTCTTCTTCAGTTTCCACTATTTTCAAAGAGTGGGTATTTCAAGAAAAGATTGAATGAATCAACTGAGCTTGAGCTCCCACCAGACTTCCCTGGAGGGCCAGAGACATTTGAGATGATTGCATTGTTCATCTATGGCTCCTCCACATTGATTGATCCATTCAATGTTGTAGCCCTGAGATGTGCAGCAGAGTTTCTTGAGATGACAGAAGATTACTGCTCTGGCAACCTCTGTGAGCGCTTTGATCTCTACTTAAACCAAGTGGTCATGCAGAGTTGGGATGACACTCTAATAGTACTCCAAAAGTGCCAAACTTTGCTTCCATGGTCTGAAGATTTGCTCATCGTCAGCCGCTGCATCGAGTGCCTTGCCTTCATGGCTTGCATGGAGATCCTTGATCCAGAGAGAAGACGTGACACCCCGGTGCTCACATTGGAGGCATTGAGCACCCGAAATTGGAGCTGTGAGATAGGGAGGGAGATTATGAGTCAGGACCTTTGGATCAAGGATCTGATTGCTCTACCATTTGGATTCTTTAAAAGGATTATAGGGTCCTTAAGAAGACAAGGTATGAAAGAAAAATATTTAAGCCCCATCATTGTTTTCTATGCTAACAAATGGGTGCTTTCAAAGAAGACCCTCCAATTTTGGGAGAACTCTGGTCAGAAAACTGGGGATGATCATAAAGTTTCAGTGATCCTACAAGGTGTTCTTGATTTGCTGCCCATGGGGGAGAAGGCTAGTCGATCAATTCCAGTCGGGTTTTACTTTGCAATCCTTTCTAGATCCCTTGAAGTAGGTTTGAGAATCGATAGCAGGGCAAAGTTGCAAGAGAAGATTGTATCTCTGTTGCACTTTGCCCAACTAGAAGACTTTCTCTTTCCAAAAAGTGGAACTGAGTCAATTTCTTCTAGCATGGAGCTGTCTACAATGGAGAGCATAATTTCAACATATGTATCATCTAACATGGAGGCAGACCATAGTCTTTCAGCAGGCCATTCAATTATTGTTGCAGAATTGTGGGATGCATATCTTTCCTACATAGCTCCTGATCCAAATATGGAGCCTAAAAGATTCATGGAACTCATCGAAAGAGTGCCGATATCCAACAGACAAAGTCATGATAAACTCTACAGAGCAATGAACACCTTCCTACAGGTAAGTACTTTATGATCAACTCTACACTCTGCCAAAAATGTGGTTCTATATCATCCACTTAATTACTAGCAGAAGAGAAAAAAACACGATATGCTAATATGTAATAAAAAGATATTTTCAACTCAAACAATCTAACATGAATTAAAACCCAAACAAATTGGTCAGCAGAGATGTCAGTTCTCATACCAACATATGTTATGTTCTTCAGGCAAACCCAAATATATCCCAAGAAGAGAAGTGGGCAGTCTGCAAATACCTCAATTGCCAGAAACTATCACAAGAGGCATGCATTGAGGCTGTTCAAAATGAATTGATGCCGCTACGTTTAATAGTGCAGGCACTTTTTGTCCAGCAAATCAGCACTCACCAAGCTTTCAAAGAATGCTCAGATTCATTCAGATATGTACACTGTGGAGAGTTTTCCGGGAGCCTCTCAAGCTCCAGATGCCCAAACTCCAAAAGCCAGAATCTAGGAGAGAGTCCATATGTAGATGGAGCAGAGCAAGGCAGCAGACCCTTGAGCTTCTTGCTACAAAAGGACAATGTAAATCAGAGACCTGAGTTATCAAGGAAGGAATATGAGTCAACAAGCTTCAGAATTCAGAACCTTGAACAAGAGCTCATGTCCTTGAAGCGAAGCCTTCAATGGCAGAGCATTTCAAAGAAAAAAGAGGCAATTTCAACCACAGCACATAGCATGAAATCGTATGGTAAGGAAAGTAGATCAATGAGCAAAAAGAGTAACCCTCTTGGACAAGTGACAAGTTGCATTGGTTCTGTGAATTTCACCTCACAAAGAAAATATGCCAGTCGATTATTGAAGGTCTTCCGCCGGATTTCCTTGTTTGGAAGTAGAAAACCAAAGAGAAAGCCATGTGCCCCCAGCCCATGGCCCAAGCCAATGCAGCAGAGCGCTCATCAGCAAAAGATGTATGAAAATCAGAACCAGTAATGATCATATACAAGGCGAGAATAATTGCTCATTGTGAAATTTTCCCCGGAAAAAGTGGTTTGCTCATTCACATACAACCAGGGCATCAATATATGAATAATTTAATGCTTTTGTGCATTCTTGCAGCCATGAGCACATAGAATTACATGTCCATATATTCAACAAGAAGAAAATGAAAATTTCAAGTAGGCTAACAAATTGATCCCACAAGAAAGAGAAATTGGAATTTGTAAGAAATAACACAATTTCTTGTTAAGATTTTGATTGATACTTACACCTACAGAAGCGGTTTTGTAAAGCGAACTTCAGTCTATTAACATAATGAAAAGAGATGCAACAAAGTACACTCCAAGTTAGGTCCAAATCGCCCATATTTAGATTACAAAAGCAGGCAATAAGCTGAATCATTGCCTGATTACAATACATAGCAAACACAGAGACATAAATGGCTGTGAAAGATATACTATTGTTACTAAACAACTGCAGCTACTTCAGGAAAGGTGTCACTCTTAAATTTATGAGACTCCACAACAGTTCTTGCAGCTTTCATGAGAACTTGTCCATTGACATAGTGTTGGCGACAGACAGGCATGTAGACATCAGCCCCAGCAATCAGTTCGGTTCGTGTCTCTTCTGTCTTCCTCAGGGTAAAGAAAGCTCGTTTGCCACAGAGTTCACATCGAGCCGTCAACTTGGTCACAGTATCAGCCAGAGGTATTATTTCAAGCACTGAGCCAAAACTCCTCCTGCGAATAATAATCATACATTCATCAATGAGAGAGCAACAAAAACCAACTAAAGCAGCTAATAACACA
Source organism: Prunus dulcis (assembly GCF_902201215.1). Classification (NCBI taxonomy): domain Eukaryota; kingdom Viridiplantae; phylum Streptophyta; class Magnoliopsida; order Rosales; family Rosaceae; genus Prunus; species Prunus dulcis. The sequence continues at coordinate 18,328,107 of NC_047652.1, forward strand.
AGCATAACTGCCGGGCAAGAAGACCCCTAAAAAAATTACAAAGTTTATTTGAAAGGCACCTCAAGTAATCACCATCCAGGCCTGCAACAATAATAGTTTTTCCATCATGATCAGCAGCCATGCAGCAGAAATCATATAGATCCTCGAAAAACTGAGCCTCATCAATACCGATGACATCAAGCTGCCAACATATCCCAACAAGGAGAAGGGAATTAGAATACATCATGTGTATCAAATCACAGCCACTAACCATGACCTTAGGTAATTGGCCTATGCTAACCATCACAACAAATTCCAATTCTTTCGTTTCAGTAAGTCATTCTGTGTTAATGAAATAATTCCATTAATTTGAGTCAACACACTTCTCATAATTTGCCATATCTTACAAATCAACCATCAAAACCCAGATAGGTTTAGCATATCACAACATGTTTTACAGATCACCAAATTGTACATAACTAACACAACTGTACCCCCTCGGAACAGATCATCAAATTTTTTTAGCATATCACAACATATTTTACAGAAATCAAGGTCAAAATCAAATAGATAAACATCACTCAGTCATATATAATTAGAAAATAAAAAAATAGTTTGATAAAAACCCAACAAAGGTTGTACATTTCCCAGCTCCAAAATTACCTTCTCATAAGCCTCTCCTCCAAAATTTTGCCTAAACGACAACAGATCGGGCAGCGCCCAGCACGGAAACTTTGCCCCATCATGCGTCACAACCGAATCGATAGCATATCTCGTATCCTTACTGGATTTTATCATTGCCACATTTCTACACATAATATACAAACAACAAACTATAAATTTCTCATCTTTATCAAAATTAAATGAAAATTCAGTATCAATTCACCTTCCCCGGACCAAAGCTTAAATCTTTATTCAATATCCCCATAAATTCACCTTCGATTAGACATAAAAATTCGAAATTTACCTGCCGTTGTTGCCCTCGGACTTGATCCGACGAAGAAGGGCGGTGGTTTTGCCGGCGAACATGGGGCCCATGATAACATGTACCTCACCGGAGGTGTGGGGGGACGGGACAGAGGCAGCAGAATCGCTGGTCAAGGGAATTGAGGACTTGAAAGAAGCCATGGATTTAGGGTTACACAAAGAGAAGGGATTTAAATTTTTGGGAGGGAAGAAGAGAGGTGGGAAGGAAAGTGCTCTCATGATCAGAATAAATAGTGAGACGAGAGAGATGGAGAGACATGGAGCGTTTTGAGTTTGAAAGATTTGGAGGGAAATCACAAACTTTTGGTTTTGGAGGTAAACTTTGATTTAGTGGGACAAAAAAAAAAATTAAATTTGTGATTTTTCAGACCAAGGAAAATTAGAAATTACGATTATTGACCCCAAAAGAATAAAAAATTGGGGCCGAAATCAAATTATTGATTATTTGATCTGAGGCAGAAATTTAAAAATTAAAAAAAAAAAACTATTTTGCATTGTAGTGTTTGAGACGCTTGGTACCAAAAAACAAAATTGTGTTTAACACGCTTCTTACATTTTAAAATTCCTATTTTACCCCCATTCACATATTTCAAATTAAATTTGAATTAAAAATTCCCTCTCATTCCTCTCGTGTCGTTTTCTTGTAAAAAAACCCATCTCTCTCTCTCTCTCTCTCTCTCTCTCTCTCTCCGTTTCCATGCTTTTAACTCCTTGGCCATTTACTCTTGTTCTCAAGATATCAACCATTGTCATTCTATCTCTTCGTCTCCTTCTTCTCAAGAAATCAACTCTCCCCTATGTCATGATTCAATCTCCACATTTGAATTATCGTTTAAGTGTGGAGATTGATATTTCACAAATTTTTACGCAACGAAATGAAATACAAACTTTAACAAAACAACAGTTTATTAACTTTACTTTTCAATCCGGCCGTTCATAATTTTGCCAAGTCAACATATGCTTTATGAATTATTCGTTTACCTCGATTGCATTATTGAAATATTAACTATTACCATTTTCATTTTTCACTTTCTAGTGTCTTCGATAGAATCAAAAGTTTTCATGAAGATAGAGAGACCAAAGCGATCTCCACTATGTCACATATTCAATCCCCACACTTGGATCTATCTATAAAATTCGTTAAGATATGTATATTCACAAACTTTATACGCAACGTACTATAATGTGATTTTTGACAAAACAATAATTTACTTTCTAATCCGTCCTTTGATAGTTTTTTCGAAACAACATATATTTTTATTTTACTAAATTTGCGCACTTAGTTATTTATAAGCATCACCAAGGGCAACACATAGTGCTTTAACTTCGTGGAAAGAAACAAAAGCCACAAAATTTATCGACAAGTGAGTTTCTTTAACTAAAAGAGGACCTTGTTTTTCCGTTTATACTTTATCAATTAAGTCATGTGTGAATATTATATGCACCAGGAAAGGTAGTACGTAATGTTTTAACTCTGTGACAAGAAGAAGAAAACAAGACTTGTGTATAGGAATTAAATAAAAAATAGGAATTATCTTAATTTATTTATTTGATCAGAAATGCAACAGGAAAGAAAAAAAAGTATGATTGGATTTTCTCATAAAGGAAAACTTGGTGCGTATTCTGAATGTAAAGTCATTGTTTCCAACACATAACCTAATAATATATTAGATCTTGTCTTTCACCTTCCCAATCTTGCTTTAAATATTATTCTTTGCACAAAGTTTTCTTGGTTGTTAATTGTCGTGAATTTGTCATGTGCATATGACTAATGAATATTTTTTTATATAGTAAATGTGGCTTACATTACACCCTTCAAATTTAATTTGTCTTGCTTGCAACTTTTCACTTTTTGTTCATATAAATAATACCTAATTTTTATAAGTAAAAACTCATAATTAAGACATCTAACTCATCAATTCACCTTATTAAACTTAATATCTGGTTTATTGCAAAATACCCATCTTTATATTTCAACGTGTAATGGAGTGGTATTTTAATTTTTTATTCTCTAATTTATTGAGGTGATTCCCTCTAAAAATTTTACCTGCAATTAATCATCAGTTTAATTATTAAAATTCATTAATTTGATTGCGTTTTTGAAATTTTGTTCCATCTTTCCTGGATAATAATTTACCTATTTTGGAACTTGGATTTCATTTATTGCACCCAGTTTTTCATGAATAATAATCTACCTATTATTATTTTTTAATAATAATGTACCTATTTCATGACTTATTTATTTAAATACAACATTTATATATATTTTTTATTTTTATTTTTATTTTTATTTTTATTTTTGTATGAATGATAGTATACCTATTAAAGTTTTATTGTACCTAGGTTTTCATGGATAATAATCTACATATTATTTTTAATAGACAGTAATTTACCTATTATTTTTATGGATAATAATCTACCTATATATTTTATGGACAATAATTTACCTATTATCTTTTATGAGTAATAATCTACTTATTATCTTTTATGGATAGTAATTTACTTATTATCTTTTATGAGTAATATTGTATCTATTATTTTCTCCTATGAGTAATACCATAATGTAATAGAGAAATGCTAGCAATCTTCTCTCTAACCTTCTCTTTTGGACCTTCTCCCTTCTCCTCCTGACAAGTATCATTTTCCTTACACTTAAAACAATGTCATTAATGCATCACACAAGATAGTTTTTGTTTTCCAAGTTTACCCTTTAAAAATGTATTGGCTTTTATATTTCCTTCAATTTATTCAAATTTTGTTACAACTTCTTTAGCACATTATTAAAAATTAAATAATAAAAACGTCATTTTTTAGAATTTTTTTTTAAAAAAAATTGTTGCATGACATTGTTGTCATCTTTATTTTGTTTTTAACAAAACACACATTCTCTTTGGAAAAAAAAAAAATTTAACTTCAGTTTTTATTTTCTTATTTAATTGTTTAACAAGGTGATAAGAAAGTTGTAAAAAAATTAGCTTGTTATTAAAATAAATTAATACATTTAATAAGGGTAAACTTGGAAAACAAAAATTAGTTTGTGTGATGCATTAATGACATTGTTTTAAGTGTAAGAAAAGTGACACTTGTCATGAGAAGAAGATAGAAGGTCCAAAGGAGAAGGTTAGAGATAAAGTTGTTAGCACTCCCCTAAAAAAAAATTCATTTATCCGACCTATAGGAGGTTAGGAAGGAGTATTTGAAATAATTTGATTGTAGGCCATCATTACATGAGTGTAAACATAAATGTGCAATGATGGGTATTATTTATTTGCATAAAATTAGGTGATAAAAACCGGTCAGCCACACAAAATAAAGATCTAGTGGCATGATTTGTAAATAAATCAACTTACATGGACACATTATCGTTCAATTTTAAAATTAGGTTTTACTTAAATGTTGTATTATTGGTGGGTTACCGCCTATGATTTTTGAGTTACAAGGATTATTTTAGCATGACCCTTTTTTATAGTATTTAATTTCTAAAGTAAGTTTGTATATACTTTATAAATATGGTTAATCGTTTTATTAGTCATTGAACTTACACCCGATTTGCATTTGAGTCACTTAATTTCCAAAATCGCTCTCATGGTCCTTCAACTTCACTTTCGTTAGGACAAATGGTCCTGCCGTCAATTTTATAAACTTTTCTGGTAAATGCAGAAGCAAAATGATATTTTTGTATTAAATTGATTAAAATATAAATTAAAAAGTAAACAAATTAAAATTAAACACACTCTCTCTCTCTCTCTCTCTGTTTCACATTCACACATCTTGTTTGGATCAATGATCGTGACCCTATTCATCTCAACATCTATGCTGCACCAACAAGCAGAGAAAAAGAAAAAGAAGAACCCCTTCGTTGAAGAAATCAGACTTTAGGAAAGTGGTTCAGGTAGCTCAGCTGGCTACCAAACATTGTCCATGAAAACCAACCCCAAAGATCTCTTGTAAAACCAAGTTTCCTGCAATATCCTCATACTTCTCCTTATGAAAAGCCCACGAAATTGCCATGAAGTAGAAAGCTAGCAAACAATAATAATTGAGAGACCACCGCAACACGAGACAGACCTCTCCTCCCTCATTCTGTTTTTCACCCATAAACCCTCAACCCCAAACCCACCACCTGCAACCTACCCACAGATGAAAACAATGAGAAGAAAATCGCACAGGGTTGGTTGCAGACTGGGAGGAAATCGCAGAAGGGGTGGAGTGAGAAGAAAATCGCAGGGGGTGGAGGGAGAAGAAAATCACCGAGAGGGGGGAGGGAAGAAACATACCATTTTGCTCATCCATTTAACAAAAAAAGTTAACAAAATGGACAGTAGGACCATTTGTCCTAACGAAAGTGAAATTGAAGGACCACGGGAACGATTTTGAAAATTAAAGGACTCAAATGCAAAGCGGGTCTAAGTTCAAAGACTAATAAAACGATCATCCTTTATAAATAATACATGTGTATATATTTATTTTCAATAAGTAGTGAAAATATTCACGATAATAATTAAATGGTTAAAGAATTTTTAACTTGATTTTTTTTTCTTTTTCCAGAAATGTTCATGGAATAATGACTTAGAAAACAAAACTCTCACTAGTGTAGTGGTTTGGAGTATTTACTCCCTCAGGAAAGGTTCTGAGTTCGAGTCCTAGCATCCATGTGTGTGTGTGTGTGAGTTTAATATGTTATCGTCTCTTTCAATAAGAAAGGTCCTCAAAAAAAAAAAAACAAAACAAAACAAAACAAAACTGTTCGGTTCATGAGAGGACATCGTGGAGTTAGCTTAAATAAGTGGTTAACATTGTATTAACTTAATCCATTCCAATACCTTGGTTAGTTAAATTCCAAACTTCAAATGCATATATAGACATTAATATTGTTCCATGTATGTCGTCTGATATATGTGATATGACAACTGAAAAGTAAAATGCAAGAAAGAAGATGATTGGATGATTAGAATGAAGGGGACACAAGGCAGGCATCGATTCTTCTTTCAACTATGGAATTGTAGACCTTTGAAGAAATTGAAAATCCCGAGTTATTTTTCTCTATTCATTTTTTCATCCAAACAGAAGGTAATGTAATATAAATGTTATAATTAGGCCTCCTCTTTCTCATGATCACCAAAGCACATGCACCAACTAGTGGTTAATATAGCCTGGAGACCAAGACCAACCATATGCATGTAATCCACTCACCTAATTAAGACTAATTGCATAAAATCAAATTGTGTTTTGGATGATTAACCTCTACATTGTAATTATGTGGACATAATTATAAAAAATAAATAAAACAAAAATACAAGTTGAGGACATAATTATATATGTATATATTTGAAAGGGACAAGGGTGGTATGATCAAGACTCTAATGAATTTAATGTAACAAAAGTGAAACTATAAATGCACATGTGAGAGAATTTGATACATACAAAATATTTATGGCTGGAGATGCAGGTTCTACGCCAGCTATGACCTATCTATAGCGAGTGGAAAGAGCAAAGTCCCTTTCGTGGGAGCAGGAAGAAAGATGATGCACTGCTAATCGTATTCTAATACAATTTTGCTAGCATCAATTACGTAGGGACATGTTGTGATGAACGCGTTGTGATGAAGATCAATATATGACTGAAGAAATTATCTTATTTCACCAAGTTACGTAATGAGCGATACAATATTTACTTTAATTGATGGAGTTACATCACATGCCGATGCGCGAACAACATTAACATCAAACTATTCTAATACCATCCATAAATTACCAAATTTAATGACTTTCCATCATAGTATTCACATATGGGAAAGTGACAACGAGTGTGTGAATGTGACAATTGACACGCATGCAAAGTTCATACTGTACTGGGTATATACACATATATATTTTGTTTTTCTTCATTTTTGTAAGAGCTTTGTTTAAAAGCAGTGCAAAATAACTAGCTATATGGTTAAAAAGGGGTTGGAGGAGTTGACATTGCTGTCATGTCATGGATGCCTTGCTAATTGCTAAAGAAGATAATAATGTGTCACGGAGTGCCTAGACAACAATCATGAATCATGGATATTGGCTGCTCAAATGCTCATATCAATGTACGACCACTAGGGTTTCCACACCATCCCACTGCATGACTAGTCATCCAATTCTTGTCATTTGAATAACTTATCAACATAAGAGGAAAAAAAAAAAACAAAAATTATATTAGGTCGTACAAGTAACGTTTGTTGTTATACGTATCATATTTATCGATCATATTGTATAAATTTTTTTTACTAATTTCTAATTTAATATTAGAGATATGACATATATATATATATATATATATATATTGAGAATATGCCACCAGGATCCTTACATACGTGCGCCTTACTATGCAGATTGTCCAAATGCATCATAAAAAAGAGCTCGAATTTTCTTTTTCAAAGTCAAATGGAGTTGGTAAATTTCACATTGAGAATAACCTTTTCATCCCAAAAAATGATTCTTATAAAAATAGTTAAATGCTTTGCCGCTGTGTTAAAAGAAAAAGAAATAAGTTTTTTCTTTTCTTGCTAAGTTTGATCAGTCGATGAGATTTGGGTCCTGTTTGATTCATGGAACGGATTTGAGGGAAAATTACTTCTCATGTCATTTCCTAAGGGATAAGAAATAAAATATTCCTTTCTTACGTTTGGTAATACCGAGAAAGTAACTCTGAGATATCACTTTATTTCCTTTCCTATTTTTGGTTTGAGTATAAATGGAAAATAAAGTTTGTATAATTTTCCAATTATATCCATATTAAATCAAATAAAAAAAGAATGCATTCAATGATATATTGTAATTCTAAATTGTTAATGGGGACAAAATGGTCATGAAAAATGTGCATTTAATGTTGGCTCATTTTTCCAAACTTTCCCATGAGAAGGGAAAACAAAACCCAAATTAGGAGAAGGGCTTCACTTTCCCCTCTACTTTTCCATGTGCCAAACAACTATTTCCCATGCATGGACTTACCAAACATGGGAAATCAATGATTTCTCATCCTCAAGCCTCCTTTCTCATAAACCAAATGGGGTCTTGAAGTTTTGACAACAAGGGCTGCAAATTTCGCTTAAATGGCTAAAATATGAGATAGAGATATATAGATATGGAGATTGGGGGAGCATGTTGGTCTCGACATGTATGCATGTTGTATGAATATTGAAGGAAGTTGAGGTTTCACCCCAAAATTAATTGGCAATGAGGGGAGTAGCCTAACTCCTTATAAGCCCTTATTAGGTTTCCCAACTTTCCAATATGGAACATTTCACCTTCACATTCTCACACACCTTTGCATGTGTGATAAATTTTTACGTCTAATGCTTGGACAATACATATTAGGTGATGCAGAGCACATATGACCGTTGAGCTTTCACATGTAGGCTAAGAGCATCTCCAACATACTCATCATCCTCTCATCCCTACTTTGGCTAAAAAGAAGGAAAATTATCCTTCCAGCAGACTCCCTACTTGGCTCTCTATTTTGGAGAACCAACTTTTGGCTCTCTACATCTAGCAAGGAGGAGAAAGATATGGAGGCTCGCCAAATTGAAGAAAAAGAGAAAGAGAGAGGAAAAGGGGAGAGAGATAGAGATATTTGGAAGGTTGGTGGGGTTGGGTTTCTACTTTTCTTTTTAATATATTTGATTTGCAAAAGAAAGACGGAGAAAGAGAAAGAGAAAATAATAAATAAAAAAATTTTAGATTAGCCAAAATAGAGAACATTGCTGGAGTAAACACCTTTTAAATGGTTTGCTAAAATAGTTTTCTAGCTATTTTAGCTAGAATTTGGCTAAAATTTGGAGATTCTCTTGGAGATGCTCTAACTCACTCTAATACCATGAAGGAAGTTGAGGTTCAACCCCAAAACCAATTGGCAAATTCTTTTTTATATATACAAAATATTCTTCTCTTCTCTTTTAAAACCATTATTTCTTTTCTTTACGTTTTCCCTTTCTTTTTCTTCATTCGTTTTTGTTGGTTGAGAAAGTAAATATTGGCTGTAGTATTTATTGTATTTTACTTTGATCAAATTATGGTCCTTGTAGTTTGAGTAGTTTTTCTACTTTTATTCCGTAATTTCAATTTTGGTAGTCGCAGTCATGCAGCATGCTTAATTTTGTTATTATAGTTCCTAAAACGACATTTCAAATTCACTAAAAACCCTTATATTGCCATTTACACGCTATTTTAGCAATTAGGATCATAATAGTAAAAGTAAGCAAACTACACGACTACAATTGCCAAAATGAAACTAAGGGATTAAAATAAAGATTTGTTCAGATTACATGGATCAAAAGTGTGATCTGACCATTTCTTTTTTTTTTTGGGTACAATTTGACCTGTATTTCTAATATCGAACTTGTTTTTATCTTATTATTAGTAAGCTATTGTGGTATATTTTATTAGAATGCACATATTAATGATTAATATCTCCTTTTTCAAAAGAGCCATGAGTAGTGTTCAAATTACTCATGGAGCCATTGAGTGTTCAAATTCAGGGACTAAACCAAGCTGGCAGGGTGTGCTCCAGCCCACCCCAAATTAGAAAATATAGCCCACTCCAGTCTCTGTGGATGGGTCCGTGCACCCTTCTTCTTTCAGAAAAATGAAAATAATAATAATAATTAGGGTTTAATTAATGGTGTTTCTGGAAACAAAAGGGTGTGCTAAACAATGTCCTTTTTTTTTCTTAATAACTATATTCAATTTTCTTTTATTGGTTATAATGGCCCTTATTTTTTTTTTTTAATAATACAAATGGTAGTCTAAATTAGAAGGGAGAGAAGGGGTTCTCACATATTATCAAGGTGCCATTGGAGTTTAAACATAAGACTACTATCTACAAACCGATACCCTTTTTCACTGGGCTACACCCCGTTGACGGCCCTCAAATCTTATATACTTACAATGAATTTAACACTTGATCACATGCAATATCTACAAACTTTATACCAAATAAAAACGTCTTTCTCCCTTGCACTTAATGTTGAGTTCCCTTGTTAGGAATTGAATATTAAATTAATTTAGAATAATTTAGACTATCGTTTGCATGAATAAATAAATAAAAAAAGTCTACAAACAAAAACTGGGACCAAGCAAAACTCATCAGAATCAACGGCTGATAGCATTGGTTTGGGTCCAATGCGTTGTGGGTTTAAATTTCCTGCGGCGCCGCGCAGATTATGTGTAACACCACATAATGGAGATGTTTTCCCAATAAGTATAAAAGGAAGGAATGAGAGGACAAGTCACAAGCGATCCTCTTCTCATTTTATCAGATCGGAGTGAAGCAACATTTTTCATTACCAAATCTCCACGGTTTAATTTTCTTTTCGATTAAATATTGCTTGGGCATTTCTCGCTGCACATTTCTTATAAATTTCAAATCAGAAAAAACCTCGAAAAGTAAAAAAAAAAAAAGAAAAAAAAAAAAGAAGGTGAAAATCTTCATCTTCCAATTTACAGAGAGCTATATATATATATATATGTATATATATATATATATATTCCTCACCAGACCTCCCAACACCTTATCTTTCTCTCTCTATAGCCTCTGTTTCTCTCTCTACCAAATACATTTTTTAATCTCTTACCCATCTGTTTGGTAACTGAATTTGCATTTGGTAATCAAACATCACCATTGAAAGAACAAATACGAAGGTTGGAGGGGGCTTATATAGAGAGGAGGTTGAACATGCCCTCTGTTCTTATTCTTTGAGTGCCTCCTCTCAGATCTTAGTTCCCTTCAAGGTTTGGCATCTGGGTTTTCATCAATCGGTGGGTATGGTGGGAATCTGATTTGGGTTTTTCATTTTTTCCGAATTGGGTTTGGATTTGGATCCAGCTGAATTTTTCTGATTGGGTTTCTTCTAGGTGCGCTTAATTCTGGGTTCAGTTTTTGATCGGTGAAGGATCGGATGTTTCTAAATTGAATCCAGTAATACTTGCTTTTGAATCGGATTACAATCTGCGTGTTTGCAATATTTCATATAAGGTACTGGTCTTTTTACTTTGGTGGGTTATACATATTTATCCACATTTGATTCCAATTAGGTGCGTGCTTATTGTGGATAAAAGAGTGATTTTATTTGAGCTGCGGGTGTTGCTGGGAGATTGGATTGGATGGGATGATTGTTTGCATCTCATTATGCTGGAATTCATATGGCTTCTGTTTAGATTATGGAATTGTATTGGATCATCTATTAAAATACCCCTTTCTTTTTTTAATCGGCTTTGAGATTTTGGTAAAGTTTGCATATTTACTTTGAGTTTGGAGCAAGAATTGATGTAGTACTTTTGACTTGTAGAGAAAATGCAATCCGATAGTGGTAAGTTATTTATTGGCGGCATATCTTGGGACACAAATGAAGAGCGCCTGAAAGAGTATTTCAGTACTTTTGGAGAGGTGGTAGAAGCAGTGATCATGAAGGATCGGACCACAGGCCGTGCTCGTGGTTTCGGTTTTGTAGTTTTTACTGACCCAGCAGTGGCAGACAGCGTCATAATGGAGAAGCACAACATCGATGGAAGGATGGTAATCAAAATACTTTGTTTTGGATGAATGTAGTTTTATCCTTTAATTGTTTTCGTATATTTACATTGTGACCATGCATTATTATGCTTCTTTTTTCATCGCTCCAAATGTAAAGGAAAATTCATTTTCATATAGGAGTTGCGGGTCTGAAATTGTAATTGCAGGAATTCATTTTACTGTGTTTCTGTGTTCAACTAAATCTCAAATTCAGCAAGAGTTAATCATGCTTCTCATTCTTTTACCTTTCTTTCTATCAGTTTTGTTAATGCACTACTGTATTATTCTAAACTGATAATTTATATTGCATGTATCACGTGATCCTTGTTTTTACTATTGTGTTCTCTATTCTCAGGTTGAGGCCAAAAAGGCTGTACCCAGGGATGACCAGAACATTTTGGGTAGAAGCAGTGGCAGCATCCATGGTTCTCCAGGTCCAGGCCGCACAAGAAAGATTTTTGTTGGAGGTTTAGCATCCACTGTCACAGAGAGTGACTTCAAGAAGTACTTTGAACAGTTTGGGACAATCACTGATGTTGTGGTGATGTATGATCACAACACCCAGAGGCCGAGAGGCTTTGGGTTCATCACTTATGATTCAGAGGAGGCAGTGGACAAGGTTTTGCTTAAGACGTTTCATGAACTGAACGGGAAGATGGTTGAAGTCAAGCGTGCAGTTCCTAAAGAGTTATCACCTGGTCCCAGTCGCAGCCCTATTGGAGGATACAACTATGGTCTGAGTAGGGTCAATAGCTTCCTTAATGGCTACACTCAGGGATATACTCCAAATACAGTTGGAGGCTATGGGCTTGGTAGGTTCAGTCCAGTTGCTGGTGGTCGAAGTGGATTTCCTCCATTTAATTCTGGTTATGGAATGGGTATGAATTATGAGCCAGGGTTGAGCCCAGGTTTTGGAGGAAATACAAACTTTAATAGTAATATCAGCTACCCACGGGGAGTGAGTCCTTATTATATCAATAATTCAAATAGATTTAGCAGTCCCGTTGGGTATGATGGTGGTAATGGAGGAAACACATCATCTTTTTTTAGCTCGGTGACTCGGAACTTGTGGGGCAATGGGGGGCTTAATTATGGAACAAATTCCCAAAGTTCCAGTGCTTACATGGGATCAGGAAGTGGGACCATTGGAGGAAGTACGTTTGGCAATACTGGAGTTAATTGGCGTTCTTCAGCAATTTCAGCTCAAGGTGGAGGAAATAATGTTTCTAACAATAGTGGGAATCTTGGTTATGGAGTTGGTGATAACAGTTATGGTTTGGGAACCGGAGGTTATGGAAGAAACAGTACAAGTGTGGCCCCTACATCTTCATTTGCTGCGTCAAATGGTGGTTTCGATGGGTCCTTCTCTGACTTTTACAATGGTAATTCTGTTTATGGAGATCCTACTTGGCGATCATCGAATTCCGAGCGAGAAGGGTCTGTTCCCTTTGGTTATGGTCTTGGCGGTGCAACTTCTGATGTTTCAGCAAAAAGTTCGCCTGGTTATGTTGGTGGTTATAGTGTTAATAAGAGACAGTCAAACACAGGTAAGAAACACTTAACTACTATCTCATGCAATTTCTGTTTTTCATTTTTTTAAATGTTCTTTTTGTTGATATATAAGGAGCTTTATTCTAAAAAATTTGTTTGAAGTTGACTACGAGAGGATTGGATCCTGAATTTGGTTTGACCTATCTAGGGATAAATTCTCTCCAAATGTGTAGGTTTTTTGTGTTTTGGTCCATATTAACTGTATGAATAGGAAAAGCCCTTCTTAAGGTTGTGCTGCAAAATTTTATTGAATTTTGTGACTGGGTCTAGCTATTCGCATGTTCGCCACATGGCTAGGGATGTGATTGTTACATTAGGTACCTGGATGGTTCTTTACTTCATCTGTCATCCTCTAGCTGATTATCCACAGTGATGGCATCTTTTAACTTTCCTATATCTTTAACAAAGATGCTTGGGAAGCTAGTTATTTTTGCTGGTGAAGAGTATTTCTTTGGAGTCCAAGGGCTATTAGGTTTTTATGTGAGTTTTGTTAAGCAATGGGGAAACTGTGGGACTTTGAGATGAAAGGAAAAGGCTTTCAATGTTGGAGTACTGGTGAAATAATTTTATTTGGCTTTCTGGTAATTAGGGGGATGATTGTCCCAAATGGGTATTGATTGTGCAGGGGTGAAGCAACAGTCCCATATTTATATTTTGTGGTATGTTGTTGATAAGGCATTAGGGGATCTCCTGTGTTCTTGCTTATGTGATTTTAAAGAATCTTCTGCTCCTTTGCTTTTGATAGGAAGATTAGGCAGCTTTCATCAAATTCTCTTCTGTTCTGGAAGGAAAAGCATTATGAATCTTTCCGAGGGTTGGAGCCCTCTTTCCCTTGTATTGCGTTTGTTTCCTTTATTTCTTTGGCAGATTTCGAAGTTACTTCTTGTTTATTGGCCATTTTAGAGTTTGGATGAGCTCTCTCTTTTTACCTCTCTCTCTCTTTAGGTGTGTTCGCACGTTTTGGGTCATAGGATTTTGTTTTTGTTTCTTATATAGAAGTGCATGATTTTTTTTCTGCTACGCTATAGAACTCTCTACTATGCGGTCCCATTCTCTTGTTTTAAGGAGTTCTTGAGTCTTGACATTGTCTTTCAAGAGATTCAGCATATGTTTTTCACAAAATAAGACACAATAGTGAAAAGTGGCTTCATTTTTTATTATCACAACTTTAAGACCACAATACGTATACTCAGCAGTGCATTAAAGTTGAGTAACATGATTCTCCTAGTTTTATCTCTCTATGTTGTTCTTTTAATTCAGTCAAGGAAGAAATTGAGAGAAATGTAGAAGTCTAAAGAAGTCTAATATGAATATCGTTGAATTCTAGCCTATGTTTAAAATGTGTCTGCGCTGGCTGTCTCCGTCTCTCTTTCCGGTGTGTGTTTGCTCTCATAACCTTTGTCCTTTTGTCCTTGTAACCAACCTTTTCATAATCTCTTTTTAGGACCTTTCTGAATCTGTTAAGTAATACAAAGCACTAGTCAAGGGTCTGAAGTGGAGAGGGATGATATAGTTGGGCAGTATGTATGTTTTTCTGTCTCATGGGTGCATGTTCAAGTTCTGCAAGTAGGAGGGTGTATAACTAACAGATGAATAGAGGGATAGAGAATTTAGTCGACCATTCGATTCTCATTTTGTGAGCCTTAATTCCTTACAGCCTCTTCAAATTTGAGGTCAGATTTGTTATACAGTCTTGCCATCATTGAAGAAATCACAACTTAGTTTATAATGGCTGCATATTCCTTATTTATTTGAATGTTGCAGCAGTTATAAAAGGTGAAACATATTGTTGTTAGCATAAGCTTTCAGGATACTTAGCTTTTACCCATGAGTTGGCTGATAGCTACTCGCTACATACCGTTTTTAATCAGTGTCAGAGTGCAAATTATTCTAATTTTCTTGGAAGTTATTTCCGTGAATTTGATCCTGCATTGAAGCTGTTGGTAATACAATTATGTATATGTATATGTAAACACCTACACGCGCATGGACACACATACACACGCCTGTCTACTCAGATGAATGAAATGGAATCTACTCATTAATGTAATGTAAATTTAACTGAAAAAGTGTTGCTCACTTCACTAATTTTCAATGCATATGCTGATACTTAAAAGCTCGTTTCCAACGTTCTTTCAGGAATTGCTGCCTAGGATCTTCGTTTCTGATATCACGGCATTGTAGGTGAAAGATAGTCTGGTGAAGCAGGTGAATTGTGAATTTTGCACACCGCCCTCATTTATATATCTCAGTAAAAGAAATATGGTTAGTAAGAAGAGCTAACTGGCTGGAGTGCCTGTTTCAAGAATTAAGATTAGAGGTAGAAGTTAAAATGGATTTTGTGTTAATGCTTGAGTTTTGAGTTACCCATTTTAGGTTTTTATATTTTGGTCTTTGAGTGAGATGTAAAATCAGATTGCGGGATATAGTCAGAAGTGTATCATGCATCTCCGGTGAGGCGGCGATACCCAAAAGGCAAAAAAAAAAAAACAAAAATGGCAAGAAAGATAGACTAATATATATATATATATATTTTTTCCTAGAGTTTTATCTGTAACATCTCTGGCAAAGCTTTGGGTTCTGGTCAGGGAATGCTTCTTTTTATTCTTTTTTTCTTCCCATTATTCTGTTTTTCTTTTTTGTACCTGAAATTACTGTCGATTTATTAGTGTGAAACGTTTAAGGGTTACCCATATAGGGACCCCCATTAATAATTATCGCATATTCTGATTCTTAGCCTTCGAGGATTTAGTATGCAACACTTTCAAAATCTTTTTTTCAATATATTTTTTTGGGTGAAATGTAGGGTCTCATGTTCATGTTGACAAGTCGATCAATTTGCCAAAACAAAGTAGGAACATCAAGTTCTTTTCTTTCTTTGGAAAGTTATTATTTTTTATTCTTAATAAATAAGTCATGGAGGATTAAAAGTCAGCTGATAATGCAGACATGGGCTTAGCTAAGTTGGTTAGAACGGATGTACTCCCCACTCTGCACTTGAGTTCGAATCCCCCTCTCCGTAATTTAGATTAGATTACACTATAATATTTGGTAATATTTTAATTCAAAATGATGTAGGTAATATTTGGAAGATTAGGAAATTAACAAGGCTCTCTCTCCAACATGGAACGTTTAAGTGGTTTCTGATTAGGTAAAGAGTGCGTTGAATGCATTATAAAAGGAAGGTATTATTTAACTTGGAAAATCTCTTTTTACATTGCAAAAAAAAAGAAAGGAAAAATCTTGTATGATAGAGGACCCTTAAAGAGAGACCAACATTCCTGCCACTACCTTTGCTCCTTTCTGCTTTATATCATTCTAGATATCTCTGATGGGAAATTCAAAGAGCTCAAGTGGGGAGAGAGACTCGAATACAGCCCAAAAAGTACAAAGAAAGAAAAAAGGATAAAGAAAACGATTGAAAATACCACCTTTTATGTTACTTTTAGACTTTCTACAATGAGCTTGTGTGAATGATCAATCTACTTCAACTTTTACTGGCTATGGCTGCAGTAACTATTCAAGAATCAAGATGCAAATTCTACACAACCAAACAAATGTGTTAGCAACAAAATTGCATAGTTTTCTCACTTACACGGTCTGCCTATGAAATGGCAAATGGATTAACTTTTATGTCACTTGAAAGTGAGGCTTAACTCTAGTGATAAACATTTGTCCCTAATTCTTCGGAATATCAGTAAGAGTTCGACTCTCGTCTCTTTCCCTTTAGGCAAACACAGTCACCGTTCAATTGTACGCACTTGTTTGGAAAGGGATCTATTATTGTCTCATCCTTTGTCTAGCAAGCAAGGATCCAATAGACTACAAGCAGTAGTTGTGACAATGATTGTAATTGGTCAAATACAACTAAGCATACGTCCAAATTCAATCACAACAAGCTTAATTGGAAGGCAAGTAATCTTTACTTGTTAAGAAAGTGGGTGCAAGATAAGTACTTTATTTATTCATAAGTGGGAAAATTATCAACAAACGTCAAGATGGCCGAGTTGGTCTAAGGCGCCAGTTTCAGGTACTGGTCCGAAAGGGCATGGGTTCGAATCCCATTCTTGACAAAATCAACTTTTTGACTTAATTTTTTTTTTCTGTTTTTCTGATGATCATCTTTACAGAAACTCACATCAAAAGGAAAACTTCTGTGTAAAATAGTTGAGGGAAACTGTGGTAATTGAACATACAGTACAAACTGTGGTAATTGTATACATTCAGGCAAAGAAGAAAGAAAAGGTTTCATCCATAAAAACAAATAGAAGAAACTATAAGCACAACTTTGTTTTCTGATCTCAGCTGCCCTACAGAAAAGCATGAAACATCCAAACCAAAATTTTAGTTTCTTTCCAGAAAAGCACTGTTTTTAAACATGTAGTTGGCTGGCTGGCTGGCTAGCTAGCTATAAATATGATCCATGACATTGCAAAGAGGGTTCTTCCTCAAGCATAGTTTTGTGTAATTATGCCATCTGTATATGTATGTCTCTCTCTCTCAAGCTCAACTGAAGATTGCACTGCCTTTATCAGAGCCCCCAATTAGACCCTCCCTCCTCAGCTTCTCCTCCTTTGATTTTCTACAAAACACCACCCAAGAATTCACCTCCAAAGCTATACACACCCCAATCAGAGTAGACAAACCCAAACAATAGGCCAGCTTAGCATAAGACCTGCCTTCTCCCATCACATCAAAACCCTGGAAACAATTCACAACCCCAAGCACCACACATCCATACCCTACAAAATGGTGATAAGATTTCCAGTACTTCCTGAATTTGTTTGTAGTTTTTGGCCTAAACAGAAGTGCCAGTGTTTGAAGAGCACCTAAGCAAAATGCTGCAAACCCAAGCTTCCTGTGGAGCCCATATTGGACCCCAGGTGACAAATCCCCAAGCCTAATTCCAATGGCAAACCCCACCGTTCCTAAGAAAAAAGCAAACAGTTGGATCCCAGCATGAACATAGAACCATGTAGGCCCCAGTGCTTGGATGTGCCTAAGGTAGCGTGCAATCACTGCTCCAATGGGTAGCATGATTCCCCATGAAACAGCATTTATGATGCCATGCACTGATCTGAGTGTACCAATGTTGGTGTGACGTGCGGCCGTTGAGCCTGACATGACATCGAATGTCATTACCGACGAAAGGTCGTTTGCGGTGGTTGGGTGTATGGTTGGTGAGTAGCCTTGGACATAGAGGCCGCGGTTCCACACGTGATGGAGTTTTGTCTTGTTTGACGCGAGCTTCAATGTGGCGAAGATTTGGACGGCGGCGCCATTATGGACGGTGGCTAGTTTGCCACCGTATAGAGTGGCAGAGGAGGAGAGTATGCGGATGTCAAGAGGGCGAGAGAGGAGAGGGCGGCGTTGGAACTTCACGGTTGGGTCTAGGAGGAAAGGTAGGAGGACTATTTGGCCGGTACTAGGGTCCGGAAAGGCGACCAAAGCGTTTGTGCCGGTCATTTCGGGGGAGGTGGGGTTGATGCCCCACCCGACCCACCCGGAAGGGGATATGAAAGTGCCAAAGAAAACAAGGTCTAAGGTGGCATTGTGGTGGTGGAATGTCCATGCTATGGAGGCTTGTTGGGTAGGGAGGGTGATGCATTTTTGGAAGGTTTGAGTAGGGGTGGAGGTGGTGCAATGGGCAGAAAATGTGACATGGGGTAGGGAAAAGAGAAGGAAAAGGGATAAGAGGAAGAGCATATTGATGGGTTGGAAGAAGGATTTGATCAAAGAGAAATGGAGCTAGGGAGCTTGAATTGGTTTGGTTGGGAAGCTTTTGTTAACATTTATGTGTTTGGTAATGATGAGGGAGATAAGAGGGTGATGGTTGGTAATCATGGCTGTGGAGCAAATGTGGGAATAGAATAGTGTGTGTGCGTAGCTTTGAAGTTAAGTTAAGGCACTCAAAGTGTTTGTTTGGTGGAGTAGAAAATGAAGGTTTCAAAGTGCAAGTGCAAGTGTCTTTTGCCGTGGAATATTTGGGTTTTTTTGGGTCTTCTTTAATGAAATAGATCTTTGCGAGGATTGTGCTTGTCTTTGAAGCAAGGGAATGATGATAAGTGAAGCTTGCTCTTGACTAATTTTTATTTATTTATAAAATTTGCTCTCATTATTTAAATAATTAAATATTCTCCAACACTATTGGGAAAAAAAAGGTACACAAAAAATCTCGACCTTTGACTTCATCATACTTGAAACGACGTCGTTTGGTAGTTAATCTATGTGATTGTTTTGTCTGTCAGTTTGTGCGAGAGAGAGAGAGAGAGAGAGAGAGAGAGAGAGAACAAGGGAAGCAAAGATGGAGCAAGAGAAAGAGAAAGAGAAAGATAGAGTGAGCTTGGAAGGAGGGAGAGTGATACTGGTGCCTTACATGAAAGAACACGTTCCGAAGTACCATGAGTGGATGCAAGACCCAGCTCTTCTCCAAGCCACTGGCTCTGAGCCCCTCACCCTCGACCAGGAGTACCAGATGCAGCTCACCTGGACCCAAGACCCCAACAGTTCTCTCTCTCTCTCTCTCTCTCTCTCTGATTTTGTGGATTAGTTTGCTAAACTGAACTGGGTAATCTTGGTTTTGACAAATAACTTATAATTATAGATTCTGCTAGTCAAGGTTTGATCTTTCCGGGAAAAAAAGAAGAGGGTTCAATCGGGTTTTGATTAGTGATTGAGGGTTATTTGAAAGATTTCATTGTTATATTAATGGTCTTGTGAGTGATTAAAGAATTGGAAATGGGTTTTGCAGAGCAGACTTTTCTTGTATTGGATAAGCAGTTGGTTGTTGGAGAATTCAACCATGGACAGCCCCATGTGGAAGGTTAGCCAAATTTGCACTCTTTCTTCAGAAATGACTGTCTGTTTGGTTGCTGAGAAAAATTAAAGGAAGTTACTGTAACCCCGGAAAAAAAAAAAAAAAAAAAAAAAAGAGAGGGAAAATCTCTGTTTTGCAATTAAAAGGATCACCTTGAGTAAGCAAAGCACTTTTTCTCTAGGAACATTGGTTGGATGGTTTGGAATGGCATTCCCGAGAAGGTTCTTATTGTTCAGCAAGTAAAACTGGGAATTATTAACTTATTCCAGTTTTGAAGATATCGTTTGTTCAGTTAATTTTTATTAGAAATCGAGGCGTTCAGAGAAAAACAAAGATAAAGAAGATATTTTTTAAAGGAGTTGAGGCCTGTAGCAATCTATTGAACATATTATGACAATATATGCACTTCAAATCTTGAACTAGCTCATTTGCATGGTGTACTTTCTATGTGTAGTATGATTTATGAGTGAGTAATGGTATGCCCTTTGCCAGCCATGGTAGGTGATGTGAATTTATATATGAATGACCTGGATGATCCTCAAATGGCAGAGATTGAAATAATGATTGCTGAGCCAAAAAGGTACCAGCTTTTACTTTCTTCTGATGCCAACGAGGCTGAAGTGCTTGTGTTAGTGCCAATCTGGTTTTCCTTTTTCTTTTTTTTTTTGTGTGGTTAATTATATATGTTTGTTCATTTGAAGCTTTCCAGAACCGAAAATTTATACCTCCTTGCTTGTTTTCACTTTAGGAACTATTGTATATACTATAATTTAAACTTCCAATATTTGCTCTTGCTAGCATAGTCGTGGTAAAGGACTTGGGAAGGAGTCTGCCTTGATGATGATGGCCTTTGCAGTTGAGAATCTGGGGATCCACATCTTCCGTGCTAAAATTGGAGAGCTAAATGGAGCATCTCTTAGCTTGTTCCGGAAATTGGTCTCTCTCTCTCTCTCTCTCTCTCTCTCTCTCTCTCTCTCTCTCTATATATATATATATATATATATATGAATTTATTTTATCAAAAACTCAATTTATCATGCAATGTTAGTCGCTCATACTTCACTTACATTTTGCACTTGTTCTTCCTTCTGGTTCACCAAACTCGCATATGTTTGATGCAGGGCTTTGAGGAGACTTCTTATAGTGAAATCTTCAAAGAGGTGAGCACAATTATCTTCATGAAATATGCATATCTGCACAGGCTTTAGTTGGTCTATGTGAACTATAAATTTTTGGGATTGAATGTCTTTTTAATGTTCCCACTCTCTTTATACCTTGGAGTGGCTCTCCTAAATTATGGATGCTTCAATTACAACTAATGTACCGCCCAGCTTCAAATCCAAATTTTTTTCAATAGTTTCGTGTTTTTAAAAAGGGGCTCGATACTCATATGAAAAGAATAAGAACCATAAAGAGTTTAGTGGGCTATCAATTTGTGGGTATCAAGTCTCCCTGCCTTTTTTTTTTTTTCCGTTGATGATTTTGACTAATTTCTTGAAGATCCAGAAACAGTGGAAATTTAAATGTTTTAGAAGAGGAAAAAGGTTCAAATTGGTTGGTTATGAGGATTCAGTATTGGAGCTCCATTTATCCATTTTAACAAATTTCCTGTCATATATGACAGGTAACATTGGAGTTATCTGTAACAAAGGCCAAGCATGATGAGCTGCTGCAGTTGATGGGTAGCTTCATTACACATGCCTAGCAGTCAGGGGCCTATTTATTCAAGCTAATTTTCTACTTCACAATCCACATCAACTCTCACTCTAGTGCTTTGTACACAGAAAAGCTTTGAGGTTATTTAGACTCTACCATAAGATGGAAGTGTTAATCTTGCTGAACAGGGCTACACTAAAATGTTAGGTGCTATAAATATCCCCTTTTGAATATCATTCTGGTTGGTTTATTAATTTCCTATCGATCTACATCCTTCTTTTATTTACTTTTCCTTTTCCCCTTCGGGTTTAGTAGTAAACATGATCATAGTAGTTCATGCAGACAGAAAATCAAATTTTCCGACAGATTGAATAATTGGCCCTGTAATTGGGCAAGTCTCAGGGACATCGTTTGAAACTGAATTCCCAGCTTGTCATACATGATTGACTGTGGTGCCATTAGCTAATGGTCCCAGAACACCAAAGATGGGCCATCTGGCTGTTGGAATTTTCTGCAGAGATGCTAGAAACTTGAAAGCTAAAAGCTCTTGGCTGCACCTCTAGGTGTTGTATAAACTGCCATGACAGTAGAAGCTTGAGTTGCTCTATAAGCAATTTGGATGCTTCTGGTGGATGGAATGTAATTCCAGTGGGGGCTTGTAGTACCAGAATGTCACTGCAAGAAGTGAAGATCTGGTTGGTCAAATAGTTGCCGTCTGAGCAAGTCTTTAATGAGGAAGTGAGCACTAGATGGAGAAAATTGCAAATGATAAAAGCAGGTGTTATTTCCATGGACTGTTGGATATTTTGAACTTAAAGGGCTTTCCAAGGCTTTTTGGGGATAATGGTTTCTGATTGTGCGTTGCTAAAGGACTTGATTCATGCTCAATTTGAAGGGACGATGTGATGGCATACAATAATAAGTGTATGTAATACTTAAAGGAGAAACTCCTCCTTGCCTTCTATTGCGGCTCAATCACAAAGTGACATGTGTATTCGTTTGTTAATTTTCAAAACATCTTTTTTAATTTTATTTATAAAAATCCCATTGTTATTCACATTGATTT
Source organism: Prunus dulcis (assembly GCF_902201215.1). NCBI lineage: Eukaryota > Viridiplantae > Streptophyta > Magnoliopsida > Rosales > Rosaceae > Prunus > Prunus dulcis. The sequence continues at coordinate 18,350,705 of NC_047652.1, forward strand.
TTCTCAACCATTTTTAAAATAATAATTTTCCTTTATCAGTCAAAATAAAAAGTTAAGGGTTCAATAAAAGTGAAAATTTTAAAAAAAAATTCACAATTAAAAAAGATGGGACACATGTCGCTTTGTGGTTGAGCCACAATAGAAGATAAGAAGGGAAGTATTGTCTTCTAATATATGATGTTGCATGCATGTGATGACATGATATCAACACATGTATATAAGATGACCAAACTAACCTTGTGACTTGTAACATAGTCAATATAGTACATACGATATTTGCTAAAAAGTCAATTGGCTTATAGGTTGGGATGGCCATAAAACCGCATGACCAGTTAACACCGGTCAAATTAAACCAATTCAAATCGTCCAGACACTGATTTGATTTCGACACTAATGTATGGTTCGATTGTAATTTGGGAGCGAGAGCGATTTAAACTGGATCGTGCCCGCCCGTAGTTTGAGAAAGTCAAAAACACAAGGAGTGAAATGAATAATTATATACCTCAAATGGGCAACTACAAGGGTAGTGTGGTAAAATAATGAAATGCAAGAAAAGTGAAGTATTATATTATAATTTATGTGACGTGAGAAATAGGTGGAGCTTGCTTCCAGGCGAGTAACGATCGAGTGGAAAGACCAAAGTCCCTTTCGTGGGGAGCACGAAGAAAGATGCTGATTGTTAATCATATAATTCCATCATCCAGAATTTACCAAATCTAATCAATAATTACCTTTTCATCCCAAATACCTCTTCTTATAATAATAATAAGTATTTTGAAAGCGACCTCTTCTTTCATTTTAAATTTCATTGCAAGTTCAAATGCTTTGCTTTGCAACGGAGATGGAGGTTTCTTATACATACACTACTGAGGTGCTATATGAGTTCGAATTTGAAGTCACAAATTTGTAAATGAAGACCATTTTCCATTAGAATAGACCCTGTTTACAAATACTTTGTTGTTGATAAAGTAAAAGACGATCTTTTTTTGGTTCGAAGTTTTTGTTTTCTTCAAGATTTTGAAACTATGAGCATAAGGTATTATAATTTCGCTTACAAAAGCAGGAAATTTCGATTATATGTACCCAAAAGTTTATTTGGACTACATGTATTTCTTTCTTTTCCTTCTCCCCTTACTTTCTTTTCATCATTTGTAGTTGGTTGAAACGTGAAAGTATTGTTGGATGGCAATGGCGGTGACGTCGAATAGTGAAAAAAGTTGGTGGTATTTTTGGGCGAAGAACTTTATGCTAATTATGTGTGTGTGATTATTATTTTTTTCTTTTCAAAAGAATGTTTGAATTTTTTTTTTGGGAGTGTTGAGCTATTATCAAACAATTAAACAATAATAGTGTTTATGTTTGACTAAATTGACTTCCATTCTAGTAGTGGACTTGTTTGATCTCATTAACAATAATTTAATTTGCTATTGATTCCATAATTTTTTTTTTTCACTTCAATATATATGCTTACAAGTTGGACCTATATATTGTTGAATTCTACTTAATTAAATAAATAAATATAATTCAACATTATATTTATTTATATATGCAAAACGGGACAAGAAAAAGTATTATTCTTTTTTTTTCTTCACTATTCCTTGTGACCGGCCATATATATATATATATATATATATATATATATATAAAAGCTTGGATAGATAATTACTCTGGGCTAAAGTTTTCAGTGAATGGTCACCAACCATTTGTATTACAAAACGAATAATTAAAATTCGATTGGTTTATTATATTGTGAAATAAATTATGCTTCTCTTTCTAATTTAATATTTGGAATTTTTTTTTATGAGATAGGGGGATAAAACCTCTAAAAAAAATGACAACTAATTAATACAGATCAAGCGAAGTCTAGCAATTTTTATTTTATTTTAGTACTTTTCGTTAATTGAAATTCAACATTTGGGGTTGAATGACCACACTTGCATGTCAAGTTGTTGTAAAATCTTATGAGTGATGCTACTTACCAACTCCATGTTGCTCATTCATTCTTTTTAATAATTTTCATTATAAATTTACTTTTGCGTTCAATTATTTTAAAGCATAAAATTTCGGAAAATGTATATAAATAAACAAAAAACTTTGTGATTGCCTTGAGCCATAACAAAGATCGCTACCATGGCTAAAATATTGATCACGTGGATCATTGCCATCAGCCATAACTAAAATAAAAAGAAGAAAAATAAATCAAGGCTAGACATTACGGTGTTTGTTATTTGTTCTTTTCAATATTAAAAGAGGTCTCATTTTCGAATTACTTATTCTATATTCATTAAAAAAAAGAAAAGAATTCATGGTGTTTTTTTTTCAATGGATTAAAGGGTGTGTTGAGTAATGCAACATATACATATAAAATTGAAAAAAAAGAATACGGGGTGAGTAATGAGTAAAATGGTGTTGTAGCAAAGACATTGTTTTGAACTATTGGATTAATATCCAACGGTGAGTGACCACAATATCTTGAACTTCTGTGGTCTAAGAGATCGGGACTGTATGTATATATATATTTGTTGTTGCTTGGTTTTAGCAGTTTTTAAAAGATCAAATTAATCATATATCATGAAAAAAATCATATCATGCAATTCAAATAATGTAGAATAGAAAATTAAGATAAAAAAAGGCAAGAACAAAACAATGAGTAATTTTTGTATGTTCCGGACTGGTGTACCATCCAATACCAATACGCATCGCTTGTAGGGTTATAGTATTGCATTGGGCCCACTGTACTGTGGGTTCAGATTAAACAACGTCACCGTTTTAGCCAAGTTACTATAAGAGGAATGATCTTATAGTGAGAAAAAAAAAAAAACTATTAAAAGAATGAACGGCGAACGGAGGACATGCAACCCTTACCATTTCATCAGAGTAGAGAAAAACCATATTTTCCATGACTAAATTTTGTCCAATTTTCTTTTTGATAAATTTGGTTTGGGCATTTTCAAACTGACACATTTCCATAAATTTTCAAATCAAATTATTTCACAAAATAGAAAAAAACCTTAAAAAGTTAAAAAAAAGAAAAAGAGAAAAAACTGAAAATCTTCAGCTTCCCATTTTCATAGTGCCTATATATTCCTCAGAGACCTTCAATGCCCTCCCTTTCTCTCTCAAACTTCTGTTTCTCTCTCTAGAAATACACATTTTTTAATCTCGTACTCATCTGTTTGATAACTGAATTTGCATTTGGTAATCAAATAATCACCATTGAAAGAACAAACAAAAAGATTGGAGGGGGCATATATGGAGAGGAGGTTGAACATGCCCTCTGTTCTTATTCTTACAGTGCCTCCTCTCAGATCTTAATTTTCTTCAAGATTTGGCATCTGGGTTTTCATTAATCTGTGGGTACGGTGGGAATCTGATTTGGGTTTTTATATTTTTTTCTAAGTTGGTTGTGTGTTTGGATCCTGGTAAATTTTTCTGATTGAAAATTTTCTGGTTTATTTTTTTTTCTTCATCTTTTTCTAGGTGTGCTTAATTCTGGGTCCAGTATTTGATCGGTGAAGGATCGGATGTTTCAAAATTGAATCCAGGAATACTTGTTTTGAGTCGTATTACAATCTGTGTTTGTAATATTTCAAAAGAAGGTACTCTTCTTTCTAGTTTGGTGGGTTATATATATTTATCTGCATTTGATTCCAGTTAGGTGGATGGATAAAAGGAGAGACTTTATTCGAGCTGTGGGTGTTGCTGTTGGATTGGCTTGAATATTTCTCTGCACTTCATTATGCTTCAATCTATTTAGTTTTGCTTATACTATAGAAATGTATTGGATCCATTATAAAATGCTCCATCTTTTTTGAATTGGTTTAAGATTGGATTTAAAGTTTGCATTTTTCTTTGAGTTGGTTTCAAGTGTGATTTGCATTTGCAAAATTTTATCAAGTTTGAATTGATGACGTACTGTGGCTTGTAGAGAAAATGCAATCCGATAGTGGTAAGTTGTTTATTGGCGGCATATCGTGGGACACAAATGAAGAGCGTCTGAAAGAGTATTTCAGCAGTTTTGGGGAGGTGGTAGAAGCGGTGATCATGAAGGATCGGACCACCGGCCGTGCTCGTGGTTTTGGTTTTGTAGTTTTTGCAGACCCAGCTGTTGCGGACAGTGTCATAATGGAGAAGCACAACATTGATGGGAGGATGGTAATCAAAATACTTTCTTTTTGATGAATGTAATTGTCCTTGGATTGCACTTGTATGTTCACACAATGACTATGCATCATTGTGCTTTTCTTTTTGAATCAAAGCAACTGTAAAGGGTAATGCATTTCTTTATGGTAGTTTGGGTCTGAAATTGTACTTACTGGAATTCATTTCCTATTGTTCTGCATTTAACTAAATTTTAAACTCAGCAAGAGTAAATCATGGTTCTAGATATTTTATCTTTCTTCTGTGGTTAGTTTAGTTAATGCATTACTTTGTTCTTCTAATGTGATTAATCAATTTATAGAGCTTGTATCATTTGATCTTCGTTTTTACCAGTGAATTCTCCATTCTCAGGTTGAAGCAAAAAAGGCTGTTCCCAGGGATGACCAGAATATTTTGGGTAGAACCAGTGGCAGCATCCATGGTTCTCCAGGTCCAGGTCGCACAAGAAAGATTTTTGTTGGAGGTTTAGCATCCACTGTCACGGAGAGTGACTTCAAGAAGTACTTTGAACAGTTTGGGACAATCACAGATGTTGTGGTGATGTATGATCACAACACTCAGAGGCCAAGAGGCTTTGGATTTATTACTTATGATTCAGAAGAGGCAGTGGACAAGGTTTTGCTTAAGACATTTCATGAACTGAATGGGAAGATGGTTGAAGTCAAGCGTGCAGTTCCTAAAGAGTTATCACCTGGTCCCAGTCGCAGCCCTCTTGGAGGATACAACTGTGGTCTGAGTAGGGTTAATAGCTTCCTGAATGGCTACACACAGGGGTATAATCCTAGTACAGTTGGAGGCTATGGACTTGGTAGATTCAGTCCAGTTGCAAGTGGTCGAAGTGGGTTTCCTCCATTTGCTTCTGGTTATGGAATGGGTATGAATTATGAGCCAGGGTTGAGCCCAGGTTTTGGAGGAAATGCAAATTTTAATAGTAATATCAGCTACGGACGGGGGTTGAGTCCTTATTATGTCAATAATTCTAATAGGTTTAGCAGTCCCATTGGGTATGATGGTGGTAACGGAGGAAACACATCTTCTTTTTTCAGTTCTGTGACTCGGAATTTGTGGGCAAATGGGGGGCTTAATTACGGAACAAACTCCACAGGTTCCAGTGCTTACAATGGATCTGGAAGTGGGAGCATTGGAGGAAGTACATTTGGAAACACTGGAGTTAATTGGCGTTCTTCGGCAATTTCAGCTCAAGGTGGGGGAAATAATGTTCCGAACAATAGTGGGAGTCTTGGTTATGGAGCTGGTGATAACAGTTATGGTTTGGGAAGCGGAGGGTATGGAAGAAACAATGGAACAAGTGTGACCGCGACATCCTCATTTGCTGCATCAAATGGTGGTTTTGATGGGGCATTCGCTGACTTTTACACTAGTGGTTCAGTTTATGGAGATCCCACTTGGCGTTCATCAAATTCCGAGCGAGATGGGCCTGGTCCCTTTGGTTATGGGCTCGGTGGTGCAGCTTCTGATGTTTCAGCTAAAAGTTCTCCTGGTTATGTCGGTGGTTATAGTGTTAATAAGAGACAGCCAAATACAGGTAATTGTCACTTAATTAATGTCTTATGCAACTTATGTTTTTCATCTTTTTTTGTGCTTTTCTTTTAGTTCTTTTGTTGTTGAAATACAGGGACCAGGGACCTTTTTTCCCCTCATAATTTGTATGGATGTTCATAAAACACCTCCAAACTTCTGAAATAGAGTGGAATTCTGGGATCCCAAACCAATCTTTAGCTACCTCCCAATTTGTATTGAGAATAACATTCTTTAGCTGAAAGAAATACAAAATTTCTAGGAACGTGCAGAGTCAAGTAATTTTCAGCAGAAATACTATTTAATTTGTGCAGAACAATTTGGGTCCAGTTCATATTGGTAACACATAATCTCACTCTTTTCTTGAGCTTGCTTGATTTGGCTATCTCTGTCCAGCATCCACAAGATTTAACTAATTTCAACTGTTGAATCGAAGGCATAATTCATGAAATCTAACTCTTCCCTAGCTGATGTTCCACAAAGTGGAGTACTTTATTACTGGATTAAATCTGGTTTAGCATACAATACAAGAGAGGACTTCTGTTCGAGTGAGTAGGATTATTTGGTTATGGTCCATCTTGTTGACTATAACCATTTGAATATGGAAATTTATTGTTAAGCTCATAGTTGTTCTGTATAATTCAGTTGAATTGGGTGACTGTCTAGTTAGGGGTAGATTGAGGTAATCATGATATTACTTATCTTAAAGTTGGACTCATCTCAATTTATGAAGCTCAACTCGTGAACTCCTTTATCCTATTGATTACATTGACTACATCACTTTCTCCTCCTTCTATTTCTGTTGACATGTACACACATTACTTGGGATTTGATTGTTACTTGAGTTGCCTAGGTGGTACTTTACTTGACGTGTCACCCTCTAGCATATTTTCCATGCAATTCTTATTAACTGCCTTATTTTGGATGATAAATGTCTTACCATGCAAATGATATTTTTTCACTTTTCTATATCTTCTATAAAGAGGCTTTGGTAGCCAGTTATTTGTGCTGGTCAGAAGTGTGTTGCTTTGGTGTCCGAGGTTTATTACGCTTTTATGAAGTTTACTTAAGGAATGGGGTAACCATGGGACTTAAACATAAAAGAAAAAAGCTTTTAATGTTGTTGTTGTATAGGTTGTCATTTTGTTTGGATTTTGTTGGTGTTGGAGTAGCTTGCCAGTGGCCTTTGCTACTTAAATAGATATGATTATCAACCTCTTGGTAATTAGGGGGATGATGGTCCCAAATGGGTGTTGAATGTGCACTGTGCAGGGGTGTAGAGAAGATCAACCATGTTTTATATAGTGAGATGGTGTTCATACTTGATAGAGAATTTTGTGATCTTCTGTGTTCGTGTTTTTGTTGATGCCAAAGAATCTTCTTCTCCCATTTGTTTTTGATAGGAAGATTACGCATCTTACATCAATGTCTCTTTCTGTGCCCGATGAACATTATGACTCTTTTGGAGTGTGTAGCTCTCACAGTCTCTACGGGTGTGTGCGTTTTGGGTAATAAACGTTTGGTTTTTCTTTCTTTTAAGAAAAATACATAAAATGGTTTTTCTTTTGTTTTATTAATATGCTGTGCTGCTTGTCTCTCTATTATGTGATCCCTAGCCCTCAGTGGTTGAAATATCTAGTAGATCCTTGTTGCAAGGAGTTCTCGACCTTGTCTTTATAGAGATCCAGCATGTGCCTTTCACTAAATAAAGTTGCTTCTTTTCTTCTCTGCTCTAGGATATCTTTGATGTTCATAATTTCAGCTTGAAGGCTCTAGGATATATTTGATGTTCATAATTTCAGCTTGAAGGCATGCATTTTTAAATAGAAGCTTTCTTTTTCTATAGTTGGGGCACACCTTAAGTATACTCAATGGAGCATTGAAGTTTAATATAATGTAATTCGGTGCTACGAGTTTCGTCTTTGTATTTTGTTCCTTTAATACGATCAAGGAAGAAACTGAGGGAAATCTAGAAATCTAAAGGAGTCTAAGAAATAGACTATTGCGTCTACAGATACATATGCAGCTTAGCCTATGGTGAAATGTGTCTGGGCTCTCTCTACTTCTCTCTTGCCTGTGTGTGTTTCCTCATATACTGACAATATTTTATTTTTTGTGTTCTATATATTCCACCAAATTGCAATGATTTCCTCTGTATCAACCTTTAAATTCTGTCTGTTAGCTTAAGTAATAAGTCACTAATCAGGGGCCGAAATGGAGAGGGAAGGTGTAGTTGGGCTGAAAAGTATGGTTTACTGTCTCATGAATACATGTTTAAGTGCTGCGATTAGGAGTGTGTATCAAGGTAACAACAGAGAGATGAGTTAGAGGGACAGAATTTTGTTGATTATTGAAGATATCATTTCGTGAAATTTGTTATACGGTCTTGCCATCGTGTAACAATTGACAACTTAGATTATAATGGTTGCATATTGCTTGTTTGATGGAATCATGATACAGTTCTAAAAGAGAAGCATGCTGTTGTCAGTACACAGCTTAAGATCTCAGATGGGATGCCCATTCTAATTTAGTGAAGTTTTGTATTTTTTTAACATTCATTTGAAATGTTATTTCACCGTCCTAGTCAATATTTCAAAGGCTGTACACAAGAGTTGGCTGATGGCCACAGGCAACACATTTGTAATTCATGTTGAAGTGCCAAATATTTATATTTTCTTGGTTTGAATTTTGCTGGAAGTCATTGCCATGGATTTAATCCTAACTGGAAGCCATTGGTGTTATTACATGCACCTTTATACAATATAGTATGGATACTTGATAGATGGTAACTTGTGGAAAATAGATTCTTTTCAAGTATATGCTTGTGTGCGTGTAATGTGTTGCTCACTTAATTGTCGATATGTGTGTGTCAATACTTACAAGTTGCTTTTCTCCTACTGTTTTTCAGGAATTGCTGCCTAGGATCATCATTTCTGATATCACGACATTGTAGGTGAAGATAATCTGGTGAAGCAGGTGAAATGTGAATTTTGCACACCACCCTCATTTATATATCTCAGTAAAAGAAATTTGGTTAGTAAGAGCTAACTGGGAGTGCCTGTTTTGGAAGAGTTAAAGTTAGAGTTAGAAGTTAAAATGGATTTTGTGTTAATGCTTTTGAGTTTTGAGTTACCATTTTAGGTTTTTTTGTTTTGGTCTTTGAGTGAGATGTAAAATCAGATTGCGGGATATAGTCAGAAGTGTATCATGCATCTCCGGTGAGGCGGCGATACCCAAAAGAAAAAAGAAAAGAACCAAAAAAACAAAAAGAGATAGACTGATATATATTTTTTTCCCTTTAGAATTTTATCTGTAAAATCTCTTGGCCAAGTTGTGGGTTCTCGTCAGGGATTTTTTTTTTTTTTTTTTTTCATTCTTTTGCCCCATCATTTGGTTTGTTTTTATTGTACCTGAGATTAATGTTGATTTACTAGTGTGAAACATTTTAAGGGCTACCCATCTAGGGACCCCATGAATAAGTAATCGCATATTCTGATTCTTACTCTTTGGGAATTTTGTTGGCCAAAAATGCCTTCGAGATTCTGAATGCAACAATTTTGATGCAGTCGCGGTGGGGGGTGGCGTTGGCGCGCGCCTGTTCTTGTGGTCCAGGACCAGGATCCTTCCCAAAAACTAACCTACTTTTCGTGAAAGTCTATGTATATACGGCCGATGATAAAAAGAAAAATAAAAGAGATATTAATACCTAATTTTTGAGAAACTCTTTCAGAATTTTTCCCCTCTTGATCATTAATTTTTGGTTGGTTTTATTTAAACTCCAAATGATTCTTTTACTTCAATGAAAAAAACGTTGAGTATCTTCCTTTTATAACCTTTTATAATAACAAAACAAAAAAACCCTAGCCCCTTTTCTCCCAAAAAACACTCTTAGAGCCTTTTCCACCTTGAGGGGGGAAGAAGCCATTGTTCTTCCCCCCTCTCCTCTCCTCTTTCTCTCTTCCTCCTTTCACCTCTTCCCCCATTTTCAAAGACAAAGGGTTTTCCCTAATTGTCTTAGTTTTGTTATGATTTTCATCCAACTATTAGTGGCGGCTGCGGCTCAGCGTCGGATCTTCACCTGCATTTCTGCGTCAGATCTCCACCATCATCTTTTTTGCAATTTCTTTATGTTTGGAATAAGTTGCAGAGACTCTTTGGGTTCTCTGTGTAGTTTTAACCTCTCCTTTTGTGAGGGTTTTTCATCTCTCCTTGGTGAGAGTTTTATTTGTATTGTTATGGCTTGGTTTTTTCAAGCTTTATCTTTTTTTTATTATTCTAAGTTTGCAATCTTAGTTGGGATGCCTATGCCAGAGTTTCTTCGATCTTGCCTGATCGTTGGTGGAGACATACCTGATTTTCTTAATTTTGATATTAGACCGCTCCGTTATTGTAATGGCCCTTTTGTGGCTAGTTTGTATTAGCCCTTTGTGGCTAGTGGCTTTTTTGGTTGAATTATGAATGCAATCATTGAATTTCTCCCAAAAAAAAAAAAAAAAAAAACTTAAAAAACAGAAATTAAAAGAAGAAATTAATGCTGCCATGGCCACTGCGATAGTGGAGGCAGCTACGCCTCCATGAAAGTGGCGATGGCTGACATTAAGTTTGAACAAAATTAGCAAGAAGAATAAAATCTGTTGAAAGATCATTGTGAATTTAACAACTCTTAATCTATTCATAAGTTCTATTGGGAAAAGGAAAATTTGTGTAAAATAGTTGAGTGGAAGTGATAGAACAACATCATTGCAAATGTATAAGCAAACCAGAGAGGTACTCATTAATTCAACTCAAAAGAAAGAAAGAAGAAAGTGTTCATCCAAAAATAAATACCAAAAAAATAAGGAAATTGAAAGTACATTATCTTTCTTATGATCATCTGTCCTTCAGAAGTTTAAAACTTTCACACAAAATTGTTTTTGGTTTCTGAGACAAAGCATATGGCCCCTTGGTTTTCAACATTTAGGCTGCTAACGAATGCAGCTCTTGAAAATTCTCATACAAAATCTGAGTGCAAACGACAGCTTGTTTGGAATTGGTAAGAAATTGAGATAAACTTTTATTGGAATTTTAAAGAATATATAGGCCCATATGTGGGCTACATCTGATACATTAAGTTGGTTTCTGGAAACCCAAGAGGGAAAAATTACACTAAAAAGCACATGTATTATAGGCCTTGTGGCAATTTGTTACCTGGAAAGAAAAATTAAGTCACATTTTCACCTCAATTAAAGTTTTGTTGCAATGTGCCATTTATGGCTAACTTGGTCTATTTTTCCGTCCAAAAAAATTGAAGGTGCTATACACGTGACCCTTCAAAAAAAGTGTGACGATAGTTTGACAGACGTCAAAATATCCTTAGAAAAGGGTCACCAACTTTTTGGACGGAACAATAGATGGAGTTAGGTCGTAAATGGTACATTGCAACAAAATTTTAATTGAGGTGACAATACGATTCAATTTTTACTTTCAGTGGCAGTTTACAACAAGGCCTATACTTCAAGAGTACAATTAACATTTGACCTCACAATTGTTTCTAAAGCTGAGGATTGAAGATATCTTGGGTTTGGGTTCAAGAACAGAAATCTCATTAATAACATCAGCTTTGGCTGTTTCAAACTGCTCATCCTCTGCAGAAAAAGTATAGTTTGATGTTGAAGTAAGAGTTCAAAGGATAAAGATGGAGTGACAGAAGATTTGAAGCGAAAAATGGTTCCTACCTTTCTCAATGGTGAAGTCATCAAAGAAACGAAGAAGCTTGGTCCTATTTGTGATAAGCACATTAACAATCTCAGGAGGCTTATTTTGGTTTGCAACAAATAGCTGTCAAAAGAACAAAAAACAAAAGAAGTTAATAACACTTTTAATAGATAATGCCTCAACTTGTTGTAATGCTGAAAAGGGTTAGAACTTGATATTGATCTGCACAAACCTTGAACACATGAAAGGTCTCTAACTTGATTGTCTTCTTTGGATCCTGCAAACATGTGATGCACAAACAAAAAAGCCATAGTTGAGTCAAATAAGTGACTTAACAAAAAGCTAATGGCAGGCATGAACATGATGTGAGAGAGAGTTTATACCCTAAGAAGGTTCATCAGGATTCTCATGTTATCCAGAGAGCAGACATATTGAACCATTACAGCAGAGTTGGAGCGATCAAGCAACACATCTCCTAACAGCTGAAACAATTATGACATGTATGTCAATTATTATGAACACAGAACATGGTTCTCATGATGAACATAAACATGGTTCATGCAAGAGTCTCAGCACCAAAAAAATAAAAATAAAAAAATCCGTAAATTGTAATACCTTGATGGCCTGGCGTTTGGTGATATAATTTGAAGACTCAAGCAACTGAGAATTGTACTCTTGGAAAAACTGGAGCCAGTAAACAGAGGGAAAAAAGTATTCAGATATTGACAATGATATCATTCTCTATTGGAACTTATGAAATGTAGAAAAACTAAAAATAAAGTAACTAGATTGAAAATTTCAATAATCACATTCTCAGATTCCCTGACTGCCCAAATTTCTAAAAATATCTTCTTACACAATATCATCAGTCTGTAGTATTATGATACAAGATAAAAGCCACCAAAACAACCAGAAGATTTCATATGGATTATGAAAACTTACCCACTCATAATTTTTAGAAAGAAATTGAGCAACAGTTGATTTGTGCCTTGTCATGAGCTCCTGTTCAAGTATGGCAATGAGTCAGTTGATTTGTGGATTGTGAAGCATAATAGTCACCGTTTCTTAAATTTTGATAAGCTATTCAAACTTTACCAACCTTGAAAGTAGCTGCAGCATCTGATGCTATGTCGAAATTTGGAGTTTGTATATAATCAAAAAACTTCTTCATGTGGTCTGATTCCAAGACATACCTGTGAAATCATCCCGTTGAAAATTAAACATTGTTTGATAACCAAACTCACTTTGCACCATTAATTTATCTGGAGATGTACAAATTTGATAAGGGGTTACCTTGCAACATTCTGGTGACGAATGCATTCCCTTGAAATTGCACCATATGACAGAGCAACATCGCCGCTGTCTTTGTAGCTAAACCAAACCAAACCGAACTATTCATTAACATTTTGTTGAATTCAGTACTGCACATTTTTTAACTTCAATATTGATAATTTCTTACCCCTTTATCAGAATGTCCATAAGATCTATATTCTTTTCCAAGTACTCTAAAGCAATCAATTGGGACTGAACTCGTTGCCTTAGCAAATTTGCAATGACATGAGTGGCGTTTTTACGAGCCTGCAGCATTTGCATACACAGTAACATAAATGTCAAATCTCTAAAGCATGCAATTGGGTTACACAAACTGATGTAGCTAAGCTAATATGCATATGCTTACCCCCAAGTTGAGCTTTGGAAGGCAAACAATGAGAAGCCTGAATGTGTCCCCTCTGAAAAACTCCTGAGTAAGTTGTGCACAAGAGTCTTTATTTGGCTCTGATTCCTCATCACCATATAAAACTGTTCTTATCTCCAAGATTGCTTTGCTCAGTTCATCCATCTATATAACAAATTTCAAAGTAAATGCCATCAAAATCCTAGTCCATATAAACATACAAACTAAACAATTTCATTAATCTCAAAATCTCACTCACTCTAAATTTCTACACAAAGGGTAACCTCCACAACCCCAAATTGAAAAATTTCATGACATGAAATATCCTTTTTTCTTCCCCTTAAAAAAAAAAAAAAAAAAGACATGTAATATCAAATAGATTACATAACATGACAACGGGTTTAGCCAGTGGAAAAGAGCCTTGACTTGCAGTGGTCTTAGTTTCGAATCCCATGACACCTTGGTTGTGTGTGTGAGATTCCCATCCTCTTGTAGTTTAGAGGATTGCTTGTGAAAACAATAGTACAATAGGAAATTAGCAATGTGAAAACTGATCAAAACACAAACCAGACCTTTTCTTTGCGCTTTTGCTCGCGCGCATCCATGTTCCGATCAAGAAACATGAGAAGCTCGTGCGTGTGCTTTACAAGCTCCAATGGGCTTCGCGCCTTTGGCTTGAAAAGACCCTTCATTGTCAACTTTTTCGCCATCAGACCACACACTTCATCAACCTCCTCGTACGTTTCCTACTTTGTGTTTGGGAATCACAACTTGAGAATGTTCAGCGTTTTAAGAGGAAGACATTGAGATTGGAAACTTGGAATCTAACAATCCATGACAGTTTTTCTGGGACGACAAAAAGTTGTTAGAATCTACAAATATAGCATCTGTTGCAAGAGGGTGTTTCCACCTTTATAGCACTTGTACTCCACCTGCGAATCAAGTTGTGACACGTGGAATGTAAAAAGAGCGTGGGGCCCAATCCGCTTTGATGGACATTGGGCTAGTAATGAGGATGAGGGGCTCAGATGCTTTGAAGGCTAGATGTAAATTGGATTTACAACTACTGCAAGCAGAAAATAGTAATACAAAGCTGAGACAGAGTTCAATTACACAAAGGATAAGAACAATGGCGAGGAGGATGCCAAAAAGAAAAAAAAAAAAAAAAAAAAAACCTTTCTTGTAACGGAGATAACGAACTGAGAGTTTCTCTCCAAAAATAAGGGAGCATTTGTATTTGTTTTCTTGTTGTTGTTGTATTGGTTATTGGTATTTTTAGCTTAAAATTATAAGTTACGTAACAAGAAAGTAGGATTATTAATTTATGTGTCGTTTTAAGATTAGTGTTAAACCTTTTGAATTTAGAGTTTATATTGAAAAAACAATTAAGCCATGGTCTAAAACAACGAAACTTTTTATAATTAGTGTTATTTTTTTTTTAATTGAACTCGATGTTGCCCTTTCTCAATATCACTTATAAAATAGAAAAAACTTATTCTTATTTAGATACGTAAATTGTCTTGAACATTTCATTCGTTTTTATAAACATTTGATTGCTAATTACAAATTGAGATTTGTATTAAAAAAAAGGATTTAACTCCAAGTTTACAAGTTATAGGCTAAACTATAAGGATATGGAGGTTTCTCACACACACATTATCAAGTTGTAATTGGGAGTTGGAATCTGAATGCTACGTGGGTCCTTTTAAATTTTTTTGAAATAAATAGTATAGCCGCGCGGCTATACTATTTTAATATTATATTTAAATAGTACGACCGCGCGGCTATACTATTTATGAAAAAAATAATAAATAAAAGGGACCCGCCTATCGCCTACAAGCTTCGCCTTTTTCCATCCCGTTGGCAATTTGGCTCCAATTTTATTAATTTTTATTTTCGGTGAGAGTTGGCTTCAATTAGAAGTGTCTCAGTGCCTCACCCTTCAAGAAGGCGTCCGAGAAAAACCCAATTAGCCAAACCTCCACCACATACAAAGTCGCAAACGCCACTGTCACGCTCAAACTCTCCCCGTAGCTCACAACCCTTTGAAGTATACATCTTCATACTCACTTTCAAAGAAGATCCAGATGTTAATTCTTCAGAGAATGGCCACTTCTTCTTCTTTCCTTTCAACCCCTCTCCTAAAGGCTTCTTCTTCTTTTCCCACCCATTTCCTTTCCCCTCTTAAACACTGCGTTTCAGCACCCAGCACAGAGTTCAGGGCTCTTGCTCTTTACAGGAACAGAAATGGAGTCTCCACGTCTTCGGCGGCTGTGGCTACGGAGACTCAGGTTTCGACCCAAGACGACAAATTGAAAGAGACCCAGAAGGAGAAATCTGATAAGCTAGAGAAAGTCGTGCTTCCAACCAACGAGTCCTCTGAGAGCCTTCTCAGAATTCGCCACACGGTTTTGTACTTTGCTTTTGAATTTTTTCTTCTTCTTTTCTTTTGATGGGCCATTCTATTTCATATATTTTTTAATTGGGTTTTTGGTGGTTTATGCTGTTCTTTTGGTTGCTCTATTGGTTTTAGTTGTTTGGTTATTATGCTAATGTGAGTGTCATATTGAACTAGAGGTACATTCAGTTTGAAATTTCTGAACTTTTAGGTGCTCGGGAAGTAATGCTTTTTAAAGTTGTATGTTTTTGTACCACCACTTCCAAATTCCAATTCTGTGTTATTAATTGTCACCTAGAATAGTTCTATCCATTTTGTTATAGAAAAATGAGGAAGTGAGAAAGAGGGACCAAAAAAACCATAACTTTTGGGTAATTTGATTGTTTAGGACTGAAAAAAATGGTTCTACAAAGTAGATAAGCTGGGGAATTTTTTTTTTCTTCTGGAGTTGGGAATTTGAGAAGATACTTGGGTTTTATGTCTTATGTATAGTGTTAACTATATTTCTTTCCATGAATGTCCTGAGAATTTGGTATCAAGGGTGCCTTTTCCGTTGTTATGAGGATGAAATGCTTATATCTGCATCACTGCAGTGTGCACACGTGATGGCCATGGCTGTTCAAAAGCTCTTCCCAGATGCAAAAGTGACAATTGGTCCGTGGATAGAAAATGGGTTTTACTATGATTTTGACATGGAGCCTTTGACAGACAAAGAGTTGAAGAGAATCAAGAAGGAGATGGTAAGCGGAATTTATGTATCAGTTATTATATTTTTACCAAACTTTTGGAACCATGAAAGCATTGCAAACTATTCATTAGCCTTTTTATGTCGTTTGTAGGATCGCATCATTGGTAAAAATTTACCACTTATAAGAGAAGAAGTTTCAAGAGATGAAGCTCAGAGAAGAATAACTGCTCTCAATGAACCATACAAATTGGAAATTTTGGATAGCATTAAGGAAGATCCCATTACCATATATCATATTGGTAAGGGTTTCACCATTTTAAGCCTCAATGTAGAATCAAAGGTGATGATTTCATATGCAGGAACTGTTCATAAATGATTTACTAAATAAAGAAAACAAATTAATCAGCTATTTCTTTTGACCTACACAGTGGTATGTACAGTGGTATGTTTTGAGAGTCAGAAGATAGAAATTTATAGGAAGACAAATTGGTGAAAGAAAAAAAGAGAGGACAGGGGTGTGCTCAGGGAAAAAGATGTTGTTGGTGCAAGTGTTCTCATTAAAATTAGTTACTGATATGAGGATCTTATCCGAGGAATCTGTTGCTCGGGCTAATTAAACTATGCATATGTTTATACATTCGCATGCACTCGGATTTGATTTTGTTTTGAACTAGCATCTAGTTAAATTAGAATGTCTTTGATGTCATAATCCCTTAAGTTATACTAAATCCTTCATAGGTAATGAATGGTGGGACCTATGTGCGGGACCTCATGTTGAATATACTGGAAAAATTAACAGAAAAGCTGTTGAACTTGAGTCTATTGCTGGTGCTTACTGGAGAGGGGATGAAAAGAAACAAATGCTGCAGAGGATCTATGGAACTGCATGGGAGAGTGAAGATCAATTGAAGGCATATCTTCATTTCAAAGAGGAAGCTAAACGTCGAGATCACAGGCGCCTTGGTCAAGTACTTGACCTGTTTTCTATACAGGTACTCAAATTGAATTGCACTGAATCTCTTTATGCTGTTTATACAGGTTTAACAGCAGTGTGATTAATTGTAATCATCTGGTATGAGGATTCTTGCATTGAACATTTTAGTTGGTGAATTTTTACAGAATGATGCTGGTGGGGGTTTAGTGTTCTGGCATCCAAAGGGTGCTATTGTGAGGCATGTAATAGAAGATTTGTGGAAAAAGATCCACATAGAACGTGGTTATGATCTGCTGTATACTCCACATGTTGCAAAGGCAGATCTTTGGCGGATAAGTGGTCATCTGGATTTCTACAAAGAGAATATGTATGATCAGATGAATATTGAGGATGA
Source organism: Prunus dulcis (assembly GCF_902201215.1). NCBI lineage: Eukaryota > Viridiplantae > Streptophyta > Magnoliopsida > Rosales > Rosaceae > Prunus > Prunus dulcis. The sequence continues at coordinate 18,368,188 of NC_047652.1, forward strand.
ACTTTATCAACTTCGACCGATGAACTGCCCCTATCACATCTTGATTTACAAGAGGAGGCCTCACTCTTATCATGATTTTCCTATTCGAGTTGCTGAGTTGGGAACAGTATATAGATATGAGTTATCTGGAAGCTTACATGGCCTTTTTCGTGTAAGAGGTTTTACTCAGGTATGCTGTTAGTTTCTCCCCTCCCTCTCTTGGCCTGTGCTATGAAGTGTATTTTGTTTAACCTCAGGACCATTTTGTAGGATGATGCACACATCTTTTGTCTAGAAGATCAGATTAAAGATGAAATCAGGGGTGTCCTAGATCTTACCGAAGAACTTTTACTGCAATTTGGCTTCAGCAAATATGAAGTCAATCTCTCTACGAGGCCAGAGAAATCTGTTGGAGATGATGATATATGGGTGAAAGCAACATCTGCCCTCAGAGATGCTTTGGATGATAAGGGTTGGAGCTATCAAATTGATGATGGTGGTGGTGCCTTTTATGGTCCCAAGATTGATCTTAAGATTGAAGATGCTCTTGGAAGGAAGTGGCAGTGCTCAACTATACAGGCAAGTCCTCAACTTGTGACAGGCCGAATTTTAATGTGTGTTTTTTTTAAAAAATTGGCAGTCTCTCCATCTCTCTGTCTCATTTTGTAAAATGTTCATTGGAGATTCTAAGCATTTTTTTTTTGAATTGATCATACTTCATGGATATGTTTAATTGACTAAAACCACTTTATTATTTTCTTTTTAAATTGTTTGATCTTAAAAAAAAAAAAAAAAAAAAAAAAAATTTACCATTCCACAAACTGTGCAGGTTGATTTTAACCTACCACAGCGTTTTGACATAACATATGTTGACTCAAACTCGGAAAAGAAGCGGCCTATAATGATTCATAGAGCTGTTCTTGGGTCCTTGGAGCGTTTCTTTGGAGTCCTTATAGAGCATTATGCTGGGGATTTTCCATTATGGCTTTCGCCAGTACAAGCTCATGTTTTACCGGTTACTGACACTCAGGTACGCAAAGTAGGTTGCACATTTAATGTTTCAAAAAACTCAACCCTCAACACCTATGTACTCTTTGGTTTCCCCATGAAATTTGAATGGCTGAACTTACATAGGATCAGTATACTTAATTCATTTATCTCACGAGTGATTGGCCATACCATGAATTACAAACTTGTAATTCATTCAAAATATATTGTTTACGAGGGTATACACTCCAACGCTGCGAAGTGATGGATCAATTTAAAATGACGTGCAAAGGGGCCATTCAAATTTCTTTACACAAGCAAACCAACGTTAAAGTCAATGTTCCTTGTGTTCCTAACTTCTATTATCTAGGAATTGAGACAGTCATTTTATTTTATTTTTTGTTGCTATGAGATGATTATCTTTGCATTGAAGCAAAAGTTTAAATTTCTGTACAGCTTGATTACTGCAAAGAGGTAACCAACAAACTGAAAGTAAATGGTATTCGCGGTGAACTTTGCCACGGTGAACGCCTACCAAAACTGATTAGAAATTCAGAGATGCTGAAAATCCCATTGATGGCTGTTGTCGGTGCCAAAGAAGTTGAAACTGGCACTGTTACAGTAAGATCCAGGTTTGGTGGGGATCTTGGCACTATGGCAATTGATGATTTTGTCAGTACAATCAAGTCGGCCATTGAAAGCAGAGCGTCAATTTGAAGTGCTTGTAGTTGCTGAAGGGTGGTCATCCTATTGATTTTGAAAGGTTTCTAGTCACATGAAAAGGCAAAAACGAAGCAGAGTTGATAACTAGGAGCAATTTTGTTGCATTTGTCCTGTACCATAGTAGCATTGTACCCATTTATTGTTTAGTCAGTGCCGAGATGGATTCATCATATTGAAAGATTCATTTGCAGTGAGAGCTTGAAGTTGGCAACGATGCAGAAAGGTAATCAAAGCTTGAATCTTGTCAAAGAGCTCATGCTTCCCAAATTCATTACAGGTTGCACTTATATTTGTATGTATTCACAGACCAAGGGGCAATAATGTCAGCCAGACGTCGATTAAAAGTTTACCTGGTTTGCGTTTGGAACTGGATGGCCTGATGAAACATTGTTTTTTTTTTCTTTCTTTCTCTTTTCATACTTCTTTTATACCTATCGACGTTGATGTTTTCTTGCTGTACTTTGAAAAAAATTAACAGTCGATGATGACTTTTTAGTGGAAGGGTGATAAAAGATTGATTGTGCATACAAGGGGTTTGTGTGGCTCAATTTCAAACCTTTCATTTATTTGATCGAGTGGTCCTAACATTATTTATTAATGTCCAAGCCATAGAGCTTTCCAGGATAACCATTCAAAATATCCAATTTGCGTGGTGATATGAGACTTTCTAATGTGCATTAAATGTAATAGAGCAATGAATTAATAAGCTTTACCCTTGTTGGAGGCCAATAAGCTCTTCCACACACGTAGGTTCTCAGAAAAAGCTAGACATGCATATTTGTACATGTGAGAGGTTAGAGGTGCAAAAGCCTGGTTAGCAGGTAAATTAAGAAACTATAGCACCTAAAGTTGGAGGATAATTTGAGGAGTTGAAGAAATCATCACCAAAAAAATGAGGACCTCATAGATTTAGTCCACATAAAATTAGGTTCAAGATTTTGTGGTTTTCAGCTTCCTTAACTACACTACATAACGAAACTCTTCATTGAAAAAGTACTCGAGGTTATTAGAATTTAGAAGCTCAAACTTGTTATACGAAAGAAGCCTCACATGGGTTCAAAATTTATTCTTGGAACTACATTCTTTTTGTTCTTGATATCATTTTCCATAAAAGCCAGAGCTGCAGATTTTGATATCAAGAAGTATGGAGCCAAGGCTGACGGCAAGACAGATGATAGCCAGGTAAAACTTTTGTGCACATTATACAAATGTGATATTTCTCTTCCCAGATATTTAGTACGTTGTAAATGTTGTCAAACTATGAATGCGGGCGTATATCTTGACATCTTAGTAACCTTTTGAGTATGCTATTGATTTTAGGCTATTAATAGTGCTTGGAAAGAAGCATGCGCATCCACAACTCCGAGCACGGTTGTGATAGCAAAAGGAAACTACATGGCTGGTCCAGTGAAGTTTCAAGGGCCCTGCAAAGCACCGGTTAGCATTCGGGTTGAAGGAACCCTGCAGGCTCCGGCAGAGCCAGAAAAGCTCAAGTCACAAGATGGTTGGGTTGTTTTCCGAAATATTGATGGGTTAACAGTCTCAGGAGGTGGCACTTTTGATGGCCAAGGATCAGTAGCTCGGTCCAAAAATGATTGTGCCAAAACTGGAAAATGCAACTCACTGCCTATAGTAAGTTTTTGAAATTTGAAGTCCCCGTTTTTTGGATCAATTTCTTGTGAGCTAGAAACAGAGGCTAACAAATAGAATTTGCTCAATTGGGTTCCTTGAACGCAGAACATAAGATTCACAGGGCTTACCAATTCACACATTCAAAACATAACAACTTTGAACAGCAAGCTGTTCCACATAAACGTCTTGAACTGCAAAAACCTGACACTTCAACATGTGATCATCACCGCCCCTGGTGAAAGCCTAAACACAGATGGAATCCACATTGGCCGGTCATCGAACATCAACATCACCGGCGCAGAGATCAAAACCGGCGATGATTGCATCTCTCTTGGCGATGGAAGCCAGCAAATAAACATTGAAAAGGTGAAGTGCGGGCCGGGCCACGGTATCAGCATTGGGAGCCTAGGCAGGTACCATGATGAACAACCTGTCACAGGAGTCACAGTGAGAAACTGCACCATATCAAACACTTCAAATGGCGTGAGGGTCAAGACATGGCCAGCTTCTCCAAATGGTGTGGCCTCAGATTTGCACTTTGAGGACATAATTATGGAAAATGTGAAGACCTCCCCTGTTCTTATAGACCAAGAATACTGTCCAAATGGCCAATGCCAAGCAAAAATCCCGTCGAAAGTTAAGATCAGCAATGTGAGCTTCAAGAACATTAGGGGCACTTCTGCTGATCCTGTTGTTGTGAAGCTTGCTTGTAGCAAAGGCATTCCTTGCCAGAATGTGCAAATTAGTGACATCCATTTGACATACAATGGGAAAAATGGTGCTGCCACATCTGTATGTACTAACGTCAAGCCCACTATGACTGGCCAAATTTTTCCACCTGCTTGTGCAAAGACTGCAGCTTAATTTGCTGCAGCTTTAAGGTGATTTAATTGCATCTTAAAGAGATGATTAAAAGAAATTAGTAGGAATTTAGATGAAAATAATCTGCAGGGCGCCCCTTCCATGCTCAATTGGAATGGTGGGTGGTGGACTACACATATGCAACAGTATAGATGTCATCTTCTGTATACATGTATTATGGATTTAGATTAATGTACTATTGTTATTCATGGGAAAGAAATAGTAGAGAGATGTAAAACTTACTCACTGTTAATCATTCTCAACATCACTATTTACTTGATCCACCAAACAAGGCTCCTTCTGTTCCATTATTTGAAATCTCAAACTTGACATAACCACAATCAACCCTCAATAGCATTCTCTCTCTCGCAATGGGTTCACCCAAAAACCAATTGGAGGAGTAGCAGAGGCCGTTGAGCCCAACACGTGCCTTGCTATATAAGACATATGACCTCTAGGCTTTAATTTGAAAAATCAATTTTGTGTGAGTATTTTTTTGTTAATCTTCGCACCAAATTGGATTATAACAGGTTTAGTACTTTTGGTTTATAAGTCATCCATGTCATAAATCTTTTCTTTCTAATCTGACATAGTCTTGGAAGAAAAAATCTTTTGCCCAAATTGGAAACTGAGCGAAGCTTAATTAATTACTAATTATAGGATGGTTGACCTACATTCAACTTCTTAATTGGCCAAATAAATATTAACGGTGATGAGCTTTCCGATGGGAGTATAAATTGGGCTGAAAGCAATGGAGTTTCATCATACTCCAAACAAAAAGGAAATAACAAAGTCTCAAGATGGGTTTGAAACTGAAAAATGTCTTGCCAATGTTTGTGTTCTTGTTGTTAGCATGCACAGCTAAAGCTCAATCTGCTGCCTTAGATGTGACAAGTGCAAAATATGGTGGAAAGCCAGGCTCTGATATTACCCAGGTAATAAAAACATTTGTATTCGTATTTGGTTCTGATTAGAATTTGTTTCTACAATTGTTTGCCAAACTAAATCATTAACATTTTTAAATTTGCGTAATGTTAATTAGGCTTTAGAGAAGGCTTGGACAGATGCATGTGCATCAACAACACCAAGTAAAATTGTTGTTCCAAAGGGAACATTCAAGTTTGTAGGAACAACTTTTAAAGGTCCTTGCAAGGCTGCTATTGAGTTTCAGCTCCAAGGAACATTGCAGGCTCCAGTAGATGGCAGCCAGCTCCCGAAGGACGACACTTGGATTGGTTTTGACCACGTCGACGGGCTCACCTTGTCAGGTGGTGGAACTTTTGATGGCCAAGGAGCACAGTCTTGGAAAAACAATGATTGCAACAAAAATAGACAATGCAAATCTAAACACATTGTAAGATGATTTAATCCTACCATGTTGTTTTATATACTTGAAAATCTACCTGTGTCACATAGGAGCGTTTGCGAAATCTTGCTCATTGATCAATTCTTGACTTGATGATACGTGATCCAGATTCACAGTCTGACAATATAAACATATTTGTGTTTGATTGGTTTTCTTAATATATGCAGAATTTGAGGTTCCACGTCCTCACCAATTCCAAAATTTTGGACGTAACTTCAAAAGATAGCAAAAATTTCCACGTCAATCTTCAGAAGTGCGAGAAGGTTGAAATCAATGGATTTACCATCTCAGCACCTAAGGAAAGCATGAACACAGATGGAATTCACATCGGTCGTTCAACTGGGATCAACATCACTGACACAACCATCGGAACTGGGGATGATTGTATTTCGATCGGTGACGGTACCAAGGACCTCACCGTGACCAACGTTGCTTGCGGGCCAGGCCACGGCATAGCCATTGGGAGCCTTGGAAGGTACCCAGAGGAAGAACCCGTGTCCGGCATCAATATTAGGAAATGCACCTTGACTGATACAACGAATGGTGTGAGGATCAAAACATGGCCTGCTTCCCCGAAAGATAGCACTGCCTCGGATATTCACTTTGAGGATATTACCATGGTTAATGTTGGTAACCCTATCCTCATTGACCAAGAGTACTGCCCATGGAACGAATGCAAAAAAGGGGTATCTATCTATAACAATTTATTAACATCATATATTTGTTCCTTGTTAATCAAGTCATCATTTACTTAATCTTTAAAAGGATTTAAATTAATCAATTAATGAATGGTTTTGTGTAGGTTCCTTCCAAAGTTAAGATCAGCAATGTTAGCTTCAAGAACATCAAGGGCACATGTACCGACCCAGTTGCTGTGAAGCTTGTATGCAGCAAAGGCCTGCCATGTGAGAATGTGGAATTGAGTGACATTGATCTCAAGTACACTGGAGACAAAGGCCCTATTACCTCTATGTGTTCTAATGTCAAGCCGACAATGAATCGCGTGGCACAGCCTCTGGCTTGCGTTACCGGCGCTGCTGCTGCTTGATCTAACAAGCACAAACCATGCTGCTGATGTTTCTTCAGAGATACATTGGTTGTGTGTTCTTCGATTTTGTGCTAATTGTACTTGGTGTTTTCATCTAAGAGGTGGAAAATATCTCAGTACATTTTTTGGTTACATCTTAAAAGAGATGAATAAATTAGTAGGAATTAGATGAAAACAATCATGGGAAAGAGAAAGAAAGTTGTATTTGATTAAAAAAGAATGTTACTGGAATATGAATCTTCTTTGGATATTTGTTTAACCAAATTTACTCAATTAGCCTCTTTATTTAATTGTTTCCGTATGAATGACCACCTCGACCAGTGGTGTGCTATGAAGGGGAAGAGGGAGGGGTGATTCAGTCTTATGCTTTTTATTTTTTGTGCAAGAATAGAAGTAAAAAACTTCAAACAAAAAAGTAGAAGGATTATTAATTCTTGTAATGTGTTGAGTTTAAATGTACATTAAAAAAAGGGTAAATTGTCGAATACCCCCTTGAACTATCATGCTTGTCGAAATCTCCACCCTGAATTAATTTTTTAGCCAATTTAGCCCTTGTATTAAATTTATTTGCCGACTTCACCCTTGCTGTTAGCTTTTGACAATTTCCATCCAAATCTTTGTTAAAAAAGTACCATGTAAGGCATATACTTCACTGTTGAATTTGAAATTGATTTTTTTTTCTCTGGTTCTTCAAAGAGCTCGAATGGGGGAGAAATTTTTTTTGGGGGGGGGGCGCGGCGCGGACGTGGATGGAATTCTGGTTTCTGCAAGTGTGGGTTAGGAGGACGGGGGATGGATCTGTGGGTGGTGGTTGGTGGTTGGTGGTTGGGATATGGGGGCAGAAGAAATCATAATGTGGGAGAAGAAATCGGGGGAGGGGGCGCTGATTCTCGCGGGGTTGGGGGAATGGGGGAAACTAGAATTTATAAAAAAAAGCTGAAACTAGAAAAAGAACTCCAAGAACTAGCGAAACCCAATCCTTGCCCAGCTTTAAACTTTATGAACCATACAAAATTGACAACACCCAAGGTGGTTCCAACCGTGAATTCTTCAGTCAATTAAAAACTCAAATTTTTTTTTTTAATAACAAAAACATTATTTGTAAAGCTATAAATACTTATCTGCTGGTGTGCTTTAATATATACTATGTTAATTTGGTAGAAAGGGCATCATAAATTATTTCGACTTTTAATTACTATATGGAAAGAAGTAATTGGAACTTTTAATTATTTCAACACAATCGGGGAGAGGGGGAAGGGGGTTCTGGTTTCTGCGAGTGCGGGGTGGTAGGTTGGGTGGTGGGCGGGGTGTGGTTTGGTCTGTAGGTGTTGGTTGGGAAATCGGGGAGAAGAAATTGGTGGGAGGTTTTCTTTTTCTCTATTTGATTTTGTTACATTTTCCTTATTTTTCTTAATACTTTACCCTGTAAAATTTCAAATTTACCCTTATATTTGACGGGCATTTGGATGGAATAGTGAAAAAGCTAACGCCATGGGTGAAATTGGCGAATAAATTTAATATAAGGGCTAAATTAGCTGAAAAATTAATTCAGAGTGAGGATTTTGACAAGCGTGATAGTTCAGTGGGGATTCACAAGTTTACCCTTAAAAGAACTTAAAAATTTGCCTTGAACATTTGTTATCTACTATCATCTGCATTTTTTATGCGCGCCATGTTAATGATTCTTTCTTCTTTGTAGATGTGGATTAGGACAAAACAATGTGCCAATCCCCTTGCAATATGAATCTTCTTTGGATATTTGTTTAACCAAATTTACTCAATTGGCCTCTTTATTTAATTATTTCTCTTCCCAGATATTTAGTACATTGTAAATGTTGTCTGTGAATGGAAAGAAGCATGCGCATCCACAACTCCGGACATGGTTGTGATAGAAAAAGGACACTACATGGCCGGTCCAGTAAAGTTTCAAGGGCCCTGCAAAGCGTTGGTTAGCGTTCGAGTTGAAGGAACCCTGCAGGCTCTTGCAGAGCCAGAAAAGCTCAAGTCACAAGATGGTTGGGTCATTTTCCAAAATATGGATGGGTTAACAGTCTCAGGAGGTGGCACTTTTGATGGCCAAGAATCAATAGCTTAATCCAAAAATGATTGTGCCAAAACTGGAAAATGCAACGCGCTGCCTATAGTAAGTTTTTTAAATTTGAAGTGCACGTTTTTTATTCATCAATCTTGTGTGCTAGAAACGGTAGTGGCTAACAAATAGAGTTTGCTCAATTGGGTTTCTTGAATGCAGAACATAAGATTCACAGGGCTCACTAATTCACACATTCAAGACATAACATCTTTAAAAGCGAGCTGTTTCACATAAACGTCTTAATAAATTGCAAAAATGTGACACTTCAACATGTGATCATCACCACCCCTGGTAAAGCATGCCTTAGATAAGGCCCTCACTCACTTCTTATAAACCCAGGCTAGCTAGGTCCCTTAACTTTTCAATGTGAATATAAAACGAATTTCCAATAGTCATTTCTCTTGTCACGACTGCTTTGTTACAAATTATGGTCAAGATTTTATTAGCTTGATTAGAGCATTCGGAAACAATTTTTGGTTTATGAAAAATCAGTTTTGTGTGTGTATTTTTTTGTTAATCTTTGCACCAAATTGGATTATAACAGGTTTAGTACTTTTGGTTTATAAGTCATCCATGTCATAAATCTTTTCTTTCTAATCTGACATAGTCTCGGAAGAAAAAATCTTTTGCCCAAATTGGAAACTGAGCCAAGAGCCATTGTAGGTAATTCATGTTTTAAAAGCTGAGCAGCTTAATTAATTACTAATTATAGGATGGTTGACCAACATTCAACTTCTTAATTGGCCAAATAAATATTAACGGTGATGAGCTTTCCGATGGGAGTATAAATTGGGCTGAAAGCAATGGAGTTTCATCATACTCCAAACAAAAAGGAAATAACAAAGTCTCAAGATGGGTTTGAAACTGAAAAATGTCTTGCCAATGTTTGTGTTCTTGTTGTTAGCATCCACAGCTAAAGCTCAATCCGCTGCCTTAGATGTGACAAGTGAAAAATATGGTGGAAAGCCAGACTCTGATATTACCCAGGTAACAAAAACATTTGTATTCATATTCGGTTCTGATTAGAATTTGTTTCAACAATTGTTTGCCAAACTAAATCATTAACAGTTTTAAATTTGCGTAATGTTAATTAGGCTTTAGAGAAGGCTTGGACAGATGCATGTGCATCAACAGCACCAAGTAAAATTGTTGTTCCAAAAGGAACATTCAAGTTTGTAGGAACAACTTTTAAAGGTCCTTGCAAGGCTGCTATTGAGTTTCAGCTCCAAGGAACATTGCAGGCTCCAGTAGATGGCAGCCAGCTCCCGAAGGACGACACTTGGATTGGTTTTGACCACATCGACGGGCTCACCTTGTCAGGTGGTGGAACTTTTGATGGCCAAGGAGCAGAGTCTTGGAAAAACAATGATTGCAACAAAAATAGACAATGCAAATCTAAACACATTGTAAGATGATTTAATCCTACCATGTTGTTTTATATACTTGAAAATCTACCTGTGTCACATAGGAGCATTTGCGAAATCTTGCTCATTGATCAATTCTTGACTTGATGATACGTGATCCAGATTCACTGCCTGAGAATATAAACATATTTGTGTTTGATTGGTTTTCTTAATATATGCAGAATTTGAGGTTCCACTTCCTCACCAATTCCAAAATTTTGGACGTAACTTCAAAAGATAGCAAAAATTTCCACGTCAATCTTCAGAAGTGCGAGAAGGTTGAAATCAATGGATTTACCATCTCAGCACCTAAGGAAAGCATGAACACAGATGGAATTCACATCGGCGTTCAACTGGGATCAACATCACTGACACAACCATCGGAACTGGGGATGATTGTATTTCGATCGGTGACGGTACCAAGGACCTCACCGTGACCAACGTTGCTTGCGGGCCAGGCCACGGCATAGCCATCGGGAGCCTTGGAAGGTACCCAGAGGAAGAACCCGTGTCCGGCATCAATATTAAGAAATGCACCTTGACTGATACAACGAATGGTGTGAGGATCAAAACATGGCCTGCTTCCCCAAAAGATAGCACTGCCTCGGATATTCACTTTGAGGATATTACCATGGTCAATGTTGGTAACCCTATCCTCATTGACCAAGAGTACTGCCCATGGAACGAATGCAAAAAAGGGGTATCTATCTATAACAATTTATTAACATCATATATATGTTCCTTGTTAATCAAGTCATCATTTACTTAATCTTTAAAAGGATTTAAATTAATCAATTAATGAATGGTTTTGTGTAGGTTCCTTCCAAAGTTAAGATCAGCAATGTTAGCTTCAAGAACATCAAGGGCACATGTACCGACCCAGTTGCTGTGAAGCTTGCATGCAGCCCAGGCCTGCCATGTGAGAATGTGGAATTGAGTGACATTGATCTCAAGTACACTGGAGACAAAGGTCCTATTACCTCTGTGTGTTCTAATGTCAAGCCGACAATTAATCGCGTGGCACAGCCTCTTGCTTGCGCTACCGGCGTTGCTGCTGCTTGATCTAACGAGAACAAACCATGCTGCTGATGTTTCTTCAGAGATGCATTGGTTGTGTGCTCTTCGATTTTGTGCTAATTGTACTTGGTGTTTTTATCTAAGAGGGGGAAAATATCTCAGTACAATTTTTGTTACATCTTAAAAGAGATGAATAAATTAGTAGGAATTAGATGAAAACAATCATGGGAAAGAGAGAGTTTTATTTGATTAAAAAAGAATGTTTTTGGAATATGAATCTTCTTTGGATATTTGTTTAACCAAATTTTCTCAATTAGCCTCTTTATTTAATTGTTTATGTATGAATGACCACCTCGACCAGTGGTGTGCTAGGAAGGGGAAGAGGGAGGGGTGATTCAGTCCTATGATTTTCATTTTTTATGCAAGAATAGAAGTAAAAACTTTAAACAAAAAAGAAGAAGGATTATTAATTCAAGTAATGTGTTGATTTTAAATACACATTAAAAAAAGGGTAAACTGCCGAATACCCCATTGAACTATCACGCTTGTCAAAATCTCCACCCTAAATTAATTTTTCAGCCAATTTTGCTTTTGTATTAAATTTATTCGCCAACTTCACCCTTGTCGTTAGCTTTTGACAATTTCCATCCAAATTTCTGTGAAAAAAGTACCATGTTAGGCATATACTTCACTGTTGAATTAAAAATTGATTTTTTTTTTCTTTGGTTCTTCAAAGAGCTCGAATGTGGGAGAAATAAATCGGGGGGAGTAGGCGAGAGGGGATTCTGGTTGCTGCAATTGGGGGTTGGGAGGACGGGAGGGGGGGTGGTGGGGGGGACAGGGGACATATCTGTGGGTGGTGGTTGGTGGTTGGGATATGGGGGCAAAAGAAATCAGAATGTGGGAGAAGAAATCGGGGGAGGGGGTGCTGATTCTGGGTTTTGCGGGGTAGGGGGTTACGGGTTGGGGGGAATGGCCTGGGTTTATAAGAAGTGAGTGAGGGCCTTATCTAAGGCATGCTTTACCAGGGGTGGTGATGATCACATGTTGAAGTGTCACATTTTTGCAATTTATTAAGACGTTTATGTGAAACAGCTCGCTTTTAAAGATGTTATGTCTTGAATGTGTGAATTGGTGAGCCCTGTGAATCTTATGTTCTGCATTCAAGAAACCCAATTGAGCAAAACTCTATTCTGATTAGAAACGTGCACTTCAAATTTAAAAAACTTACTATAGGCAGCGCGTTGCATTTTCCAGTTTTGGCACAATCATTTTTGGATTAAGCTATTGATTCTTGGCCATCAAAAGTGCCACCTCCTGAGACTGTTAACCCATCCATATTTTGGAAAATGACCCAACCATCTTGTGACTTGAGCTTTTCTGGCTCTGCAAGAGCCTGCAGGGTTCCTTCAACTCGAACGCTAACCAACGCTTTGCAGGGCCCTTGAAACTTTACTGGACCGGCCATGTAGTGTCCTTTTTCTATCACAACCATGTCCGGAGTTGTGGATGCGCATGCTTCTTTCCATTCACAGACAACATTTACAATGTACTAAATATCTGGGAAGAGAAATAATTAAATAAAGAGGCCAATTGAGTAAATTTGGTTAAACAAATATCCAAAGAAGATTCATATTGCAAGGGGATTGGCACATTGTTTTGTCCTAATCCACATCTACAAAGAAGAAAGAATCATTAACATGGCGCGCATAAAAAATGCAGATGATAGTAGATAACAAATGTTCAAGGCAAATTTTTAAGTTCTTTTAAGGGTAAACTTGTGAATTCCCACTGAACTATCACGCTTGTCAAAATTCTCACTATGAATTAATTTTTCAGCTAATTTAGCCATTGTATTAAATTTATTCGCCAATTTCATCCCTGGCGTTAGCTTTTTCACTATTCCATCCAAATGCCCGTCAAATATAAGGGTAAATTTGACATTTTACAGGGTAAAGTATTAAGAAAAATAAGGAAAATGTAACAAAATCAAATAGAGAAAAAGAAAACCTCCCACCAATTTCTTCTCCCCGATTTCCCAACCAACACCTACAGACCAAACCACACCCCGCCCACCACCCAACCTACCACCCCGCACTCGCAGAAACCAGAACCCCCTTCCCCCTCTCCCCGATTGTGTTGAAATAATTAAAAGTTCCAATTACTTCTTTCCATATAGTAATTAAAAGTCGAAATAATTTATGATGCCCTTTCTACCAAATTAACATAGTATATATTAAAGCACACCAGCAGATAAGTATTTATAGCTTTACAAATAATGTTTTTGTTATTAAAAAAAAAAATTTGAGTTTTTAATTGACTGAAGAATTCACGGTTGGAACCACCTTGGGTGTTGTCAATTTTGTATGGTTCATAAAGTTTAAAGCTGGGCAAGGATTGGGTTTCGCTAGTTCTTGGAGTTCTTTTTCTAGTTTCAGCTTTTTTTTATAAATTCTAGTTTCCCCCATTCCCCCAACCCCGCGAGAATCAGCGCCCCCTCCCCCGATTTCTTCTCCCACATTATGATTTCTTCTGCCCCCATATCCCAACCACCAACCACCAACCACCACCCACAGATCCATCCCCCGTCCTCCTAACCCACACTTGCAGAAACCAGAATTCCATCCACGTCCGCGCCGCGCCCCCCCCCCAAAAAAAATTTCTCCCCCATTCGAGCTCTTTGAAGAACCAGAGAAAAAAAAATCAATTTCAAATTCAACAGTGAAGTATATGCCTTACATGGTACTTTTTTAACAAAGATTTGGATGGAAATTGTCAAAAGCTAACAGCAAGGGTGAAGTCGGCAAATAAATTTAATACAAGGGCTAAATTGGCTAAAAAATTAATTCAGGGTGGAGATTTCGACAAGCATGATAGTTCAAGGGGGTATTCGACAATTTACCCTTTTTTAATGTACATTTAAACTCAACACATTACAAGAATTAATAATCCTTCTACTTTTTTGTTTGAAGTTTTTTACTTCTATTCTTGCACAAAAAATAAAAAGCATAAGACTGAATCACCCCTCCCTCTTCCCCTTCATAGCACACCACTGGTCGAGGTGGTCATTCATACGGAAACAATTAAATAAAGAGGCTAATTGAGTAAATTTGGTTAAACAAATATCCAAAGAAGATTCATATTCCAGTAACATTCTTTTTTAATCAAATACAACTTTCTTTCTCTTTCCCATGATTGTTTTCATCTAATTCCTACTAATTTATTCATCTCTTTTAAGATGTAACCAAAAAATGTACTGAGATATTTTCCACCTCTTAGATGAAAACACCAAGTACAATTAGCACAAAATCGAAGAACACACAACCAATGTATCTCTGAAGAAACATCAGCAGCATGGTTTGTGCTTGTTAGATCAAGCAGCAGCAGCGCCGGTAGCGCAAGCCAGAGGCTGTGCCACGCGATTCATTGTCGGCTTGACATTAGAACACACAGAGGTAATAGGGCCTTTGTCTCCAGTGTACTTGAGATCAATGTCACTCAATTCCACATTCTCACATGGCAGGCCTTTGCTGCATACAAGCTTCACAGCAACTGGGTCGGTACATGTGCCCTTGATGTTCTTGAAGCTAACATTGCTGATCTTAACTTTGGAAGGAACCTACACAAAACCATTCATTAATTGATTAATTTAAATCCTTTTAAAGATTAAGTAAATGATGACTTGATTAACAAGGAACAAATATATGATGTTAATAAATTGTTATAGATAGATACCCCTTTTTTGCATTCGTTCCATGGGCAGTACTCTTGGTCAATGAGGATAGGGTTACCAACATTAACCATGGTAATATCCTCAAAGTGAATATCCGAGGCAGTGCTATCTTTCGGGGAAGCAGGCCATGTTTTGATCCTCACACCATTCGTTGTATCAGTCAAGGTGCATTTCCTAATATTGATGCCGGACACGGGTTCTTCCTCTGGGTACCTTCCAAGGCTCCCAATGGCTATGCCGTGGCCTGGCCCGCAAGCAACGTTGGTCACGGTGAGGTCCTTGGTACCGTCACCGATCGAAATACAATCATCCCCAGTTCCGATGGTTGTGTCAGTGATGTTGATCCCAGTTGAACGACCGATGTGAATTCCATCTGTGTTCATGCTTTCCTTAGGTGCTGAGATGGTAAATCCATTGATTTCAACCTTCTCGCACTTCTGAAGATTGACGTGGAAATTTTTGCTATCTTTTGAAGTTACGTCCAAAATTTTGGAATTGGTGAGTACGTGGAACCTCAAATTCTGCATATATTAAGAAAACCAATCAAACACAAATATGTTTATATTGTCAGGCTGTGAATCTGGATCACGTATCATCAAGTCAAGAATTGATCAATGAGCAAGATTTCGCAAACGCTCCTGTATGACACAGGTAGATTTTCAAGTATATAAAACAACATGGTAGGATTAAATCATCTTACAATGTGTTTAGATTTGCATTGTCTATTTTTGTTGCAATCATTGTTTTTCCAAGACTGTGCTCCTTGGCCATCAAAAGTTCCACCACCTGACAAGGTGAGCCCGTCGACGTGGTCAAAACCAATCCAAGTGTCGTCCTTCGGGAGCTGGCTGCCATCTACTGGAGCCTGCAATGTTCCTTGGAGCTGAAACTCAATAGCAGCCTTGCAAGGACCTTTAAAAGTTGTTCCTACAAACTTGAATGTTCCCTTTGGAACAACAATTTTACTTGGTGTTGTTGATGCACATGCATCTGTCCAAGCCTTCTCTAAAGCCTAATTAACATTACGCAAATTTAAAAATGTTAATGATTTAGTTTGGCAAACAATTGTAGAAACAAATTCTAATCAGAACCAAATACGAATACAAATGTTTTTATTACCTGGGTAATATCAGAGCCTGGCTTTCCACCATATTTTGCACTTGTCACATCTAAGGCAGCAGATTGAGCTTTAGCTGTGCATGCTAACAACAAGAACACAAACATTGGCAAGACATTTTTCAGTTTCAAACCCATCTTGAGACTTTGTTATTTCCTTTTTGTTTGGAGTATGATGAAACTCCATTGCTTTCAGCCCAATTTATACTCCCATCGGAAAGCTCATCACCGTTAATATTTATTTGGCCAATTAAGAAGTTGAATGTAGGTCAACCATCCTATAATTAGTAATTAATTAAGCTTCGCTCAGTTTCCAATTTGGGCAAAAGATTTTTTCTTCCAAGACTATGTCAGATTAGAAAGAAAAGATTTATGACATGGATGACTTATAAACCAAAAGTACTAAACCTGTTATAATCCAATTTGGTGCGAAGATTAACAAAAAAATACTCACACAAAATTGATTTTTCATAAACCAAAAATTGTTTCCGAACGCACTAGTCAAACTAATAAATTCTTGATCATAATTTGTAACAAAGTAATCGTGACAAGAGAAATAACTATTGGATATTCGTTTTATATTCACATTGAAAAGTTAAGGGACCTAGCCTGAGTTTATAAGGAGTGAGTGAGGGCCTTATCTAAGGCATGCTTTGCCAATAGTTGAGACCCAATCGGGATATGTTTTGTCTTATATTCCTACTGTAAGAATGGGAAGGTGAAAAATCCCATATTGGAAAGTTGACCCAGCAAGGGCTTATAAGCAGTTGGGCTACTCTCCATTGCCAATTGGTTTTGGGGTGGAACCTCAACTTCCTTCATGGTATCAGAGCGGGTTAGCCCACGTATGAAAGCACAATGACTACACGTGCACGTGTAGGATCTGCCGCTCAAATTAAAGCCTAGAGGTCATATGTCTTATATAGCAAGGCACGTGTTGGGCTCAACGGCCTCTGCTACTCCTCTAATTGGTCTTTGGGTGAACCCATTGCGAGAGAGAGAATGCTATTGAGGGTTGATTGTGGTTATGTCAAGTTTGAGATTTCAAATAATGGAACAGAAGGAGCCTTGTTTGGTGGATCAAGTAAATAGTGATGTTGAGAATGATTAACAGTGAGTAAGTTTTACATCTCTCTACTATTTCTTTCCCATGAATAACAATAGTACATTAATCTAAATCCATAATACATGTATACAGAAGATGACATCTATACTGTTGCATATGTGTAGTCCACCACCCACCATTCCAATTGAGCATGGAAGGGGCGCCCTGCAGATTATTTTCATCTAAATTCCTACTAATTTCTTTTAATCATCTCTTTAAGATGCAATTAAATCACCTTAAAGCTGCAGCAAATTAAGCTGCAGTCTTTGCACAAGCAGGTGGAAAAATTTGGCCAGTCATAGTGGGCTTGACGTTAGTACATACAGATGTGGCAGCACCATTTTTCCCATTGTATGTCAAATGGATGTCACTAATTTGCACATTCTGGCAAGGAATGCCTTTGCTACAAGCAAGCTTCACAACAACAGGATCAGCAGAAGTGCCCCTAATGTTCTTGAAGCTCACATTGCTGATCTTAACTTTCGACGGGATTTTTGCTTGGCATTGGCCATTTGGACAGTATTCTTGGTCTATAAGAACAGGGGAGGTCTTCACATTTTCCATAATTATGTCCTCAAAGTGCAAATCTGAGGCCACACCATTTGGAGAAGCTGGCCATGTCTTGACCCTCACGCCATTTGAAGTGTTTGATATGGTGCAGTTTCTCACTGTGACTCCTGTGACAGGTTGTTCATCATGGTACCTGCCTAGGCTCCCAATGCTGATACCGTGGCCCGGCCCGCACTTCACCTTTTCAATGTTTATTTGCTGGCTTCCATCGCCAAGAGAGATGCAATCATCGCCGGTTTTGATCTCTGCGCCGGTGATGTTGATGTTCGATGACCGGCCAATGTGGATTCCATCTGTGTTTAGGCTTTCACCAGGGGCGGTGATGATCACATGTTGAAGTGTCAGGTTTTTGCAGTTCAAGACGTTTATGTGGAACAGCTTGCTGTTCAAAGTTGTTATGTTTTGAATGTGTGAATTGGTAAGCCCTGTGAATCTTATGTTCTGCGTTCAAGGAACCCAATTGAGCAAATTCTATTTGTTAGCCTCTGTTTCTAGCTCACAAGAAATTGATCCAAAAAACGGGGACTTCAAATTTCAAAAACTTACTATAGGCAGTGAGTTGCATTTTCCAGTTTTGGCACAATCATTTTTGGACCGAGCTACTGATCCTTGGCCATCAAAAGTGCCACCTCCTGAGACTGTTAACCCATCAATATTTCGGAAAACAACCCAACCATCTTGTGACTTGAGCTTTTCTGGCTCTGCCGGAGCCTGCAGGGTTCCTTCAACCCGAATGCTAACCGGTGCTTTGCAGGGCCCTTGAAACTTCACTGGACCAGCCATGTAGTTTCCTTTTGCTATCACAACCGTGCTCGGAGTTGTGGATGCGCATGCTTCTTTCCAAGCACTATTAATAGCCTAAAATCAATAGCATACTCAAAAGGTTACTAAGATGTCAAGATATACGCCCGCATTCATAGTTTGACAACATTTACAACGTACTAAATATCTGGGAAGAGAAATATCACATTTGTATAATGTGCACAAAAGTTTTACCTGGCTATCATCTGTCTTGCCGTCAGCCTTGGCTCCATACTTCTTGATATCAAAATCTGCAGCTCTGGCTTTTATGGAAAATGATATCAAGAACAAAAAGAATGTAGTTCCAAGAATAAATTTTGAACCCATGTGAGGCTTCTTTCGTATAACAAGTTTGAGCTTCTAAATTCTAATAACCTCGAGTACTTTTTCAATGAAGAGTTTCGTTATGTAGTGTAGTTAAGGAAGCTGAAAACCACAAAATCTTGAACCTAATTTTATGTGGACTAAATCTATGAGGTCCTCATTTTTTTGGTGATGATTTCTTCAACTCCTCAAATTATCCTCCAACTTTAGGTGCTATAGTTTCTTAATTTACCTGCTAACCAGGCTTTTGCACCTCTAACCTCTCACATGTACAAATATGCATGTCTAGCTTTTTCTGAGAACCTACGTGTGTGGAAGAGCTTATTGGCCTCCAACAAGGGTAAAGCTTATTAATTCATTGCTCTATTACATTTAATGCACATTAGAAAGTCTCATATCACCACGCAAATTGGATATTTTGAATGGTTATCCTGGAAAGCTCTATGGCTTGGACATTAATAAATAATGTTAGGACCACTCGATCAAATAAATGAAAGGTTTGAAATTGAGCCACACAAACCCCTTGTATGCACAATCAATCTTTTATCACCCTTCCACTAAAAAGTCATCATCGACTGTTAATTTTTTTCAAAGTACAGCAAGAAAACATCAACGTCGATAGGTATAAAAGAAGTATGAAAAGAGAAAGAAAGAAAAAAAAAACAATGTTTCATCAGGCCATCCAGTTCCAAACGCAAACCAGGTAAACTTTTAATCGACGTCTGGCTGACATTATTGCCCCTTGGTCTGTGAATACATACAAATATAAGTGCAACCTGTAATGAATTTGGGAAGCATGAGCTCTTTGACAAGATTCAAGCTTTGATTACCTTTCTGCATCGTTGCCAACTTCAAGCTCTCACTGCAAATGAATCTTTCAATATGATGAATCCATCTCGGCACTGACTAAACAATAAATGGGTACAATGCTACTATGGTACAGGACAAATGCAACAAAATTGCTCCTAGTTATCAACTCTGCTTCGTTTTTGCCTTTTCATGTGACTAGAAACCTTTCAAAATCAATAGGATGACCACCCTTCAGCAACTACAAGCACTTCAAATTGACGCTCTGCTTTCAATGGCCGACTTGATTGTACTGACAAAATCATCAATTGCCATAGTGCCAAGATCCCCACCAAACCTGGATCTTACTGTAACAGTGCCAGTTTCAACTTCTTTGGCACCGACAACAGCCATCAATGGGATTTTCAGCATCTCTGAATTTCTAATCAGTTTTGGTAGGCGTTCACCGTGGCAAAGTTCACCGCGAATACCATTTGCTTTCAGTTTGTTGGTTACCTCTTTGCAGTAATCAAGCTGTACAGAAATTTAAACTTTTGCTTCAATGCAAAGATAATCATCTCATAGCAACAAAAAATAAAATAAAATGACTGTCTCAATTCCTAGATAATAGAAGTTAGGAACACAAGGAACATTGACTTTAACGTTGGTTTGCTTGTGTAAAGAAATTTGAATGGCTGAAAAATTTAATACAAGGGCTAAATTGGCTGAAAAATTAATTCAAGGTGGAGATTTCGACAAGCATGATAGTTCAATGGGGTATTCGACAAGCATGTTTGTGTTCTTGTTGTTAGCATCCACAGCTTAAGCTCAATCTGCTGCCTTAGATGTGACAAGTGAAAAATATGGTGGAAAGCCAGACTCTGATATTACCCAGGTAACAAAACCATTTGTATTCATATTCGGTTCTGATTAGAATTTGTTTCTACAATTGTTTGCCAAACTAAATCATTAACAGTTTTAAATTTGCGTAATGTTAATTAGGCTTTAGAGAAGGCTTGGACAGATGCATGTGCATCAACAGCACCAAGTAAAATTGTTGTTCCAAAAGGAACATTCAAGTTTGTAGGAACAACTTTTAAAGGTCCTTGCAAGGCTGCTATTGAGTTTCAGCTCCAAGGAACATTGCAGGCTCCAGTAGATGGCAGCCAGCTCCCGAAGGACGACACTTGGATTGGTTTCGACAACGTCGATGGGCTCACCTTGTCAGGTGGTGGAACTTTTGATGGCCAAGGAGCAGAGTCTTGGAAAAACAATGATTGCAACAAAAATAGAGAATGCAAATCTAAACAATTGTAAGATGATTTAATCCTGCCATGTTATTTTATATACTTGAAAATCTTCTTGTGTCACATAGGAGCATTTGCGAAATCTTGCTCATTGATCAATTCTTGACTTGATGATACGTGATCCAGATTCATAGCCTGACAATATAAACATATTTGATTTGTTTTCTTAATATATGCAGAATTTGAGGTTCCACTTACTCACCAATTCCAAAATTTTGGATGTAACTTCAAAAGATAGCAAAAATTTCCACGTCAATCTTTTGAAGTGCGAGAAGGTTGAATTCAACGGATTTACTGTCTCAGCACCTAAGGAAAGCATGAACACAGATGGAATTCACATCGGTCGTTCAACTAGGATCAACATCACTGACACAACCATCGGAACTGGGGATGATTATATTTCAATCGGTGACGGTACCAAGGACCTCACCGTGACAAACATTACTTGCGGGCCAGGCCACGGCATAGCCATCGGGAGCCTTGGAAGGTACCCAGAGGAAGAACCCGTGTCCGGCATCAATATTAAGAAATGCACCTTGACTGATACAACGAATGGTGTGAGGATCAAAACCTGGCCTGCTTCCCCAAAAGATAGCACTGCCAAGGATATTATCACTTTGAGGATATTACCATGGTTAATGTTGGTGACCCTATCCTCATTGACCAAGAGTACTACCCATGGAACGAATGCAAAAAAGGGGTATCTATATATACCAATTTATTAACATCATATATATGTTCCTTGTTAATCAAGTCATCATTTACTTAATCTTTAAAAGGATTTAAATTAATCAATTAATGAATGGTTTTGTGTAGGTTGCTTCCAAAGTTAGGATCAGTAAACATGAATTTTCTGCGACAAATGAGACAAGAACACGTGTACAAAATAATATTGTATTAATGAAATTTAGGGTTACAATCTCTGTATTGAATCTCTTATTCGATCTCCAAAGTGTTTAAAGAAAATATGTGTTTGATACAAGGATCGTAGAGACTTGATCTTGATCAAACGGGTAGCACGAGGCTTGTTTGGTATTTGGGATTTTTCTATGGTGAAGGAACCGTCACGTATTTGTTGTGCTTGGTGGCTTTTCCAAAGTACGGTGAAGAATGCAGAGAGTTTTCTGTTTCTTCTTAGTGCTAGGTTTTTTCTGAGCCCCTTCTTTCGTCTTAAGGCCTCCTATTTATAAGCTCTTGTAAGATGCTTGACCTAAATAACTTTCCCTATTTAAAACCTTGTTTTGTGGGATTTTGATTTGATTTAAATCAATTCCCATAATCTGGCAATTTAACCAGATTATCTTCAATTGATTGACCTAATTAATATTTGATTTAAATCAAAGTCAATCACAGAAGATTCTTTCCTTTAATTTTTTCTTCGTTTTGAACCGTTTGATGCACTCCGTTGGATGTCGCCATGTGTCATTTTTGACAACTAATTCGATTTTGATGAGTCACACGCCATATGGGCGAATTACAGGGCCCACGATTTAATCCACTGAACCCTAATTATTTTCTTGTCCAATGGAATTTATTGCACCAAAATTTCTTTGTCTACAAATTGCCCCCACTTCATGATGCATTGTAGACATGTGCTTTGTCACATGTAGGAGGTGCAGCTTGAAATGTTACTTCATTTCTTTCCAATAATTTAGATTGTTTTCAACGTGGAGCTTTGAAAGTTACCCTTTTTTTTCGGGTATGTTGGAATCGTGTATGAGATGACATTCATCCTTTGGTTATGTCCATGCCCCCTTCATGATACTGTAGGCGTGGTTGGCAAGACTCCAATTATGGCATTGTTGTTAAAGCTGATGGCGAGATACTTTCATCTTCTTTTTTTTGTTTCTTTTTTGGCACATAATATTATTAAGCTTAATAACATTCCATATTGATCATTCTATTTCCAACGTTGGCTTTCTGCTTTCAACGTTCCTCTTTTTTCTTTTTCTTTTTCTCTCGGTGATATTATTAAGCTTAATAATATTCAATATTGGTAAGATCTTGGGAAGCAAGATACAAAATCCAATATTTTCCTAAACTAGGAATAAGAAACCCTAGTACTACCAGGAGCTTTAATGGTCCTTGGCTTCTTTAAATTGCACCACGCTCCTCTTGTCGGCAAGGAGGTCTACGACTTTGAAGTTTGCATCATCTGAATTCTCAGCAACCCAAGTGGTGAGAGTTGTCTTCTTTTCCTTCGATATTTGATGCTCATATATATATATATATATATAGACATATATATTAGTGGAAAAGAAACTGACGTTGATATATATATTTTTCACAGTCGCAGGAACTCACCCTCTGGTCTGTCAAGAAGCTTGTTGGTAAGATTGAATCCACTTTGTTTTCTCATGTTCTTGCATCAGTTTTTTTTTTTTTTTTGGGTTGTTGTGGAAGCAAGATTGGAAGGTGGAAGGGTTGGCCAGCGTGTGTTGAGCTTGAAGTTGATGTAGGGAGGCGCTGGGCTCGAAGTGAAACATGGAGGCGTCAGGCTTGGCGCGTGAGGTGGGCCTGAGATGTGGTTGGAAGGCGCTGGGCCTTGTGTGTGAAGTGGCACATGCCTGGGCTTGGAGCAGGTTGAGACGCGAGCTGGGCTGTATGCTGCGCTAGCCGGAGTGTGCAGACTGGGCTTTGTGCTGGAGCTGGAGTGAGCGGGCCAGGCACACCATGGGCTCGAAGTGGAGGCGGGCCTTGCGAACAGCTGGATCAAACTGGTGCTTCCCTTGGGCCTTGCATGCGGAGCAGGTCTTGCGCGACATGGACCTAGGGGCAGGATGCGAGCTGGGCTATACGCGACGTGGGCCTAGATGGATGCACACTGGGCTGCGACAACTTCTGAGCCTTCGTGCTGGCTGAGTTGGAGAAGTGGGCATACTGGGTTGCCCCCATTTAGCTTAGACTGGTCCAAGCAGCTCGAAATAACTTCTTTCTTCTTTTCTTTTTTTTCTTTTTTTTTTCTTTTTTTTGTGTGCTTGCTGCACATCTATCACTTTTCAATCATTATATATATATATAATATTGATATATTTACATGTTTTTTATTTTTTTATTTTTTTATAATAGGTACTTTGAAAGAAAGTGAAGAACGTAGGCGTCCTATACCGCTTGGGTTTGATCATCTCTCCGACTTGGTGATAACCCACTCAAGCGCTTAGGCTTTACGTAAGTGGAGGACGAGTGAAGAACGTAGACGTCCTATACCGCTTGGGTTTGATCCATCTCTCCGACTTGGTGATAACCCGCTCAAGCGCTTAGGCTTTACGTAAGTGGAGGACGAGTGAAGAACGTAGACGTCCTATACCGCTTGGGTTTGATCCATCTCTCCGACTTGGTGATAACCCGCTCAAGCGCTTAGGCTTTACGTAAGTGGAGGACAAGTGAAGAACGTAGACGTCCTATACCGCTTGGGTTTGATCCATCTCTCCGACTTGGTGATAACCCGCTCAAGCGCTTAGGCTTTACGTAGGGGAAGACAAGTGAAGATTGTTTCTCGAGACATTCCACCTTTGCCCGGCTCTTCAAACTTGTATAAGTAAGCTCTGTTTGTTTTTTTTTTTTGGGTATGAAGTCACCAGCCTGATACTGAATATTGTTTCATGTCTCTCATCTTATATAGATGGCCTTCTTCAAGTGTTTTAAGAAAGGCACCGTTACTATTCTTGAGGATGAAAGTGATAGCCGGGACGAAGGTACCACATTGCTTGTAGGTGCGCCTCTCCTAGCTTCGGAGATATCTGAGGTGGACAATTATCTTCATATTCCGTCTTGGTCCCAAGAGGTGTTTTGTCAACTTAGCAGCTTCAAAAAATCCAAATCTACAGATAGGGATCTTCACTCCACTGTTTTACAGTTAAAGTCCTCGCATCATACAGAGACTGATTCATTAGGGGCGTTCGAACTTCTTAGCGATCGAATCCATAATGGGGCAGTGAATTGGGGTTCTGCTCTTCCGACGGCTGGTGAATCTACATTTACCGAGTATTACTGGGAATGGCTTGAAGATGTGCTAAGTAGAAATACCCAGGTTCTTAAGAGCGTCGGTCTATATAATGCAGTGTTTGCCTCATTATTTAGCTATGATCGACACGCTCCAGTCCTTCGAGCCTTCTGCGAGTACTGGTGCCCTGCGACAAATACTCTTCATACATCGCAAGGAGAAATGTCTATTTCCCTTTGGGATCTTCATGAAATCGGCGGTCTCCCTATTACAGGTCGATTTTATGATGAAGTTATTCCAAACACTGAAAGTCTCAACAGGAAGGACCATAAAGGCGTGCCTTATATCCCACATATTTGTCGTTACTTGTTCTTAGCGTACCACAAAATTTTACAGGACTCCAAAGGAAAATCTGGAGTGAGAATGACTGCTTGGATAAAGTACTGGTATCGAGGGCCATTCAGGTATAAAAAATCTTCAAGGAAAACTGTACGGAACAAGTCACAAAAGCCAAAGGAAGACTCGGATCCGTCTGGTATCATTGCGGCGGCATTGAAACGTACTGAGGAAGAGGAAGGGGTTTTTGAAGATTTGGGTATAGCTGATGAAGACATGGATAGATCCTACTTGGCTGCATTCCTTGCTTGCTGGTTGTGCAAATTTGTATTTCCCAAAGATGACATAACTTTGATTAGACCAGGGGTTTTCAAAGTTGCCAGTCGAATGGCGCACGGTGTATCATTTAGCTTAGCAGTTCCAGTATTGGCCAGTATTTACAAGGGGCTGAATGATATTTCTAGTGCAGATGATCCAGGAAATTGCACAAATGTTCTACCTTTCCATTATGTGTATGGGTGATTGGGTGAATACTTCGACACAAATTTTACATCATCTTCCGAGAGGTCCATTCCCATCATGGCAAGGTTCTCAGGAAGACTTTC
This sequence comes from Prunus dulcis, assembly GCF_902201215.1. Lineage (NCBI taxonomy): Eukaryota > Viridiplantae > Streptophyta > Magnoliopsida > Rosales > Rosaceae > Prunus > Prunus dulcis. The sequence continues at coordinate 18,393,922 of NC_047652.1, forward strand.
GGCGAAATTTTTTGAAGATTCGACAGCTCGAGCTTTGTTCCGGACTTGTGGTAAAGTGAAAATGAGTCGTCTAGCAAAAGTGTTTTCAGAATGCAAACAACTGACTGATGAAGATCATATTTCTAAAGAAGACTTTGAGTATTTGATATGTCTTCGTTCGGGATTCGTTTCTCTACGACAGGAAAACTACCGAGTCATTCAACCTTATAGCCCGCACAGGTTCAGTAGACAATTTTGTTATGTACAACATGTGCCAGGAGAACTTAAAGATGACGTCCGGAATGGGACTATGCTATCAGTGTACTTACATTGGAAATCATGTTTGAAGATTGGCAGTGCATCTACAATAACCCTACCCACTAAAGACAATATTCGGGAGTTTGAGATTACATCCGATTATGTTATTTGGTGGTCGAAGGTGCATCGCTTTGAATCGACGAAATCAAAGACAATCTCAATTGCAGGCAAATCGTCGTCGCTTTCTCAGCCGAAATCTCTTAAGTCTCATGGCAATGAAGTTTTAGTTCATGATAAACTCGCCCGTGGTAAAGTGCTTCGAGTTCATCCAGAAGTTGAAGGTAGTTCTACTACTCCCGCATCTCGAGTTCAACACCCACCTCC
>NC_047652.1:18694552-18800249 GCF_902201215.1 Prunus dulcis
GCTCCATACACGTGTCACGTTTTCTTTAAAAAGCAAACATACAATAGTCATATTGTACATATACGTACGTATTTCTAATGTTTTATACACATATTTTTGAGGAAATTTTCAATAAGACACACAAAATTCACGTATTGTACAAATAATTCTCACGCATTATTAAATAATAATAACATGTGGTATAAAAATTATATTAAAATATCAAACAGTGGAAGATTAATATGTATTTTGGATAGGTTGTAAATTAATATTCATAAGGTACAAACCAATGCAAGTAGGAGGGTCCTTTTTTATCATTAATTTTTTAATTAAGTAGTATAGCCGCGCGGCTATACAAAAGATGTTTATAATAAAAACTGTATAGCTGGGTGGCTATACCCTTTTTTGACACGTGGTTTTAATCAATGGAGGCTCTTTTTTTTTTTTTTTTTTATAATAAAAAGGGGGAGTAGAGCCGACCGGCTATACTCCGTGTTTGTAATATTTTTTTAAAAAGGCATGTGTTGACACGTGGCGCCCAATGATTGGGGACCTTTTTCATATTAAAAATAGTATAGCCGCGTGGCTATACTCAGCTTGAAATTTTTTTTAAAAGGACATGTGTTGACACGTGGCGCCTATTGGTTGGGGGAACTTTTTATAAGTGAAAAATAGTATAGCCGCCCGGCTATACTCAGTTTTAATATGCTTATAAAAAAGGACATGTTTTGACACGTGGCTCCTATTGGTTGAGGGAGATTTTTTTATATTTAAAATTAGTATCGCCGAGCGGCTATACTCAGTTTTACAATTTTTTTTTTAAAAAAATACATGTGTTGACATGTGGCTCCTATTTGTTGGGGGTCCTTTTTTATATTAAAAAATAGTATGGGCAGGAGGCATTACTTTTTTAAAAATTTTAATTAATTTGACTGGGGGACTATTTTAATTTTAATTTTAATTTTTAATAATAAATAGTATAATATATTGTCGTTAATAATCGTGTTATACAAATACATACATATTTTTCAATAAATAGCATAGACAAGCGGCTATAGTGTTTTAGATATGTATTCGTATATATATATATACACACACACACACACATATGTAGGTACGTATTTGTCAACAATATATTCGTGTTCTATACACGTCTCACGTTTTCTTTAAAAAGCAAACATACAATAGTCGTATTGTACATGTACGTACGTATTACGAATGTTTTATACACGTATTTTTTTAAAATTTTCAGTAACACACACAAATCCACGTATGATACAAATAATTCACACATATTATTGAATAAGAATAACACATGGTACAAAAATTATATTAAAATATCAAATAGTAGAACATTAATACCTACTTTGGATATGTTGCAAATTAATATCCATAAGGTACAAACCAATGCAACTAGGAGGGTCTTTTTTTNTTTTTTGAAAAGACATGTGTTGACACGTTGCTCCTACTGGTTGGGGGAACTTTTTTTACATTTAAAGAAGTATAGCCGCCCGGCTGTACGCTGTTTTGAAATTTTAATTTTTTTATATTTAAAACTAGTATAGCCGCGCGGCTATACTCAGCTTTGAAATTTTTTTTGAAAAGACATGTGTCGACACGTGCCACCTATTGGTTGGGAGAAATTTTTATATATGGAAAAAAAAGTACAGCCGCGCGGCTGTACTCAGTTTTGAAATTTTAATTTTTTAATATTTAAAACAGTATAGCCGCGCGGCTATACTCAGTTTTGAAATTTTTTGAAAAAGGCATGTTTTGACACGTGGCCGCTATTGGTTTGGGGACCTTTTTTTTATATTTAAAAATAGTACAGCCGCGCGGCTATACTCAGTTTTGCAAATTTTTTTTTTTGAAAAGTACATTTGTTGACATGTGGCTCCTATTTGTTGGGGGACCTTTTTTTATGTTAAAAAATAGTATAGCCGCCCGGCTATACTTTGTTTTTTTATTTAAAAAAAATAGAAGCCAATTGGGCTTCAAATTTAACTTGAATATTTAATATTTAATTATCAAAAAGATGGCCTTGGGCCTTGGGGCACTTGGGCATTTAGATTTAAATGAATTATTTAGTTTCAAAATAATAAATTTTTTCAATAATTAATTCATATTAGTTTAATTAATTTGACTGGGGGACTATTTTAATTTTAATTTTAATTTTTAATAATAAATAGTATAATATATTGCCGTTAATAATCGTGTTACGCAAATACATATGTATTTTTCAATAAATAGTATAGACGAGCGGCTACAGTCTTTTAGATATGTATTCACACACACACACACACACACACACACACACACACATATGTAGGTACGTATTTTTCAACAATACATTCGTGTTCTATACACGTCTCACGTTTTCTTCAAAAAGCAAACATACAATAGTCGTATTGAACATGTACGTACGTATTACTAATGTTTTATACACGTATTTTTTTTAAAATTTTTAGTAACACACACAAATTCCCGTATTATACAAATAATTCTCACATATTATTGAATAAGAATAACACATGGTACAAAAATTATATTAAAATATCAAATAGTGGAACATTAATACCTACTTTGGATATGTTGCAAATTAATATCCATAAGGTACAAACCAATGCAACTAGGAGGGTCTTTTTTTTTTTTTTTTTTATTAGGGGAAGAAAAAGAGTACAGCCGCACGGCTATACTCCATGTTTTCAATTTTTAAAAAAAAGATATGTGTTGACACGAGGGTCCAAATGGCAGGAGTCTTTTTTATATTTTAAAAAAGTATAGCCGCACGGCTATACTCAGTGTTGAAATATTTTTTACAAAGGCATGTGTCGACACGTGGGGCATAATGGTTGGAAACTTTTTTTATAATTAAAAATAGTATAGCCGAACGGCTATACTCAGTTTTGAAATTTTTTTTAAAAACGACATGTGTTGACACGTGGCGCCTATTGGTTGGGAGAACATTTTTTTTACATTTAAGACATATAGCCGCCCGGCTGTACTCAGTTATGAAATTTTTTTATTTAAAAATAGTATAGCCGCGCGGCTATACTCAGGTTTGAAATTTTTTTTGAAAAGAGATGTGTTGACACGTGGCTCCTACTGGTTGGGGGAACTTTTTTTACATTTAAAGAAGTATAGCCGCCCGGCTGTACGCTGTTTTCAAATTTTAATTTTTTATATTTAAAACTAGTATAGCCGCGCGGCTATACTCAGTTTTGAAATTTTTTTTGAAAAGACATGTGTCGACACGTGCCACCTATTGGTTGGGAGAAATTTTTATATATGGAAAAAAAAGTAGAGCCGCGCGGCTGTACTCAGTTTTGAAATTTTAATTTTTTAATATTTAAAAAAGTATAGCCGCGCGGCTATACTCAGTTTTGAAATTTTTTGAAAAAGGCATGTTTTGACACGTGGCCGCTATTGGTTGGGGGACCTTTTTTTTATATTTAAAAATAGTACAGCCGCGCGGCTATACTCAGTTTTTGCAAATTTTTTTTTTGAAAAGTACATGTGTTGACATGTGGCTCCTATTTGTTGGGGGACCTTTTTTTATGTTAAAAAATAGGATAGCCGCCCGGCTATACTTTGTTTTTTTATTTAAAAAAAATAGAAGCCAATTGGGCTTCAAATTCAACTTGAATATTTAATATTTAATTATCAAAAAGATGGCCTTGGGCCTTGGGGCACTTGGGCATTTAGATTTAAATGAATTATTTAGTTTCAAAATAATAAATTTTTTCAATAATTAATTCATATTAGTTTAATTAATTTGACTTGGGGACTATTTTAATTTTAATTTTAATTTTTAATAATAAATAGTATAATATATTGCCGTTAATAATCGTGTTACTCAAATACATACGTATTTTTCAATAAATAGTATAGACGAGCGGCTACAGTCTTTTAGATATGTATTCATACACACACACACACACACACACACATATGTAGGTACGTATTTTTCAACAATACATTCGTGTTCTATACACGTCTCACGTTTTCTTTAAAAAGCAAACATACAATAGTCGTATTGTACATGTACGTACGCATTACTAATATTTTATACACGTATTTTTTTTTAAATTTTCAGTAACACACACAAATTCACGTATTATACAAATAATTCTCACATATTATTGAATGAGAATAACACATGGTAAAAAAATTATATTAAAATATCAAATAGTGGAACATTAATACCTACTTTGGATATGTCGCAAATTAATATCCATAAGGTACAAACCAATGCAACTAGGAGGGTTTTTTTTCTTTTTTTTTAGGGGAAGAAAAAGAGTACAGCCGCACGGCTATACTCCATGTTTTCAATTTTTTTAAAAAAAAGATATGTGTTGACACGAGGGTCCAAATGGCAGGAGTCTTTTTTCTATTTTAAAAAAGTATAGCCGCACGGCTATACTCAGTGTTGAAATATTTTTTACAAAGGCATGTGTCGACACGTGGGGCATAATGGTTGGAATCTTTTTTTATAATTAAAAATAGTATAGCCGAACGGCTATACTCAGTTTTGAAATTTTTTTTTAAAAACGACATGTGTTGGCACGTGGCGCCTATTGGTTGGGAGAACATTTTTTTTACATTTAAGACGTATAGCCGCCCGGCTGTACTCAGTTATGAAATTTTTTTATTTAAAAATAGTATAGCCGCGCGGCTATACTCAGGTTTGAAATTTTTTTTGAAAAGACATGTGTTGACACGTGGCTCCTACTGGTTGGGGGAACTTTTTTTACATTTAAAGAAGTATAGCCGCCCGGCTGTACGCTGTTTTGAAATTTTAATTTTTTTATATTTAAAACTAGTATAGCCGCGCGGCTATACTCAGTTTTGAAATTTTTTTTGAAAAGACATGTGTCGACACGTGCCACCTATTGGTTGGGAGAAATTTTTATATATGGAAAAAAAGTACAGCCGCGCGGCTGTACTCAGTTTTGAAATTTTAATTTTTTAATATTTAAAAAAGTATAGCCGCGCGGCTATACTCTGTTTTGAAATTTTTTGAAAAAGGCATGTTTTGACACGTGGCCGCTATTGGTTGGGGGACCTTTTTTTTATATTTAAAAATAGTACAGCCGCGCGGCTATACTCAGTTTTGCAAATTTTTTTTTTTGAAAAGTACATGTGTTGACATGTGGCTCCTATTTGTTGGGGGACCTTTTTTTATGTTAAAAAATAGTATAGCCGCCCGGCTATACTTTGTTTTTTTATTTAAAAAAAATAGAAGCCAATTGGGCTTCAAATTCAACTTGAATATTTAATATTTAATTATCAAAAAGATGGCCTTGGGCCTTGGGGCACTTGGGCATTTAGATTTAAATGAATTATTTAGTTTCAAAATAATAAATTTTTTCAATAATTAATTCATATTAGTTTAATTAATTTGACTGGGGGACTATTTTAATTTTAATTTTAATTTTTAATAATAAATAGTATAATATATTGCCGTTAATAATCGTGTTACGCAAATACATACGTATTTTTCAATAAATAGTATAGACGAGCGGCTACAGTCTTTTAGATATGTATTCATACACACACACACACACACACACATATGTAGGTACGTATTTTTCAACAATACATTCGTGTTCTATACACGTCTCACGTTTTCTTCAAAAAGCAAACATACAATAGTCGTATTGTACATGTACGTACGTATTACTAATGTTTTATACACGTATTTTTTTTTAAAATTTTTAGTAACACACACAAATTCACGTATTATACAAATAATTCTCACATATTATTGAATAAGAATAACACATGGTACAAAAATTATATTAAAATATCAAATAGTGGAACATTAATACCTACTTTGGATATGTTGCAAATTAATATCCATAAGGTACAAACCAATGCAACTAGGAGGGTCTTTTTTTTTTTTTTTTTTTCAAAAAAAAAGAAAAAGATAAAGGGGAAAAAAGAGTACAGCCGCACGGCTATACTCTACGTTTTCAATTTTTTTTAAAAAGATATGTGTTGACACGAGGGTCCTAATGGCAGGAGTCTTTTTTTATATTAAAAAATAGTATAGCCGCGCGGCTATACTCAGTTTTGAAATATTTTTTTACAAAGGCAAGTGTTGACACGTGGGGCATAATGGTTGGGGTCTTTTTTTATATTTAAAAATAGTATAGCCGAACGGCTATACTCAATTTTGAATTTTTTTTTAAAGACATATGTTGACACGTGGCGCCTATATCTGCGGTTGGGCTACTACCAAATGCGTACGCGAATGAACGAACATTTGAAAGAGATGGTGACAAACAAGGAAATCGGCGCATTTGGCTCTACCTCTCGCGCCAAACCATCGTGGTTGGAACTTGTTTCAATGAAAAAAATTACCAGAATGACCAAAACATCTCTTCCTGAACAGGCCCATAGGAAATACAATCATTGAAGTCGTCCCCGACAATCATCTTTGAAGTGACACAACAGACTATGACTAGACATCTCAAGGAATCCACGATTCTCACATCTCGTAAACAACTATACATCTTGGAAGCAAAGGGTCTGGAGCAAAGGTATTTACCCCTGGTCAATCCACAGTGAATCATCCAGCAATAGATTAAGTAGTCGAAAAAGCAGTAGACATTATAGAAATTGAGAATGTGCTTTCTCTTAACTCAGCATGGTCATACAATGAGAATAAGAAGTTGGTTATTCTCAGCTCTAGGCTGGGTATCCATATTAGGTTAGGGAGTCAACAAATCCCAGTCATAATGGACAAGAATAAATCGGACCTTAAATTGTAGAATGCCCCAATCACACAGGTTCATTATCCACACGAGTCGGGTCTTGCGGCTGATGTGCCATTTGATAAGAGAGGATTGCCTTTTTTTGATATTCTTTGTAACAAAGCCCGATAGGGGTGCGTATGATAATATTGTTAAAAGGGCACAGCCAAAGCCTTCTTTTATTAAATATAAAAAGAGGGGAGGTGGAGGAAGTAGCTCTAACGATAGGAGGGAAAGGTTAGTCACTTGACTGTAAGAACGATTGGAAGGAGAGGACTTTGACAGCTCTATGTTTCATGAGGTCGAACTTCGAATGAGCTATACACTCTAGGAGAAAGCCGCTCTACCTACAGGGTAGTCACCGACATTTCAATGTAATTTTATTAGTTGCCATGATTGGGGCTATAGTACTGACTATGCATAGAAGCCTATGCGCCTATATAGTACTGGCTTGCACCAATACTCTCCACTCCCTTGATTTTGATCCTTTGTTATATACCATGCTTGTGTTGTGATTGGTTGCTACTTTCTTCTTGGTGCACAAGCGGACTCGAGTGTGAAGCAGAAAGTGACTCTTGGAGGAATGTTCTTGTGCTGATGTGTTTCTGTTTTTTGGGGAAATTTTGTTCTTGGCGTAAGATCGGTGGGTCTCTATGCGCAGCTATGTTGACTTGTATGGAGGGTGTGAATCCCCTCCTTTGTGGCCATATTGGTGAGGTAAGTGCGGTCTCTGGTCCCTTTGTGGCAATAGTGGCTCGGTTTTGAATTTTGTTTTGAATTTGTATGGGGAAGAAAAGGCTAAAAACACCAAGTTCTATTTAATTATGATGATTTTTTAATTTTTTAATTTTTGTATAATTACGACAAGCTTTAAATAGTTTATAAAATATGGAATAAATCATATATTACAATGATCGTTTTTTAAAATAAGATTTTTCAAAAGCACTTAAGAAAATGTACTTAATTATTTTTACGCCATCACAGAACATAAACAGTACTAGTCTCTCCAATCACAAGTCTTTTGCCTCCACACGCATCTCGAGTCACAACTAATTGTTAGAAATTAAAGAGAATTAGAAATCTGTCATATCCATAAACAGTGATTAGGGAAGTGAATGAACACAATCATTTATTTTTTGAAGTCCGTTTAAAGCAACCAAACTGACCAACAAAAGAATAACTAAGAAAAGTCTTTTGTGAAACCATTTGGGTGTCTTATTTAAATTTCTTCATAGCCCAAGAGCCGTATTCATTTCTATTAGGCCATTACTCGAGTATCTATTGCCCCTTTTTTATTTTTTACTTTTTCACTGTTATTACCCGTATAGACATTCTAGCACTTTCACGCTTAATAATGTATTATATACGTACGCACGTATTTCTCATAGTTAATATGCCTATTTTTTACAAAAAATTTAATAAGACACACAAAATTCACGTATTATACACCCAATTCTCACATATTATTGAATAAAAATGATATATATATATATATATTTGGCTATACTAAGTTTTCCCCTAATTGTCTTTTAAAAATAGTATAGCCGGTCGGCTATACTCGTTTTTCTTAATTTCTTTTTTAAAAGAATAGTATAGTCGCACGGCTGTACATGTTTGACACGTGGCGCATAGGTGCTGGGCACACATATATAAATAGTATAGCCGCCCGGCTATACTAGATTTTTTTGAAATTTTTTAAGAAATAGTATAGCCGCGCGGCTCTACTCGCCTTTACATGTTTGACAGGTGGGCTGTGATAGTACAGCCGCTCGGTTGTACGTTTTTAAATAAAAAAAATTTTATATTCAAAAAAATATATAATTAGTTTCTATACTTTCTTCTTTTGGCCTACTTTTTTAATTTAATATATGTTTGAATTACTTTATTTAGTAATTGTACGTTAATTATTATTTAATACATTAAAAATTATATAAAAAGTCCACAAAATAATTAATTTCTATTTATTAAGTCTTTTGTGAAACCATTTGGGTGTCTTATTTAAATTTAAAGCCAAGGTCTTTGATTAATATAATTATTATTAATGAAAGTCAAATTTAAAGCCTAGCCTATAGCCAAGCCCATTGGCCCAAGTTTACAATGTTAAGCACACTTATCAAATGATCATGATGCTTTTTTTACCTTTATAGGAGTGTAGATTTTCGATGTGGGATTTACACATAGGGCACCTCAAAAGATAGGCCTTCAGAGAAATCTATATTTTATTGTTGGTGTAATATAAAATTATATTTAAAGCCCTTCAAAGTCTTCGTGATGCATCTGTAAATGCCCTCTAAGGTCTCCATGAGAAATTATTGTATGGGGGGCAGAGTTATGGTTTTGATGTTGACTTCCATTCTTAATAAATATAGGAACCAAATGAAAAAGATACCGCACAAATTTTACCTTGCCTTAATAATGACCAGATGAGCTGGAAGGTTTACACCCCATGCCAATGGGCTGTTACAAACCAATACCTGTAATTATCCATGACGGGCTCTTGATGGTTTCAGCATCCTTGATCTTCACTTTGTTTCCTGTCTTGACCGTTTGGAGCAGTGCTTTCATGCCCCTTCCCCTTTTCATAGGAAACAGCAACCTCTTTGCATTTGGCTGATGATACAGAGTTTGAACTCTGCCCCACTTCCATTTATCTTCTAATCTGATAGGATAACCTTCTCCAATGAAACTTAAATCTGGTATTTGGTTATTCAAAACTGGCATTTGCACCATTAGATGGTTTGAATAAAGAATTTTTCATGGCCTTATTGCCCTTGTTGATTTTCGGATCCTTCCTGTTTTGATGTTCGTTTCTTTTTGATGGATTTGACCTCATGTTGAGACTCATATATAAAAACCTCATACACAAGATGGTATACATTACAAGGGCCAAGGGTCTCAGAAGGAGCCTAACCTGTGCTTTTGAATGATAACGTTAATCAGTTCCCCTTCCGGTTGGCTTCCCAGAGTTAGCCTGGAATGACGTCGAAATTCATGGCCGCCCTTATGTCTCCACCGAAAGAGAAGATAAAGCCAAATCATACATCAATTGAATTTGTACTTGCTTCCCATGACAACATCTCCCAATCTGTATGTATGTAAAACAAACACAGAAGATTTGAATGATGGTAACAATATAGTACAGAGAGATACAGATAGGGTGATATATATTCTGTATGTGGAGAGAGAGAGAGAGAGAGAGACTATATGTGTATTGTGGTTTTCACAGGTTTCTTGGCCTGCAAAAGCAAAATCCATTTGTAACCATGTGAACTCTGAAGGGAGAAACGAAGTATACAAGAAGGAAAAGGGTAGGGGGGTTAAGACCTAATTAACACTTACCATTTCTGAGATGGGAGCGAAGAAGAAAAAGAAGAAGAAATAAATGTGGTTTGATGGCTGGCTGCCCATATGATTGGGTGGCCTAACTTAGCTTACCCTGGTCTTAGTCTAGTACGTCAGTGAGGCAAGCCTTACAAGCAAACAACGTGATCCTAATAGGCAGTCCATTTGAGTGTGATTGTGTATCTCACGTCATTTTTTTATTTTTGAGTTTGAAAACTGCTTGTGAGCTGTGACTCTGAGTGAGTTCTGGTGCTCGTCATTCTCCCGTATCCAAAACTGGATTGACTTAAAACATAACAAAATAAAATTTGGCCCAAATGACAACGAAGCATAGCCTAGTGAAAAAGGACATGACTTACAGACCAATGGTCTCAAGTTCGATGTGTGTGTGAGAAACCCCCCTCCCCGTGTAGCCACTGCCACTGAATTCGGCTTGCAAATATCCATTCAAGTAGGATGCAGAATAACAAAATTAGAAAAGAAAATTCTAAGCATTTCCATTATAAAATTAGAGTTACAGCCTTCAAAATAACAAAGCAATATTGTATCAAACTACTTGTCTTCTTGTAGTTGGATCTCCGAGTATCATTACGAAGGGACACGAGTCTCCACAATAGTACAGAACCCTAGTGAGCAGGTAAACTCTTCCTCATTACTTGGGAGCCTCAATTGCTATGTTCACCCACAATTTGAAATTCCTCAAGCATAAATGGTCTTCAAGTCCTGCTTCCAGGATAGAAATATTCGACACTGTTTTCCTTTACTTTGAATTGGAAATTAGACAGCTTATTTCTTGATCTCTCCCTCCCACTGTTCAGGACTGTCAACTGCAACCAACAAGAACAATGAGGATCATAACTTTCGTAATCACGTTCAATTGTATGGATATCAAAACCATTAAGAGGAGACTTTTGGGAAGTAATACTAGACAGGAAAAGTACACTTGCTACAAGCGTAATTGGCAGGTCACCAGCAGCAAGCCGGCAAGCAATACTAATGGAAAGTTCTCACAAATTTTCAATTGCTAACACAAGATTGTGATCTAGTGGACTCGACGGAGAAGATATAACTTTAGGCTCTTTATTTGTTATGGATGCAGGTAGCAGCTCAAATATCTTGACTTGGAAAGACAGACTTCAAATAGCAATAGACGCTGCACAAGGTCACTAAAACATTTGTAACAATATTTTTGTTAGCTAGCATCTCCTTAATTTCTTTTCTTTTGTTTTCTTTTAATTCAATTTTTGGGATGTGTTGTTTCAACTTGAAATGCAGGATTGGAGTATCTGCACTACGGCTGTAAGCCACCAATGATCCACAGGGATGTAAAATTAACAAACATTTTGCTGAATGAAAATTTCCAAGCCAAGCTATCTGATTTTGGACTATCCAGAACTTTCCCCTCTAATGATGACACTCATATATTGACCGTCGTTGCTGGCACTCCTGGCTACCTCGACCCTGAGTAAGTAATTTTTTTTGTTTTTTTAAAGTTTATCCATCCCTTAATTGGAGCATTCAAATCAAATATTAGAAACTAAAAAATGTGATGTTTGATTTGCAAATGGTTGTAACTTGTACTTGAAGGTACAACCTATCAAACAGGTTGAACGAGAAAGTGATGTTTATAGCTTCGGGGTTGTGTTGTTGGAAATTATTTCCGGTCGACCTGTTTAATCTTCAAGGGAACGTGAAAGAATTCACATCAGTCGGTGGGTGAGCTCAATGCTTGCAGAAGGAGACATTTACGGCATCGTTGATCCAAGGTTGGAGAGACACTTCAACACGAACACTGTATGGAAGGCTGTGGAGATAGCAATGGCATGTGTATCTCCAAATGCTATAAAAAGGTCAACCATAAGAGCAAGCCCAGCGCTTCAGGCTGGCCCAGGCAAAAGGCAGGAGCAAGCCCGAGTCCGCCTCCAGCGCGTCCAAACCAGCCCGGGCAACAGGCGGGCCCCACGAAACCGGGCAGGCCCAAGGGCAAAACTCGCCTGGGCTTGAGCCCGAGATAAGTGACGTCAGCGCTGACGTCATGACGATGACGTCAGCGCAGTAAATTCAAATTTTTTTTACTGTTGGCGCGTGTAATACACGCGCCAACGGTAAAAAAATTTGACTGGAGTGTGCTGATGTCGTCGTGACGTCAGCACCAACGGTAACACGCCACGTGTCGGCTCCGGGTGGCTCCGATTGAATTTTTTTCAGAAATCCTACGGTTCTCATTTTTTTGGCCAAAAAAATTTAAAAAAAATCCTAAAAAATCAGAAAAAATTCGAAAAAATTCTGAAATTTTTTTTTAAAAAATACCAAAAATGTATGTATTTTTTCCCTATAAATACCTAACCATTTTATCTACTTTCAACACCAAATCTTCATACAATTTCTTCTCCATACAATATTTTCTACTCTCCACTCACATAATTCATTTTCCACACCAAATCTCCATACAAACTCATCTCCTTCCAATATTTTTTACTCTCTACTCATATTTTCCACTTTCCACACCAATTCCATATAAACTCTTCTCCTTCCAATATTTTTTACTATCCACTCACATTTTTGTACTACTTTCCATTTGTAGAAAATAAACAAATGGCATCTTCTGTTGAAATCGGAGGCTCGTGGTCAACCCAGGAAGATATTGCATTGTGCGAGTCTTGGGTGAACGTTAGTCATGACCCTATCACGGGCAATGAGATGAAGTTCCATCATATGTGGAGCAAAATTCATGGAGAATTTTGTCAAAGATCGGGTTCCATTCGGACCGAAATGGCTTTGTCTAGTAGATGGAAAATTCTAAACAAAGAGTTAGGGAAATGGAGAAATGCATTGACAAAAGCAAAGGAGAACGTTCGGAGCGGTGCGAATCTTTCCGATGAGGTAAAATATTTTTAATTGCCATTTTAATCAATTTAATGTAACTTTTTTTTTTTATTGCATATTCTATTTATTTTTTGTTGCACAATGTTTATTTTATTTTTGCATTTCCTAATTGGCTTTATTTATTTACATAATCAATTTTATTCTTGCATTTCAAAATAGTTTATAATTTCATGCATAATCTTTATTTTTGTTTTTGCATTTTCAATATTTCTATATTTATTTACATAATCAATTTTATTCTTGCATTTCACAATAGTTTATAATTTCTTGCATTGTATATTTTTTTTAATGCACTTCCAATTATTTATTTTGAATAGATCATACAAGCACAAATGTGGTTCGGTGCCACGGGGCAAGGGAAAAAAAGTTTTGTGCATTTCCAATGTTGGGAAATTGTCAAAGATTGTTCCAGATTCAAAATTATTCCTACCGCACCCCCGGTTGTGTTGCATGAGACGCCGCCCCACGAATCGCCATCAACCGATTCGCCATTAGACTCCCCAATGGAAACGGAGTCACCACTCCCACGTCCGCCGAGACCTATTGGGAGAAAGGCGGCAAAGGCCAAGAGAGGGGCCACTTCAAACATTGATTGTGTTCAAATATTCGAGCAAATAGCTAAGAACAACTCTCTAAGATTGGAGAGAGACTTGAGGAGAGATGAAGCGGACAAGGCACGATTGGAAGCCTTTGCAATTGAAAAGCAACATGCAAAAGAAAAAGACGACGATGAAAGAGAGATGAAAATCATGGCCATGGATACGAGCCATATGTCTCCTGAAACAAAGGCCTATTGGAAGCATAAACGAAGGGATGTGATGAGAAGAAAACTTTTCCATGACGACGGTCCTAGCAATACGGATTGGCTAAATGATGAAAACCATTAGATTGTATTGTTGTATTTTTTAATAATTGTTGTATTTTTTTTTTAAATTGTTGTATTATCCTTTAATTTGTTGTATTGTTTCTTTTTTATTCAATCAAAAAAGCATTCTATAATTGGACTACTTATTAAAAACATTTGAGCATTCCTCACAAAGATTAATTAAAAACAACCCTTCATTTATTGCAAACAACACACAAAACAAACCATACATAAAAACATAATAATAAAAAAGACTTCGCAATTAGGTAATCTGAGATTATCGGAAATTTTAGAGGGTGAAAATTTTATCGGAAATCTGAGATTATAATTTTTATTAATGAATATCCGAAAATTTTATCTGGAATAAGACACGTGGCAACCGAGATTCACATCCGAAAATCTTATCCGAAAATTTAATTACAAAAGATTATCAAAATTAATGATTTAAAGTATAAAAAAATAGGAAATAAAGTACAATGAATAGTAATTGCCCTTGACTTGCCCTAGACTTTGCCCTTGTGGGTGGAACCACAAATGGCAAGGCTGACACTATTCACGTGAATAGTGTCAGCCCTTGCTTGCCCTAGCTTGCCCTTGCCTTAGACTTTGCCCTTAAGGGTGGAGTTGCTCTAAGTCAGGTGGTGGTGGAACTAAAGGAGAGTTTGGCAACAGAGATTGCTGGAACAAGGCAGAGCCATGAAACTGAGTTAACAAATACCATTGAGATAAGGTCTGATAGTTCGATCTCTATGCTAAATCCCTCGGTTAGGTAGTTGAACTATTGCTTAGCTAGGTATGGGTTAATGTCCATATTCCAACACCTCTGACATGTTGTGTGTTCTGATCAATATCTAGGTAAAAAGTTTTGGCATTTCTTATTCAAATACAAAATTCCTCAACCACAAAGGAAAAAATGAAAACTTTTAACAAATTAATCTTTTGGTGCCTAGAATTGGATTGGATTATTGGTGTAGTTGGCGTGATACAAGTCATGATGTGTAAATCTCACATTGGAGTAATACATACCACAATTGTCATAGTTTGAAAATTAGGATTTGTTACTCACGTCATCCATGCTACTTGAGCTTAGCATATAGTTGATAAGTGCTTTTCTTTTTCTTTTGAGGACATTTCCCATTGAGGGGCGATAATACACTAAACTCACACACACAATACGGATGCTAGGACTCAAACTTAGGACCTTACCTGGAAGTGCTTTTCTTTTTCTTGATAGTGCTTGGAAGATGCAATATTAATAAATCCACCCATTATTATTAGTAGTTTAAAAATGATGGGATATTAACAATTAGTAGTGGTTTAAGACTGAAAAAAAAACTAATAATGGATCCTTCAAGCCCATTGACCCACGCAAGTCATGATTAATCTAATGGTAATGGATCTTTCAGCGACCTTGCAAGGAGGATATGCATTTCAAGTTTCAACTGGAACAACCGTGGACTTCGGTTGTTGAGTCAACATCTTGTATTTTGGCCCCAACCTGCCAGTTGATTTTATTCTATTGTATCGATGGCTAATTCGAGGACATAACCGAAATTTCGTCATTAATTTATTTCTTTGTGAAAAAAAAATATACATTTGACTTCTTAAGAATTTGCATGGTTAGGAGGACAACTGGAGGGAAGAAGCCAAGAATGTGACATGTTTTTCCACAGAAGGAAGGCTTTGAACGAGCTGATTTAAATAGTGCTTAATTTTCTTTTTAAGAAAAATCAGACAGAGAGAATGTAAAGAGAACTTTATCTGACAGTGATAAGCTAAATGTGGTTAAGAAAGGACCAACATTTATGTCTTGCTTAAATCTGTGTCTTGCTTCTCAAAGTTTAATGATGTCGCGTACAGTCAAGCAATTCCTCTTCACACTGCACCTTGGTCTTAGTCTTCTGCTCCTAGTTCATGCCCAGGATGATCAATCAGGTAGGAATATTTTCAAGGAAATAATGTTATCTATAATATATACATAGCTAATGAAAGCTTCTCTGTCTTTTTGTATGTGTGTGTCTATCTCAGAATTCATTAGCATAGATTGTGGACTGCAGAAAGTTACCTATACCGAAACGACAACAAAAATTCGCTACATTTCAGACGCAAGCTTCATAGACACCGGTGAAAGTAAATCCGTGTTGAATGAGTTTAGAGATGACTATCAACAACCCTACTGGTCTCTAAGGAGCTTCCCTGAAGGAACCAGGAACTGCTACAACATAAACGTCACAAGCGGCATCAAATATTTGATCTGTTGGAATATAGTAGGTGTGTGATGCTCTGATACCACTGTTAGAATTAAAGGGGAAAAACAAAGTGATTTTATTATATTTGAATGAGAATAGTACATGGCTCGTGTAGGCTAATTCGCCTTCTACACTTAGCATATTGACTTATTGGCCACCACACTTGGTTTAGAATAGTTTGGGCTATTTGGCCCTTACACTTTGATTAGTTTGGACTATTTGGCCCTTATACTTTGATTGATCAGAGCAAGTTTTGTTTATGGGAATTATGATGGCCAAGAAAAAGCACCTGAGTTTGAATTCCATCTTGGAGCTAACTTATGGGAGTCAATACGGTTTGAGAATGCCTCCGTAGTAGTAGCACACAAAGAGCTTATACATGTCCCACTTCGAAGCTACATACATGTCTGTCTGGTGAACACAGGCTCCGGTGTTCCATTTATATCAGCAATAGAACTCAGGCCTTTACTTAATGCATCTTATCCAACACAAGTGGGGTCATTGGCGCTTGAGATGCCATTTGATACTGGTCAAGTACCAACTGATTTTGAAGGATACAGGTGAGTGCCTAATCTCCTAGGAGTTAGATGATGAACATATACCCTGGTCAACTTCTAATTGCTAATGAGACTGATGAAATATCGAAATCTATTTAGGTATCCGTTCGATGTTCATGATCGCTTCTGGTATGCCTATGACCTTGATGATTGGACACAATTAAGTACATCACAGACCATTGACTCTGGATCTAGCAATGATTACCAACCACCTCCTATTGTGATGCGTACTGCTGCAACGCCAAGACGTGCGAATGCTTCCTTGGATTTCTTCTGGCTGCCTGCTGATGACAAGGCATCATACTATGCATACATGCACTTTGCAGAAGTTGAAAAGCTACAAGCAAACCAATCCAGACTGCAATTCATTACTAGGAACTGGCGGGTCTTTTATGAGTTATTTGCTCCCGATTACTTGTACACAAATACTATTTTTAGCCCTGCCGCTTTGAGTGGAGGACAATATAATTTTTCAATCCGTAAGGCAGAGAACTCTACCCTTCCACCCATCCTCAACGCCATTGAGATTTACACATTGAAGGAATTCTTAGAGTTAGAAACAAACCAAGAAGATAGTAAGTCTTTCTTCCTTACACTAGCTTTCATACTCTCAGTTTAGTGTTTATATGTATATGATTGATTTAAATGAGATTTTCTGTTTGATTCTGAAAATGTTTTAATTAGTTGACGCAATCAACATCATCAAGTCAACATATAAGATTAAAAAGAACTGGCAAGGAGATCCATGTGCCCCTCACCTACTTGTGGGAAGGTGTAAAGTGTAGCTATCCTCAAAATGAGTCCCCAAGAATCATATCCTTGTAAGTATGCCTTCAAACAAAGTTACCGAAATTTTCATTCCCATTCCACTTATGTGTAGTAAATTTAAATTAATGGAACATGCAATCTGTAGGGACTTGTCCTCGAGCGGATTAACAGGGGAGATAGCTCCTTCTATATCCAATAGCTCCTTCTATATCCAACTTTACAATGATTCAGACATTGTGAGTATATATGTCTTCCTGTGAATAAGTTACCAGAAGGCAGACAGCACATGATCAGAATTTGATTTAAATAAGTTGAGCTGTTCATTTCAGGGATTTATCAAACAACAACTTGACAGGACCAATTCCTGACTTTTTGTCTCAATTGCCAGACTTAAATGTCATGTAAGTCATTTGGTTACCTGTATCTGGGGAGCAAAAAACTACAAATCTTTTGTTATGAACAAAGTATGGTGAAAGATTAGTGATTAATTTACCTTTGCAGAAACTTGGAGAAAAACAAGCTCACAGGCTCAGTTCCAGTAGGACTGATTGAAAGAAGGAAGAATGGTTTTCTATCATTAAGGTGTGCTATGTGAAACCCATATAACCTTCAAATTTTGTACTTAACTCCAACTCACCACAACACTGTGTTAGAAGTTTGATCCACACAGATACTAGATTTCTATTTCTGTTTTCCAATTTCGTTTTTAATGAAAATATTAAATGATGAGGTGTTTCCCTACAAACTAGTTTTGAGAATTATGACATATGCTACAGAGGAATTTATATTCTTTGGCATAACAGATCAAAATCTAACTAAAGTTGCTATCAACCATTTTTATGTCAGTTTGTGTGCAAATCCAAATCTATCCGGAAATGTTTCTTGCAAAAAGAAGCGCAATTTTGTTATTCCCGTAGTTGAGTCAGTCGCTGGAATCTCCATCCTCTTATTATCTGTAGCAGCTCTCTGTTGGGGCGTTAAACGGAAAAGACAACCTGGTAAGACTTCCAAATATCTGTCAAAGTTCCTTTTTTTTTTTTTTTCTCTCTTATGGCCTTAAAAATGAAGAATTACGACTTGACATCAGATATCCAAGTGCATTTCTTAAAATAATAACATTCTTCATAAATATATATATATATATATATATGCACATTAAACTTGTGATGAAATCTTAGGAGCTGTCACAGATGCAAATCCTATCATTGCACCAGTGGAGGCAACAAAACGACAGTTTACATACTCTGAGATCCTCCAGATCACCAACAATTTAAAGAGGATTCTTGGCAAAGGTGGATTTGGAACAGTTTATCATGGATGCCTAGACAAAACTCAAGTAGCTGTCAAGATGCTTTCACCGTCTTCAGTTCAAGGGCTTCAACAATTTCATGCTGAGGCACGTTTGTTAAAATAAGCTATGCAATCATTTTGAGCTCAATCTTATATAATAAACTAAGATGTTTCATTGGGGTCTCTTATCTTACAGGTTAATCTTCTGATGAGAGTTCATCATATTAACTTGACAAGCCTTGTAGGATATTGCAATGATGAAAACCAGATAGGGCTTGTGTACGAGTACATGGAAAATGGAAACTTACAAGCATATCTATCAGGTTTGGCTGCAATTGAAACTATTCCATACCAAAATTTACCATTGTTTAGTAACTTCTAATTCGTTGGAAAACGACCAATAAATTACGGGAGGCTTTGATTTTTTTTAGCACTAGAAATCTAAGTTCTGCAGAAACATTCCTTGATCTCCACATTATTTTTTATTTTCTGTGGATGCAGACAGCACTCCAGTTGTCTTGACTTGGGAAGGTAGACTTCAAATAGCTACAGATGCTGCACAAGGTGTGAAACTATTAAATTATCTTATACTCCTTTTTAGCTAACATCTCCTCTCTCTTTTTTTCTTTTGAATTTTGTTTTTTTTTTTTTTTTTTTTTCGGTGATGAGAATTCACTGATGTCTGAATATGGAAATGCAGGATTGGAGTATCTGCACTATTGTTGTAGCCCACCTATGATCCACAGGGATGTGAAATCAACAAACATCTTGTTGAATGAATATTTTCAAGCCAAACTATCTGATTTTGGCCTATCCAGAAATTTCCCTGTAGAGGATGGGACTCATATATTGACAGGTGTTGCTGGCACTCCCGGGTACCTTGCGCCCGAGTAAGTTTTTTGTTTTCAGTCTGGGTAATGATATATCAAATCTAATCCCAACGCATTTTAAATTCTAACTAATATTAATTTGGTATTGGTGCCCTCATCATCCTTAATATTCAAAATATTAGTAATGTCACTGAAGCAAATTAAAGATAAAGCAAGGACATGAATGAAGAAAGAAACCATATGTAAATGGACGTTCTAGCCAAATTCTTTTGCAGAAGATATGACTTGAGTTGCATGGTTGCTTGAAGGTACAATATGTCAAACCGGCTAAATGAGAAAAGTGATGTTTACAGCTTTGGGGTTGTACTGTTGGAGATTATCGCGGGTCGACCTGCTTTTATAAACACACATGAGAGAATTCACATAAGTAAATGGGTTGGTTTGTTGCTTCCAAAAGGAGACATTTACAGCATTGTTGATCCAAGGTTAGAGAGACGTTTCAATGTTAGCTCTGTCTGGAAAGCTGTGGAATTAGCAATGGCATGTGTATCTAAAAACCCCATCAACAGGCCATCCATGAGCCAGGTATTGGTGGAACTAAAGGAGTGTTTGGCAACCGAACTGGCTCGAACAAAGCAGAACGGCAATCACACTGAAATAGGAAATTCCATTGAGATGATGTCTCAGAATTCAATCGCTATGCTACGTCCCTCATTTGGGTAGTAGTACGTACTGAAATAATGGGATTGGAATATATTATTTCAATCTTTGCAGGTTGTGTATTATGTATGTATTGCAAATGTTTCATAATCAATAATGTATCTTCTTATCAAGAATTATGGATCATTTTTGGAAAGTCAAAAGATCCTAAATTGTTGGGGGAGTCTGACTCTTCTCTCATATTCTTTTACTTATAATCCCGGTATTTTTAGAATCGACGGAGTTAAGTTTGTTCGAAGTTATCCTTTGTTATTATTCGGCTGCATCACAAAGAGGAGGATATAAAGCGAAGGGAGCACAAAAAGCAACAGGAGGGAAAATGCCAAGAAGGTGACAAGTTGGAAAAAGTATGCCAAAGACAGCATAATTTAATAACATTTGGTGGCAAGCAATAATCATACTAATTAATTAGAACAACAATAGTAATAATAAGTGCAAACACAACCAGTATTGAAGTCATATCACATTCATATAAGTTGAATTCTTTGCTCCTAACAAAGTTAGACAAAATGTTAATTGACTCACATGTAGTCATCTAAATCTTTTTTTTAAAGGCAACGTAAGGAGATTCTTTTTTCACATTATGTGGCATTCAATATGTATGTGCCTACAATGATTTTAGATATATTTAGTTACATATCCATTCTTAGCACTAGTGTTATAGATAAACATTAAGAAAAATTAGGTTTTATACATAATTAACTTTATTAATTAGTTTGTAAGATATTGGATATTTTGGTTTTAGTTTTAATACCTAGGAAAAAACTACTATTTTGGATTAGAACAAAGAGAGGCTCAGATTCGTTGGACCAGGTAAAAAATAACAACTGATAAGACAATTCTACCCTTCTGATAAGACAATTCTACCCTTCTGGTACAATTCTACAATGGCACATGTAGTAATTTTAGGGTTGTTGGATGTCCTTTTGGTAAAATTAGGTGGCTTTGGTTTTATATTAATTAAGCAAAATTAATTATCTTTCTTCCAAATTAGTTAAGTTTTTTATGGGTTAAAACTAAAGAGCCCTAAACATTATACCATTTAATTTCTAGGGTTATTTGTAGCAATGGTCCCTCAACTATACTCGGAGTTACATTTTGGTCACTCAACTCCAAAAATAGTTACAGAGGTCACTCAATTAAGTGTTGTGTTGCACTATTAGCTAGTCTTTACCGTTAGAGAGACTTGACAATATAGACTAATGGTGCAACACAACACCTAATTGAGTGATCTCTCTGTAACTATTTTTGGAGTCAAGTGACCAAAATGTAACTCCAAGTATAGTTGAGGGACCCTTGCTACAAATAACCCTATAAGCAATGCCTTAGAAGCAACAACGATCAAAGAGCTAATTCATGTCACACTGCGAAACTATATATACATGTTTGTCTGGTGAACACAGCCTCCGGAGTTCCATTTATATCAGCGATAGAACTCAGGCCTTTGCCTAATGCTTCTTATGGAACACAAATGTCGACTGATACCTTGGCACTTGCCGTGCGATATGACACTAGTCCAACAGCACTTAATTATACACTACATAGGTGAGTGCAAAATCTGTTCATGATCAATAGATTAACTAATAACTAATGACCGATGAAATATATATTTCTCCTGATTGTCTACGTTTTGTCTATGTTTATGGTTTGGATGTCATGGACGAAAATATAACTTGGGTGTACTAGTTTAGAGACCATTGCAACAATTAAGTCCAAAATATATTAATATTAATATACAGCTCCGATCTCTTGGACCACAGGGGTCCAAGAAATTGTGGTCACCCACCGTTGGATGTTAATCCAATGGTTCAAAAAAGTTTCTTA
The DNA here is from genome assembly GCF_902201215.1 of Prunus dulcis. Classification (NCBI taxonomy): domain Eukaryota; kingdom Viridiplantae; phylum Streptophyta; class Magnoliopsida; order Rosales; family Rosaceae; genus Prunus; species Prunus dulcis. The sequence goes on from NC_047652.1 coordinate 18,716,621, forward strand.
AAATGAGTGCAAGAGTGAGGGAACCATTGAATTTACATCTAACGGTGAGTGACCACAAATCTCTTGGACCCTTGTAGTCCAAAAGATCGGGACTGTATTAATATATAAGAGTAATGTACCTGCAACTAATATATCGTGTTGCAAATTTCCATTGGCCACTTACCCACAAACAAGTGCCACAATGTCACCTTCAACACAATACCCAATTAGAGAAACCAAATTCGTATGGTGAACTCTCATCAACAATCTCACATGTTTGAGTTGAAATTAGTCCCACATTGGAACACTAGAGTTCCTTAGAGGTCTTTATATGACTTACTCTTGCAAATAGAGTAGTTTGGATTGGCCATGCAAGTGGCCCAATTGAGTGGCTTGTGGGTATGACCTTTAGGGTTAATTAATATATATTTAATTAATCAAAAGATTGGCCTTCAGCCTTGGGGCTCTTGGGCTCTGTGATTTAAATTAAACTCGATTAGTTAATTAATTATTTTTAAAGAATGTTTTGAGTTTGTCCAAAAATTTCGCTAGAAATGAAAGCCCTAATGCTAGGACTTTGATTTAAAGTAATTAAAAAAGGCTAACATATTACTTAATTACATATATTAAATTAAAGAAGTATGACAAAAAACAAAAGCTAAGAAACATATATAGTTTTAATTTTTTTTTTAAATTAAATTTTCCAGATTAAATTTTCATTTTAAATAGTATAGCCGCACGGCTATACTATATATATATATATATATATATATATATATATATAAAGGGATGCGCCAGGTCTAAGGGCCACGTGTCAAATACTATTTTTGACCCAAAAAAAAGTAGGAAAATGAGTATAGCCACACAACAAATTTCAGAAAGAATCTAGTATAGCCGGGCGGCTATACTATATATTCAAGTATACAGACCCGCCCAGCGCTTATGCGCCACACGTCAAACGAGTAGCACTGGTTTTTTTTTTTTAAAAAAAAAAAGAGTATAGCCGAACGGCTATACTATTTTTAAAAGCAATTAAGGGGAAAACTGAGTATAGCTGGCCAGCTATACTATTTTTTTTTTTAAAGTACATATCATTTTTATTCAATAATATGTGAGAATTATGTGTTCAAAGTTTAATTAATATATATATACACTTAATTAATCAAAAGGTTAGCCTTGGGCCTTGGGGTTCTTGGGCTCTGTGATTTAAATTAAACCCGATTAGTTAATTAATTATTTGAATTATTTTTAAATAATGTTTTAAGTTTGTCCTATAAATTCGCAGAGAACATTCATATCATCATTCTTGTATAGCCGCATAGATAAACCCAAAAATTTTGGTAGAAATGAAAGCCCTAGTATTAGGACTTTGATTTAGAAAGTTGTATCCTAGTGGAGCAAACGCCATATTTAATTTCATTATTCCATTTGTTGTTTAAAATATAATTACTAATTAAAGTAATTAAAAAAGGCTAACATATTACTTAATTACATATATTAAGGATCTGTTTGGGAGTGCTTCTGGAAGGGCTAAAAATGCTTTCTGATAACTAAATGCGCTTTTGACAGTATTTGACAGAAAATTTTAGAAGCGCTTCTATAGCACTTCATGAGGAAGCACCTGCTATGTGCTTCTTCAGGAAGCACTCATAAGTGCTTTTCCACAGAGCACTTTAATTTTTTAAAAAAATTCTAGATTTTTATAATAAAAACGCTTTTGTAAGAAGCGCTTATGAGCAGAAGTACTTCCTAGAGAAGCAGTCCCAAACGAGTCTCAAATTAAAGAAGTAGGCCAAAAAAACAAAAGCTAAGAAACTAATTATATATTTTTAATAATTTTTTAAATTAAATTTTCCATTTTAAAAAGTATAGCTGCACGGCTATACTATTTATATATATAAAAAAGGACGCGCCCAGGGCGTGTCAAATACTATTTTTGAAAAAAAAAAAAGTAGGCAAATGAGTATAGCCGGCTATACCATTTCTTAAAAAATTTCAAAAGCCTTTTTATCACAAAATGTCCCTGATGTTTGCGAAACTATCAGATTGCATCCTTAAAGTTTTTTTGTATCACTCATGGTCCCTAAACTTAATATAGGTGTTCTTAAATAATCCCTCTGTAAAAAAAAAAACCTGTTAAATATAGGGATATAATCGTCAAATCAATCCAAAATTATAATATATATATATATATATCCGCATTTTATTATTATGGTGGTAGAGGATCAATCCACAAACACATATATTCCTGTTATTTTTTCTGTTTCAGGTAGGCACAAACTGATTCTAAACTTGATTCTTCAATTATTTTTTATTGTTTTTCTAATATAAAGAACCAATTTTAAAATTCCATGCATCATGATTGGTAAAATTCCATTCATCATTTTCCAGCGTGCTTGGAGAAGTTTGGTCTGTCTTTCAACTTTTCAAATCTATTTGCCTTTGGGTAGTGGTTAAGCCCTTCTTCTTTTCTTTTTATTGTATATTTACTTTGAAAGTTTTTGTTATGAATCAAGTATCTGCTCTGTTTGGTGTTAAGACCAATTCAAAACTGTATTTCGCTCCAAGAAAGAGATCAAATTGAGTACCCATTTAAAGATATTTGCTGCTTAATGATCAATTTCTAAGGAATGAAATCAAGTATAGTCATACTCTCACTTTATTATTAGCTGGAATTTTTTTTTGGTGGCATAGAAAGAAGAAGAAGCAAAGAAAGAAAGAAGAAGAAGAAAGAAAGAGAGAAGGAAAGGAAATAAAATATATATATTTTATAATTTTGAATTGATTTGATGATTATATCCCTGAATTTAACAGTTTTTTTGATAGAGAGGCTATTTAAGAGCACCTATATTAATGTTAGGGACCATGAGTGATACAAAAAAATTTTAAAAATGTAATCTGATAGTTTCACAAACATCTATGCATACAGACCCGCCCTACATCCATCTTCCTCTTATTCCAAGCAAGGGGCTTCGTAAAGAGTAACTGGAAAGCAAGACTCGTGCCCTTTGAATGCTTTAGTGGTTTCATTCAATTGCATTATATAAAATATCCAGAGTGTTACGAGTATCCTCCCTGAATTTTATTTGGACCCCAAATTCTTACATTTTCATAGTTTTTAACTTGGAAGGTTCTCTTAACTATATTTGTAGATTGGCTGAGTAGGGTACAAGTAGTTTATAGTTTAGGCTGGCTTTGTTGGTCTTGGTGACAGTGTTGGTATCATAAACTGATGGAGACGAGTGGTAGAAAGAAAGATGAACTAGAGGTCGACTTGCTGATACAGATATTGGAGATGTGTGATAATTTCAGCATTTCGTTTCGGGTTCTGTCACAGTATTTCTTGAAACGATTCTGGTCTAGTTTTGGATCATTGAGAATATCATGTTCATGGTATAATAGTGTTGGAGTGGATGCAGACCTGGCCAAAAAGATCTTCTGGAGGAGTGATTGTAATGATGGCCTTGAGTCATCTCCAGTTGGTGGCATCTCCAGTTGGGAATAGGTCTTGAGTCACATTGGTAGCATGATGTGGATGGAGTGATTGTAATGATTGGAAACATGTCACTAATACAAAAAAATAATCGGGAATAGGTCAACTGATTCAAATAATTGTGGATTGTCTTACACAAGAGGGCTGGATGATTACTTCATTGAATTTAATTGCATTTCTCATATTTATTCCCCAATATCATTAGTTTCTTTCTGAGATTACAAGAGTATTCTGTAGACACAGCCATTGCCACAATTGTTGATGGAAGTGACAGCTTAAAAATCAACATCCAACACCTCAGGGAGCTTAGCTTTCGAGTTGGATCCATCTACCAGTTCAACGGCGAGCTGCTTATTCAACCCGATAATGAGGGTAAGTGGCAAATTACATCCACCTGATGATTTTCAGTGCTGGGCTTCATCACAACACATGAATGTTAGAGGAATAAGCTCAATTGTTCTTGCTCTTTTTTCAGGCAGTCTTGCAGGCACTTGTGGGTAGGAATGTTGATGGCATTGATCTCAATCTCTATTATCAGTCTCTCCAATTGTTGAGGCAATTTCAGGCTCATCATTTGAAGAACCCGGCAACTTAAATATTGTAATTTTAAAGTCAATTTAAAGACCAAATTACCCTCTGCATCCAACCCATCAAACAATGCAAATTGAAATCGTAATGGCAAAAAGCTCAAAGCCAATGGCCCAATGATGACTTCATAATTGTCAAAAGATGGGCCTTGGGATATATATTTATTTGGCTTCATCTGTTAATTTAATTAATAATTTCTTTTTTATTAATTAAAAATTCGTTTTCAGATAAAATCATTATTTAAAATTCGAATATGTTAAACAGTTAATGTAACTATTGGATGAAGAGGTGTTAGACCTCTATATATTGACAATTCGTCCAAATCAGAAATTACAATTTTGGAATTGCATTATCATTCTCACACATAAACACTTGCAGGACTCTATCATCAATTTAAGTCAGTATTCTGTAATTTATTATACTATTTGTATTGATTTGATTATATATATGAAGAATATTTTATTTTTATTATTATTCTGTTGTTTAATTTTATACGGATTGTTCCCAACAATTTCTTCCATCCCCTATGTTTTAGTTGACCAACTCATGACTTCCCATTCCAATCTCCAAATAATAGTAAATGCCACACGAGTGTTGATAACTTGGTGGTGGCCGATCTCTCTCCTTTGCTCTTTGACCAATAATAAGGTTTATCTACCCCATACTTCCATTTCCATGCATGCCAATGCCCCATTAACTTTCTATTTGTCTGGATGCCCTGAAAATGATCTAGCAAGCTCCGAGATGCCAAGCTCGTGCTCTTGCAGTTACCAAATTATTTTTACTTTTTACTACATGGATATATATTTATGTTTGTGCTTGTGGATCTTCCTCTCTGTCGTCAAATGGAGGTATAATAGATTTGCAAAATAGAATGGACGAATGAGATATGCTACAAATCTGTGGCTCTAAAGCAAGTCAAAGTCAAAGACTCAAAGATATGCTCGCCTCAGTTTAAGTAACAAACAAGATTAATCTTATTAACCTCATCACTAGTTAAAGTTAACGAAGGTACGTGATGCATGCGTGGATTTGTGAGAAATTAATTACGGCTTCAAATGTGTAATTTATGAATGCAATCTTTTTACTATTTGAACAAAAAAAAAAAAAAAACATGGGCGGCTTCCATACTTAATTAGTTAATTTATTATCAAAATCTAATACATTTATCTTGGATGGTATAATTAAGCATAAAAATATGGCCAATCTAATTAGTTAATTAACAATAAAATATGTTCCATTCAGTTGGATATGTTCAAGGTTTTCCCACCAACCAACTACTGTGTATAATCTTTATTATACTTAGCAAGAATTCTATAGTGAGGCTTTATATACGGTATTTAGGTGAGTTCTTATCTCTTAATCATTGGATCAAATTGATTAGCCTGATCCAACAGTTAAAAAATAGGACCTCGCCTAAGAGCAACTCCACCCATTTGCCCTTTGTCATGGCAAGGGGGGTTAGGGCAGTTACTATTCATGTAAATAGTGGATAGCTTTGCAAAAAGCAAAGTGTGTTTCCACCCATTGCCATGGCAACCACTATTCACATGAGATATGAGGAGAGGAATTTGTATAGAGTTTTGGTGTGGAAAATGAAAAATATGATTAAGTATTTATTTTAAAAAAAAATTCTGAAAAGTTTAGTATTTTTTTAGATTTTTTAAAATTATTTTTTGGTTGCTGACGTCATCGTTGACGTCAGCAAACCCAGGTTAGACTGAGGGCTGGTTTTGCCTGAGGGCCAACCCAGGCTTGTGGAGCCCACCCACAGCCCGTGCAACATTTGTCCGCTGGAAGGCTATTTTGGGCCAAACCCCCCCTTTGCCCAGGCACGCTGGAGTTGTTCTAAAGGTCATGTATAAGAGTCTCAAGGTTTTAAAAGATAAGAAAAAATATGTTGGTATTAAAAAAATTTACTGATTTGAAGTATCTCGTTAAATAGTGTAGTGTGTGAGACTTTTGAATTGGTGATATAAATACCAAACTCTATAAAAATCCCACCCTCCTATGCCCAATTCTCACGTTTTTTGTTTTGTTTTGGGAAAAAATAAACAAATAAAAATAAACATCATACTCATGTCTAATTACAACGAGACTCGATCCTTCTGTATTTAAGGGATATACTCAGATGGCTTACCTTAATCTAAACAATAATTTTAAAGCAGTCTAGATTCAGATACATTGCTTTCAATATCCATGCATTTTTCTCAACGGCTTTTCGGCTCCTTTATTTCCTTTTATTTATTTGTCAATTTGTGGGATCAATCTACGTGACAAGTTGGACCATTTTGACTTGTTTTCAGCTGTCCATTCTCATATTTGAATCGATTCAATTAACTTGTTTGTTGTAATATTTATAAATTAAATTAATTCAAGATTTTCCCTTGTTGTAACCTGTTCCTATGTTAATTTTCAGTTCCAGACCAACTTCTCTATCCAAAACTTAATAGACGCATGGTTTTAGTTTCATGACAGTTATATTTGAAGATGGCTAACCCGAATTCAATTCACGCTTCGCCCAAATGTACTTTGGAGAATACCAAAAAGTCTTGCCTGAATTAAAATCATAAGTAAAATCGTGTGATTACAGTTTATTAAAATCTCAATTGAATACACCTCTAAGTTTATTGGTGTAATTATCAAGCTTCTCAAAATAAAATAAGCACAAAGTTTTTATTTTTATTTTTATTTTCTTGGTACGTGTGGGGAAAAATTAGCATAAAACTTTATAGGAATGTTTAATAAAGTAAATTTTAGATTATGTAATTATCCACAATGCAAAAGTGCTTTTTTTAAAAGTTAATTGTCCTAGATTCCGAGACGCTTCTAGGTTTCCAACTATGATTAAAACTTAAAAAGAGAACGGATCTTTATGCATATTTTATTCTACTTGATACTGATTAGATGCCATCCACTTGCAGCACAAGTTGAATCCTTGTGTGAATGTCCCAAATGACTATGCCATGATAAAGAGACATTTGTTGTGGACTACATCGTCATGATCTTGTTTGGTGAATGATTTTATATTTCAAAATTCTCTAGATAAATTCTTTGCTTGGTTCAAAAGAAACTTATCATTGTCTTGAGTGTTAAAAACGTATTACTTCTGTTTTGATGGTTATATAATTAATAATAAATGTTACGGATATCCGTTTATGTCAGTGAGAAAATCTTTCTTTATATCTCTCACGTTACTTCTGTTTTGTGATAAAATATGTCAGTTGGTTTTGTGTCGGTGATTATAAGCCACTAATTTAGCATGAGCAGACTGCAGACATTCGTGGCTTCAATCAAAGTCAAAATCACTTGTTTTCTTTTGGCACAAATAGAAAGGTCTTTGTGATATGATAGACTGGTTACTTTTCCCACCTTGAAAGCATCCATTATTGTTTTATATTTCGGCTTGTGGCTTTTGATCATCTCCCTGTTTCCTGCCTTTGAAAACTTTTGCTTCGGCTGTTCATCAAAGTCGGCATGACTGCTGCTGCCCTTTGCCTCATCAGCCGCTTTTATCTTTTTTCGTCACATATTATTAAGTCCTTGTTTTCTAAGGAGACAACTTCAATAATGATAAAATCAAAAGATTCTGTTGACAATCAAGTTAATTAGGCAAAATTTGGCTTCAACTCTCAGCGTCTGCATCAGATATTCTTTATTTACTCAGTTTGCTTCGTTGCCTTTAAAGTAATGTTTTTTTAAATACACATGATAGTTTAAACGACAGGGAGGAGAATTTCTCACACACACAATTATGATGCCGTGAGAATTCGAATATGAAATCCTCTGGCAAATCAATATTTTTATAACCAAAAAAAGAAAAAACAACAACAATAATAGTTATTTGAGAATTGGTAACGTAACAGTTTTATTAACAAACTGGTACAGGGTACAGGAATAGCAAACTAACAAATTCCCAGGTCACATTATTTACTATAAATTTAGTTTCTACAAACAACAGATTGATATTTGATACCCTCAATAGTAATTTTAAGTGAATTTTTAAAGAGACAATAAAAAACTTTCTTCACACCCATAATTACTTTAAGCGAACAACCTTTCCGGCTTCTTAGTAAAACTTAAATTCTCTTAAGCTGTTGCAATTGGACCCAGACTGATATTGGTTTCCACTGCTTTCATGGCTTCAAATCTTGGCTCCTTGGGCTGGAACTTGAGGCCAGCATAGAGCTTCATGTAGTCTTCGAACACGAATTTCGGGTACACTTGATTCTTCTCCTCCGCTTCTTTCTCCACCAGTGTTGGTGCAGGGTAGATGACAGCATCACTGCCAGGGTTGTAGAAGGAAGCTATTGACATTCTGGTGCCATCAGTTTGGGCAATCACTCTGTGTTCCACACTCTTGTACTTCCCATTAGTGATCACCTATAGGGAAAATATATATGTAAGTAAATTTAATATTAATTGGGCATGAAGTAACATTCATTCGGAATATTGGGTTACCTCAATTTGATCACCGAGGTTGATAACAATGGAGTGGCGCATGGGGGGAACATCAATCCATTGGCCATCTTTGAGGAGCTGCAGACCACTGACCTTGTCATCCTGGAAGAGCAGGATGAGGCCGCCGGCATCGGTGTGAGCCCGGAGACCCTTGATCAGCTCAGGGTTGGGACAAGGAGGGTAGTTGCTAACCTTGGTGCCAAAAGTTGGTCCATTTGTTCCATAGAAGGCCTTCTTGAGGTACCCTTGTTCAAGTCCAAGATTCTCACAGAGCAAGTCTAGGAGCTGCTCTGCTAATTTCTCCAACTTCAATGCAAATTCCTTCATCACATTCCTGCATATTTCATGTAAATTAATCTCTCTAAAGAACAAGCACCAGCTAGCTAGCTAGCATTATGTTCAAATTAATTATGTACAGAGAAATTTAAAAGTAGTGTGTGATTGGTTTTACCTGTACTGATCCTCAAGATCTGGAACTTCAGATATGTTAGATTTTGGAAGATGGCGCAAGTAGAAGGTGCTTTCCCAGTCCATATCATTGACCTCTGTCTTGACAGCCTCAAGGCCCTTGCTGGCCACCAGCTCCTTGAACCTCTGCTCCAAGCACTGCCTGTAGTGTTCTTTTGTCAACCTCTCCACTGTGTCCAAAAACTCAGTTGGTATCCCATGACTCACAAGCTGCAATATTTTTGAACCCAAACTCATCATATTTAAGGTGAATTTTGATGAAGATAAAAGATGAACGGAGCAAAGAAATGAAGAAGCTAAGCATATATATATCTTAGTATATAATTACCTCAAAGAAGCCCCAGTTCTCACAGGCATCTTTGATTTTTTCCATTGTTGCTTTTCTTCCCTCTCCATTGAGGCCCTCCAAGTTGATGATTGGGAAGTTCTCCATCTCTCTCTCTCTCTCTCTCTCTCTCTCTCTCTCTCTCTCTTTGTGTATGTTTCTCTATCTCTCTCTCTCAACTAGTGTTGTTAATTTTGTTCTTGTGAAGTTGAGTTTGGTGTGGGTGTGGTATTTATAGGAGTTTAAAGTGTACTGTGGACTTTGACAAGAATAAAAATAAATAAAATAAATGGTAGAAAGCAAGCAAATTACTGTAGGGTGGATGAGGACAGGTTTTCAGGCTAGGGAAATTTTTGGGTAAAGAAGTATTCTACCAGGAAAGTGTTAAAAAATTCCAAAAATATCACAGAGGCTTTGTAGGGTGGCCCACCATCTCTCTGTGGTAGCAAATGAAAAAAGGAAAAAGAAAAAGAAAAAGAGAAAACCTTTCTCTCCTCTGTTTGAGTCTTTGGTTGGGAATTTAGTTTGGACCACCACCATCTTGGTGTCTTGGTCATGGTGGCTGGCTGATCGATCTCTTCTTTGTGCTTTGACCAATAATGAGGTTTGGCTACCCCACACTTCCATTTCCATACTCGCCACAATTCCCACGATTGGATTTCTCTTTGTTTGGATATGCCCTGAAAATGATCTATAAGGAAGTCGCCTACCTCTTTCTCCTTGCCCTTCCCAAACGCTGCATCTCTCCACCACCAAAATTCTTTTTAGTTTTTTAATACATGGATTTTATGTATGTCAATACATGGATATTTTACCATTTTATCCTTTGTCCTCGATTGAAGAGAGTACAAATCATCAGTGTTAGATTTCGGGTTAAGTAAATGGACATGTGTTACATAAATGGAGAAAGAATATGAAGGACACCAAATTTGGAAAGAGCAGATCTCCTCCTAAGCAATTCAGATGTATATATATTTATAGATTAATCTTATATTATAGCCATAATTAACTAAGGTGCCAAACAACGTGGGCGGCTTTCCATGCTTGATTAAATTTCGCATCAAAATCTAATACATTTTCTTAGATTATATATATTTAAGACTAGCAATATGCCAATTTAATATCCTGGATTAACTATAAAATCCGATAAAGAATTTGCTTACTAAGTTAGATATGTTCAAGATTTTCCTACCGACGAACTACATAGTCAATTCGGTGAATTGTGTGTTTGTGAGATAATCTTTTGATTAATAACTTAGCTTCATCCGTCACTTGAGAAAAAAACAAACAAACAATATTCGCTAATAGATTAATGTCGTTTATGCTGATTAGGCCTTTCAATTTGATCTTAATTAATAAACCCTAACTTGCTTTTTGAGGACGAATCTTGCGTAGAAAACTACTAGATTTAGTTCACATTATTTGTCAATGGAATCTTAACGCCGAAAGCTTTTGACTGATCAATGAGCTAATTAATTGAATTGATGAGTTTGATGCTAACACGAATCATAATGCAAATAAATTGACAAACCCATTCATATATATCTTTCCTTACTTTTCATTTGCTTTTCCTTTACGTATATAGGTTAATACGAAAGCAACATTATGATTTTGTAGAGAAGCATTGTTGCCATGTGCACTTCAGCATCATAATAATTAACTCTTTTTTAAGGTCTGAAAATAATAATGAAATTCGTCCTCTACCAAGATTAAGAGCAGAAGAGATCCTAAGCACAAGCAAGCAAGAGGCCCCAATTTGTATAATACCATATATACACACCTCTACCAAGATTAATACAAGGGCATCTTTGTTAGTTCATTATTGTTTGGATAGAAACCAAACCACCCAAGAAAGAAAGAAAATATAATTTAATTTGGTCCATGTTGTGGGGGACTACAGTGCACTGACTAGGAAAAGCCAATAAAAAAAATATTATCTACTCTTCATCTGTTTGGGCTATGCTCAACAACAACACAAGACTCTATCTTTTTATAACATGATGAAGATGGGAAGATGGGGAAAAGGTTGAGTGGTCTCTGTCTCCACAGGCATAAGATTCACCTATATCCCTTTGGCTTTGCATGCCTTGATGTGACTTAGCCACTCCAATTCTCCCAATTTTTGCATTGTGTAAGCCGTAAATTTATATATAACCTTCTTCAATTCAGTCACTCATTCTATCAAAAATTTACTTTGAGAGATTTTCGAACTCTCAATGTATAATTCAGACACTTCTAAGAAAGATGTCTATGTAGGTTATTACAAGTAAAGAATCATTCTTTTCTACAGATAAATTATAATATGACATATGTACATACGCTTTTTCTTTTGTAATTTACATAAGTTAATTTCGCATATGTGTGGGACTATAATTAAACAACCAAAAGCAACTTTTGAAACTAATTTTAAATAATTTCTTCTTCATTCTTTCATCACCTGATATGTCTCTTGTAACTTAGCAGGTAGTGGAAGACACAGTGATCCTTGTAAGGAAGCAGATGACCCTTTAAATTAGGCTCCTTTCACAATCCAATTCACCCATGACACCATCCATATATAACAAAATATTTTAACAACTTTCATATAAAAGTATAAAGTAAAGTATTAGTTTATGGGAAGCAAAGAAATCCTGCATGAACTAATGGTCGGTAAATGCCATGGCACTGAATTAGAAAAAAGTAATGGGTTGAGTCAAACCCCATTTCGACACAAGAAGCCACTTATGGAAAGCATTGCACATGCCATGCATCATATAATTGCTTGCAAGCCCGTGATGATGATCAATTGATCACAGATGTGGCTCCTACCACTCCCACCACCACTACACTCTTTTTGTGAGTTTTTAGTGCAGAGGAAAGGTACCAAGTTCAAGATAAGAACATCCATTTGCAAGCAAGCTCCCAATCCCCCTCAATTTGTGGAACCAGATTTTTCAATTTATTGGGTTTCTTTTAATTTTGGCACAAAACTGCTTAAAATAGGAGTGGGACAAATATCCCGCTTATCGGATATATGAGATATTAGAGGAATGAATTCAAATATAGGACCTCGAATACGCACCAGTAACTGCTGTTAACCATTTGAGGAACAAACACGTTGCAAATTGAGAATTATGTCCCTATATATGCCCCATATAAAGATTTACGTGTACAACTTTGGAATGAACCTTTTGGACCATTAGATCCCTTTAGTGGCTGCGATGTGAATGAACTTTCATGTCTATCCAGTAATTCCATAAATGTGGTATAAAATTGCAAGTTGTCCACAGCCGACAGGAGACCACAAAATGGAGAAGTAAAGAACCAAAAATGGGGGATTGCCTAGCATTCTTGATATCTATGATCTATTCCCTTTCCTTCAATTTTTGTTATCTGTTTCCTCTGCAAATTTCTGTTTTTGGACTTGTACTAGTGACAAAGTTTGGAAATCGTCTTGTTTCTTCTTTCTTGGTTCAAATGTATGACTATTAACTAACGACTGTTGACCGGAAAAAACTGTGTCCCGGACCCGAAGGTCACGCCATGCCACACTCTCATCACCTTACAGTAAATTGCTGGCACTGTTGGCTTGACCCACCCAACCCATTTTCTATTCAATTTAGTCACGTATGCTTCTCAGTTGTTTTTTCCCAACCTGCAATTACTTGACAAACTTGTCAATTACACATGTTTCTTAACCTAATTTAAACGTTGTTTGGTCCTTATATGAGTTTCGCATGTGGTATATGGTATGTATGTTTGACTTTCTCACATGAGGCAAGACCTTGACCGCATTGTAAAATCCGTATAAAACTAACGTATTCAAACAGTTCAGCTCTATCGCATTTATCACTACAACGTGATAGCCAAGCCTGTGTAAAATTGTTTCATTACATCAAGTCAGGAAAATTCATCGCTTGAGACGTTATCATATCAATGAATGGAGAGAGAGAGAGAGAGAGAGAGAGAGAGAGAGAGAGAGAGAGAGAGTCAATGTGATATGTGTGGCACAGTGGCAGATCATTTTCAACCAGCACGTGAATTTTTTAAAACAATAATTTTGTATGTATTTGCACAAATATTTAGTCTTCTCTTCTAGGTGGCTAGTCAATTGTAAAAAAAAAAAAAGAGGGGGAAGAAAAAGGAATAAATTGATGGCTATGACTTTTGAATTTTGATCAACTAGGGCATTGGTAATGACTTCACCAAATCATGATAAACGCTAAGAATAGATTAATCACATGGTTAATTGAACCCTAATGATCCCCCATAGAAGAAGGCAAACGAAAAAATTTCCTTGAATTGAAAGTGATATTGAAAACTGAGGCACGCATGCATCGTGCATTATGCATTATGCATAGCTATCAAGAATAAAGAAGCTGGTCCATCTTACCAAGAGAGGTTGGAAACGTATAGATCCATCTGTCGTGTGGTGAATTGGTGAAGATCTTCCTTCCAAATCCTCCAGGGCATAACTTATTTGACCAATTACAATTAGGTCCTCCCGAAAATTCCAAATTGTATTCTTGTACTTCACTAACATACAAAACAAACATCCAAAATCTTGGAGACATCCTGGCAACTTCGTCTGATTCAATAAATATTTGAATTGACATCACCACAGGAGGGTCAAAGCAAACGACTCGACTGTTTCGGTCATCATCTTGGGTTTATTTTATGGGGACAAAATAGAGTTCAACAAGGGGTGGGGGGACCATGTACCAAAGAAAATCTTGGATCTTGGATCTTGGATCTTGGATTTTGGAATTTGGAATTGGAATGGAAGTTTGATTCACAATTTGCGTTGCGTATGATCTATAATAATCTTCATGAATTTTCTTCAAAGAGTTAAATCAAACATATGACTGGAAAAAGCGTCACGTTTGCACACTACGTTTGAAATTTTTTTTTTTAAATAATTTTTTTCGGGTCACGATTTAAAATAAGGAATTATTTATTTATTTATATTTTTGGAGAAAACAAATTACGCAATAAATTTTGTTTTATTTTTTCTACACCAAGTGTAAAATAAAAATAGTAACATGTTGATGGGAGGCCCATTCACAAAGGGGCTACAGTGAGCTAGTCTATGCTACCAGCTACCAAACCTTTACTGGGCTCACAAGAGCTTGGGTTTTGTTGCATTTGAATACAAAAATGGGGAAGAGAAAAAAAGGCCTAAAACCAACAAGTGTGTCATAAAACATACATTCGAGCAGTAACAATATTTTGCTCCATCTATTCTTTGGTTTTGAGTTTTTGTTGGGTAAAATATTAGTGGGGAAATAAGCAAAACGCTTCCCATCAAACATATGAGAATGCTGGTTAATATACTCTCACTTCATGCTATGCTACATATCTCCAAATATCGAAATGTTTCTGTGGGTCGTCTTCAAATCAAATCTTAACCAAGGGTTGCCCCATACATATCCTGCACAAGAAGAAAACTTACAGTTATTATTTTGATGGCATGTTGAACGAAACTCTTAGTTTTATATTTGAATGTAAGGAGGTGATGAATCACCATTTGTTATCAGACTGATTCAGAAATTATTATGCACAAGTATGAGAAGGAAGTTCTTACTAGGCACAAAAAGAATTCCTTGAAATCAGCTTTCGAATATTTTACCGATGTCTGCACTCTGTAAAAGCTTGAAAGGAAAAAAAAGAGTGTCAATATGTTGTAACAGGGGCATTCGGAGAACATAAACGCCCAGTCAAAGAAGTATATTGCAACTACACTGGGCCGTAGCAGGAAAATGCAAGGGATTATTGAATGCAGTAAACTATGCTTAACGTTAAGGATGTTAAACAAGTTGTGCTGCCTGTGGGCAAGCGTGATTGTGTTGCCTCCCAAGTAAACAGAAGGAGCATGAATCATATGGACAAGATGGACAACGAACACATTAAATTACTATTATCAGAAATCTCTTACATAGTTATGTGAACCTGAAGCATGGGCCTCACTCGCAAAAAAAAAAAAAAAAGGCACTTCCCAAGAGATACCTGAAATAGCCAAATCACATAATTCCATTAGGCTCACAGAGTCACAGATAAATTTGAATAAACATCAGTTTTACTCTTTAGACAGTTTACCTCTTTAATCTCTACTTGTAGCCTACTTGTAGCATCAAATGACGATAGCTACGGCCACGCATAATACGCTGCCATAGATATTGGAGCAACTTCGGGGAACTCATCTGCATCCTTTCTTGGACAAGCCTGGGGTCAAAAAACTAATAAGCGACCAGCTAGAGCTTCATGATCATTTACTAGTACCTTCAATCCAAGAAAGCTAGCTTACCATCTTACAATGCATCGCTGAATTCCCCTAGATATGGGGCGAATGATGGATGGATCCCGTTGAGCATAGAGCAAACCAACCTGAGAAGTGATGAGAAAGAAATCTTGAGCTATTGCAATGCATATCTATTTGCAAATGAATGAAATAAGGAGACATCCAACTACCTCCAACAATGCAACAGTAGAAGGATCATCCAAGAGCTCAAGGCTACAGTCAGCTAGATAATTAACCTGAACCCAAGTACACAGGGATACAGAAATCACAAACTACACAAGGGACAAAGTCTAATAACAGAGTTTCTGTTTCTATCACAAAAGAAGAGAGAAGTAGGGGGGGAGACTAATAATATAGACCAGCTATTTATGAGTCAGCATTACTGTTGTTATCAACATTGTACATTTACAAATGAATCATATAGATCTGAGAAATTAAGTCCAAGTCATATAAATTAAAAACATAGTGAAGCTAGTCCATAACAAATGATTATCACAGATTTCTTTCAGCTAATTGTCCCAAGTGCATAACTAGCATTCTGGCAAGACAGAATCAAAACAGAAAACCAGACTACGTACTCCAAATTCTGTATTAACTAGGGACTGCACAAAATCCATCAGCTGAACCTTTGCCCATTGACGGCACAAGGCAGGATCATCTGTTGGTGGAGGATGTCTCCAAGGTGCACCAAAGCGTAGTCTGTCTTTTGAAAATTTTCCACTATGTGCATCAACAGCAAACTTTTGTAGAAGCCCCAGTGCCTTCTCCATGGCAGGATTCACTACAGTAATCTAAATGAATTGACTTGAAGAGCAAGTAAGGCAGCGCAAAGTGCACAAAGAATCAGAAAATAAAGAAAGTGAAAATATTATAGCATGAGTAGGCATAACCATGGTTGTTCACAGGACAAGTTAGTCTGTAAGCCTAATGTATATCCAATGAACTGAGCATAAATCTCAATGTGGTGAATTTGCAAGCCATACATCACGTGAGATTACCATACATTTATCAAAGAACCAAATTGCAAATAGAACACTAAGGGTTCACAAAATAATAAGAATAACTGAGTAAGATGCATACTTCATGCTTCCCAAAGAAACTTACTTGCAAATATGCTAAATATGCATCCACAATGTCCTCAAATGTGCTATCTTTGTTGTCCTCTAACCTTCAGATGAACAAAAAGAGTAGTATGTATATTAAAACTATGTAGCACCTATATATGAAATACACCATGTAGCATTAAGCATGGAAGAATGAGGCACAGATTGACTGCTTAAGAAGAAACCAAAAAAAAAAAAATATTGAAAAAGAAAAAGAAAAATATTGCATTTTCCATTGCACTTTTGTTATTTGTCACAAAATAATATTCCTCGCTTTTAACAGTGATTGATGACTATGCATGTCAAGATGCTACAGGAATCCGCATACAACACAGTTGAAGGTATAACTAAGATGTGATGCACATTTCATACGTGTTACAAAAACACATGGCTTTACACTCTACGTCATAAAAGTAAGAAAAAGGGATCAACTGAGTTCAGCTTCTAGTTCATGTAGCATGTATCAATATGAAATGGAACGGTAAAAACAAAAAAGAAAACAAAAGCAAAAAGAGATATCATCCTTACTGCTGATAGTAATTGCCCTGCTTGAGTGCATATAGCTCAAATAAGTGTCTAGGGTTTGGACCAAACACTTCAGCAATAACCAACCACTGTATTTGACAAAAAGAAAATGCTAAAATCACTATAAAGTCCAGTATTTCAGGAAACAAAGAAAAAAAGAAGCACAAGAAAATGGAGATTCATCTAGAAATCTAATGGACCTACTTTTCAGAATAAATATGAAAACCAATACATATAAATCTTGTTTTTTTCTTTTTTTTTTCTTTTGGGTTAGAGAAGCTCATTACCTCTGATTGACTGAAATAATCATTAACCATATGCAATTTAGCTTCTTGGGGGTTCCAGCCAAAGGTCTGCAGAACAAACAAAGTTTAAATGCATGATATCCACAAGCATCACCACAATATCCACAACATGAGCACGACATGCTTAAAACAGGCCCGGAATGACGTGGCAGTCTTGTGTGCCTGGCAGGGCACGATGTGAAGCAAAAATAATTTTAAAAAACAAAAACTCAAATCTAGTAGACCAAGTCCTAAAATATTTAAAATTGACCCCGATGCAAGTCATGTCACAAATGTGTTAGTGTTTAAGCTATTAATATGTGCATAGCAGAAAAGAATAACTAGTGTTTGTTCCTTTTAGACAATAAAGTAAAAACAAATGCACACACAGGTAATGTCATCCCGTATACACACACAGATCTTAACGTAATATAACTTCAGAGTTTCAGTTTGAGTACCTCACGAGAGATGAATATGTCTGGAAATCCAAAATCCATGTAAGCCCGGTATGAGTAGTAACTGCGGCATAGGAGCAGGAATTACAATTCAGAAACAAACCAGAAACATAGGCAATTGCAAAAATTTAAAAGGTGAATAAGTGATGTGAAGTTAAAGAAACACACACACAAACAATAGGAATGAACCCCACCTATCCGATGTCACAAGAACAACAGGAATGCACCTCTCGTTTGCACCTAAAGCTATTATTCTCCATATCAGACTGTCATGATACATTGATCCACAGACTGACGAATTCTCATCTAACAAAATTGCATTCCGTAAAACTTCGATATTGTTTATAACCAGCTTAGGCTGCTCAATATGTGAAACGTCAGTCAATTAGAGTTTCATAAAAGCACCCAAACACTAATCAAAACCACACAAATCTACGCACCAAGAAACTTTTTTTCTCAAGCAAATTTTAACCATGACTGGATTAAACTTAAACCACAACAACTCCAATACAAAAAATTTGAACTTCATTACCTGGAAATGATCAATTTCAGCAGCTTGAGATAACAACTCCAACAACAAACAGGGCCAATCTGTGCACGAATTTGCTAAAAACCTCGAAAACCCACCAGTCCGATTTAAATGTGCAATAGCATTAGTCCTCCAACTTTGTTGGACCTCAATCACCTCCTTTGCCAATCTCAATGCCACTACAGCTTCCCTATAATACGAAGCCTCTTCCAATGGCAAACTCTTCCGCTTCTCACGCAAACCCAAAATCCCATCAATCTCTTCGGCATTACATCGAGCACTTAGAGCGAAAACGGCCCGATCCCACAAAACAGAACCCGAAACTCTATCAGAAACCGCATTCTTGGACGCACTATTGCCCTCAATAACGCGGCGGAGAGCCGTGTTAATACCGTGCCATTTGTTGAGAGTAGAGAAAATTTGATGGGAGCTAATGGAACCAAGCTGGACGCCCTTGTGAGTCATGGATTCGAGGCAGCACTCAAGCTTGGTTCTGCAATCGGACAAAGTGGGTGGTGGGCAATTGGACCAAGAAGCCCAAGGAAACGACTGATTGAATTGTGGGTGGTGGTCTTTGATGGACTCGGCGAAGTCTACGTAGCCAGTGAGGTGAGGGCCTTTGTTCCAGTCGTTGAGCAGACCTGGAGAGACTCATTGTGTTAGAAGAGAGAGAAAGTAGAGACGAAATATTGCAGAGAAATGAAAGTGGGTCATTACGTTCGAGGATGAGAGTTGTTTTTCCGACGCCTCTGGGGCCGTGGAGGATCAGAGGCTGAGGAACACGGTGGTGCTGAGCGTGGTTGTTTAGCACTGTTTCTATCAATGGCCTTGGTATGATCCTCCATGGTTTGTTCACCATTTTTGTACTTTCTTTCTGAGATTTGTTGTGCTCTTCCAGTGTTCACCGACTGTGTATTGTTTGTGGAAGAAGAAGAGGGGGGTATTAGGAGGGTTTAGAGACTAACAAACAAGAGCTGCCTCCGCGAGCTACCCCTCAAGAGTTAAGCTGAAGAAAAGTTATTTATTTGTTAGCAAATATTTACTTGTGGTTGTCCTTTTTTTCTTTTTTCTTTTTAAATATTAAGGCTTATTATCACAAAACGTACCTAAGGTTTATAAAACTATCATATTGCATCCTTAATATTTTTTTGTGTCATTCGTAGTCCTCAAGGTTAACATGTGTGATCACAAATGGTTCCTGTCGTTAGGTTCCGTCAAAAACTCCTTTAGTTTGCTGATGTGGCATAAATATATATATCACAAAACATCCCTGAGGTTTACCCACCTATCACAAATGGTCCATACGAAATTTTTTAATTTTTTATATTTAAAATTCATAAAATTTCAGTTTTCTTTTTAAAAAATTTTGAATTTTAAATTATTTAAAAATACATATTATATTTTAAATACATGTGGCACTATATTATTGTAATGTGGGCTCCATATATATGCCACATAAACAAACTAATGGAATTTTTAAAAAATAATTTAAAATTCATAAAATTTAAAAATAAAAAAACTAAGGGTTTAGGGTTCATAAATGGTCCTCAAGATTAAAATCCTTCTATAAATGGTTTTTTCATTTATAAATAATTTTAAAAAGAAAACTAAAATTTTATGAATTTTAAATTAAAAAAATTCGTAGGGACCATTTGTGATAAGTGTGTGAACCTCAGGGATGTTTTGTGATACATATACATGTCACGTCAGTAAACTAATGGAGTTTTTGATAGAACCTAACGGCATGGACCATCTGTGATCGCACATACTAACCTTGAGGACCACGAATGACACCAAAAAATATTAAGGATGCAATATGATAGTTTCGTAAACCTTGGAGACGTTTTGCGATAATAAGCCTTTAAAGTTTACTGCAAAATGGAAATGGCATGCCACTAAAGTAATTGAGAAATTGCCAATATGTATATGTTACACGCTAGATCACTAGGTAATAAATAAATCTTTACTACTTTGCCATCATCATGTGATGAGTTCAAATCTCACAAATAACAATGATTCAATGAAACAAAGAAAATTTGTATTTCGACATGTGCAAAACTTAGCGACCTCAGATTACTCGTAGTTAAAACTTATGGCCCATAATCTTCTCCCAATGATATTGGGCCTATAGCAAAAAAAGGTTGCAGGTTGTAGGCCACAGGCACACTCAGAAAGCCCATCAAGGAGGAGGAATTCTTCTGCTCTGTGCCAATCGATCAATCTCCGTTTCGCACGTTTGACAAGGGAAAAGAGGAAATTTTGACTAAGACCGTGCTAATCGGGGTTTGAATGCACTATACAACCACCCTAATTTAAAGTCAAAATTGTGGAATACTCCAATTAATCAATCAATCAATCAATCAATCAATCAAAAAATTTGTTGGGGGGGGGGGGGGGGGGGGGGAGTAACCATCAATCACAAATAAACTAAATTAAATGTTCATTTATTGACAATGATTTGTAATTTTTGACATATGTATTTATTTGAAATGGAGAAGTGATAAAATTAATATATATATATATATATATATTTCTCTTATTATCATGTAAGTAAGAGTTTTTATATTCTTACTAATAGCAGTGTGACATGTATGTTTAAGTTTTATTTGTGTGTTTTTTATGAATTATTTTTGCATATGTATAAAACTGTTATTCACATAAAGGGGGAGTATTTTCTTACTGGTAATAAGGAAAGTAGTATTAATAAAAAAAAATAATTAATATGGTAGAGAATGAATGAGTATGATTTTCTCAAAATTTATTATGATTTGTACGATGACTGGTAACACCCTCCAATGCCTAAGTCAGTTTTTTTTCCCATTAAATGAGGCTTATAAAAGTATTGTACTCGACTATGGAGAAAGTTCATATGGAAAGTACTCCCTTATATATAAAGAAGATGGAACCTCTCAATTGTCTTTTTTCGATGTGAAACTCGAGAGAGGTTGATGATGTGCACCATTCTATTGGACAAATATTGATAGACTGACATGTGTCCTTTTCTTTTTGGGGAACAACATGCGTTAATGGGATATGACGAGGGTCCATTCTGGCCGTTCTTTTTCCCACATACGGGCCTTTGGGGAGAGGTGCATGGGTTAATGCGTTGGGTCATGGTCTCGTGGGCTTTGGATGGCCCTGGGTGGCTTCCTTTTACCTCATTTGGGCCTCCTTAGGTGTGAGATAAGGTTGGTGTACTATATTAGTCACCCGAGCCCATCTACTTTCTCAAGTGGTATGGGCCTTTGCTCTTTTGGACGGGCCCTACTGATATTTGGTATCAACATGATTCAGGGTTTTGCATGTATTGATTACGTATGGTAATGTGAAATTCAAATACATTTAGTAGCACATGTGCTAGTAAACGCATAAATAGTTAGAAATCATAATAATTCTAATACTCATGTGTTTGTAAACGAAAGGAATTAATGAATCACAATAATTATAAGACCCATTCTAGAAAAGTAAGCACAACATTTTTGTATCATACAAATTACTTTTTGGAAAATAAACAAATATAAAAATTGATTAAAAATTGAGGCTTAATTCTTGTATTGCTTCCTGAAACTATAGGCAATTTAGACATCGTTCTCTGAAAATTCTGATGACGGGATGCGCCTCATTGATTAATGTTTGACATCTTACTTTCACCCCACTTGAGTAAGAGAGTAATGTGCATCATTGTAAGCTAAAGTTAATATAGAAGTAAGAGAGTGTATTCAATTTAGATTTTAAATGATTTTAAAAGAGTTATAAAGTTGATGGAGTTTAATTGAAATCCACTACTCTTTGTATTTCCTTTAAAATCAATGAGTTTTATAATACACCCAAATTTTTATAAAGTCGTTTAAAGTCGTAATTGAATACATCCAAATTTAAATAGAGTTTAAACAGTCTAAATTAAATACATCTAAAATTAAATAGACTTTTATGAAATCGTGATTGAATACACCTCAACTTTTAAACTTGTTTAAAATATTTTACAATGGGTTTTTGCATATTTGCATGAGGAGTTTACCAAAAGAGAGAGAAAAAAACAAAACCTTCGCGTAGACGTTAACGAATTAGTTATAAGTTATAACTCAAAGTCGTGGTGGAAGTTGGAACAAAGTGGAAGACGAAGACACGAAGTCAACAATTGTCGTAAATTACGCGAGTATCAAAAATCAATTAACTTATTTTTCTTTTATACGAATATTCTGGCGGGGTTAACAAAAATAAACTAAGCAAAGAGAGATTGCAGACTGGAGCCGGACGAGGTGGGCCATATATCCACTGGCCCACATATGGCCCAGGCCCATTACTTCAGGTAGTTAATCTCTGGTCTTGTCTCCGCCTAACAGTGAAAGAAAAAAACTGCCACACGATTCTTTTTCATTTTCTCTCCCTCACTCGCTGTCCCTCACTTCGTTGTTTGCCATTGTTGCTCTTCCCCACACCTCGCCTCTCTCTCGATTGCTTCGCTCCACTTCACTTTTCTGCACCTTCCTCCTCCTCCTCCTCCATTTTCTTTTACTTCCCCCAAAAACCCACTTCCCTTTCGCTTTCTCTCTCTCTCTCTCTCTCTCTCTCTCTCTCTCATGTATTGTTCAGCGCTAACTGAGACAGACCCAAGCCCGACCCGGTCCTAACCCGGACCCGCCAATCCCAAATGCATCGCGCCACCGCCGCCCCAAATCCACTCCAAACCCTCCTCGACCTCATCAACTCCACCATCTCCCTCCTCCTCCGCTCCTCCCTCACCGTCCGATCCTTCGTCGGACGGTGGACCGCCCTCCACACCAAGCTCACTTCCCTCCACTCTTCCATCGCCGACATCTCCGACTCTCCCCACTGGGCCCAGAACCCTCTTCTCCATACCCTCCTCCCCAACCTCCTCTCCACTCTCCAGCGCCTCACCGCCCTTGCCGACCAATGTACGGACGCCGGGTTCACCGGCGGGAAGCTCCACATGCAGAGCGACCTCGACATGGCCTCGTCCTCGCTCTCCAACCAGCTCCGCGACCTCGACTTGTTGCTCAGATCTGGAGTGCTCCACCAGTCGAACGCCATCGTTTTGTCCCTTCCGGGTCCCGGGTCGGATAAAGAGGATTTGGGTTTTTTTGTCCGGGACCTCTTCACCCGATTACAAATCGGAGGCGTCGAGTTTAAGAAAAAAGCTCTGGAGTCTCTGCTTCAGCTTCTCAACGACGACGGCAAGTCCTCCGGTGTCGTCGCCAAAGAAGGTAATGTCGCGTATTTGATTCATTTGCTCGATTTCCACAACCAACCTTTTGTGCGAGAACAGGCTGTCTTCGCCGTTTGTCTCCTAGCCTCAGCCAACGACGAGTCGTCGCGCAAGGCCGTGTTCGAAGAAGGGGGTTTGGGGCCGTTGCTCAGAATACTCGAATCCGGGTCGACCCATTTGAAAGAGAAGGCGGCGATGGCCGTCGAGGCGCTTACGGCCGATCCAGAAAACGCCTGGGCCCTTTCGGCCTACGGTGGCGTCTCGGTGTTGATCGAAGCATGCCGATCTGGGACTCCGGCGACTCAGACCCACGCGGCTGGCGCCATTATAAACGTGGCCAATGTGGAAGAGATCAAGACGGCTTTGGGAGAAGAAGGGGCTGTGCCAGTACTCGTCCAGTTATTGCTCTCAGGCTCCATTACTGCCCAAGAAAAATCAGCAAATTGTTTAGCGATTTTAGCCTCTTCCGATGAGTATTTTCGAGCTTTGATCATTCAAGAACGTGGGTTGCAGAGATTAATGCATTTGATCCAAGATTTACCGAGCTCGGACACATTGGAACACGTCCTCCGAGCCATAACCTCGCTTTCAGCTTCAGATTCATGCTTTAAAGTCCTGTCTTCTTCAACCTTTTTCCTAATCCAGCTCGGTGAGTTCATAAAGCACGGTAACACAACCCTACAGCAAATCTCAGCTTCGTTACTCGCTCACTTATCGATCAATGTGAGTGACGGCAATAAGCGAGCATTGGGTAGCTGTATGGGGTCGTTGGTGAAGCTCATGGAGTCGCCAAAACCGGTGGGTCTTCAAGAATCCGCGGCCCAAGTGCTTGTGTCGCTGCTTACGGTCCGGTCGAACAGGAAAGAGCTGGTGAGGGACGAGAAGAGCGTGATGAGGCTGGTCCAGATGTTGGATCCCAAGAATCACGAGATGGTTTGCAGCAAGTTCCCGGTGGCGGTGGTTGCGGCGATACTCTCCGGAGGGAGCGGTGGCTGCCGGAAAAGACTGGTGGCAGCCGGGGCTTACCAGCATTTGCAGAGGCTGGCGGAAATGGACGTCGTCGGAGCTAAGAAGGCACTGCAGAGACTCGCCGGAAACAGGCTCAAGACCATCTTCTCCAGAACTTGGAGGGAATAATAGTGGAAATTAACCAAGAAAGAAAATACCCGCCAAAGAAAGGTTAGTTTCGGAATTTTAATTTTGTGAAAAGTGTTTGCCTTGAGAGCTTTATGACTTTGACTCTGAGGTGTCATTGGGTTTATCCATTGAGAGGGTGGCATGTGTACATGGCAGCCTGGATGTGTCTTGGAAAGTAGCCACCCGTATGTCCTCTAGAGTGTCAAATGACAAATCTGCCTATCTTTATAATCTTATTTTTGGTAAATTAAAAACAACCCTGTTATTAACTAAATCCTAAAATTGAGAAGATTGTTGTTACTAGTGTAGAGAGTTGTGCTTGTGCCTTGCCCACAGAGGGTGGTGGGGCCCAATAGCTTTTTACTGCTGACTTGTTGAGTCACTCACAGCACAGGAATCCTTATTAATATTTAAAAAATGGAGGCATGAATGAAGGAGGTGTATCTTTACCTTGAGAGATGGGCTGCTAGAAACTAGTTGATAGATTTTTACTGTTTGACTCGTGAGGCTTGGCGTGGTGAATGTGGCGGTGTTAGTTAGGCAGGCGGGCCATGGACTTTTAGTGACACATGGCAAAAGTCGTGGCAAAATGTTTGGATTTTTGCTTTTGCACTTTTTCTTGGGTCTAAGATTGTGGCTGACATCAAATTTCAATTTTGGTTTGTTTGTTGGTTTGTTAATATTCAACAGCAGGAGGAAGGAGGTTCGTTTGGATTTTCTAACCGTCCAAGAAGGAAAGAGCTTGGATAAGAAACAAAAATACACACATCGTATACCCAACCCAACCTTTTTTTTTATTTTTAAAATTACTTAATTATTAATATTATTTAATTATGTTATATAATCCTAATATCATAGTGTATCGGTAAAGAAAGAAAAAAAGAGAAGCATGGATGCGGTTTTTAGGGAGTATCCTCAATTTGCTTTATCCTTTTTATTTTTATTTTGTAATCTTATTACTTGGTTCACTCGTGAAAGCTGAGAGAGAGAGAGAGAGAGAGAGGGTTGATTTCATGATTATGTTTGTCAATTTTTTTTAGGTTCTCTTTTTCCATTACCACCCACTTGTTTATGTTGTTTGATCAATCTTATTATGTACATCGTCCCTTCCTACCAGAGAAGCCTTTGCTCTATTATTTGTAATGGACAAGGGTTTAGTGCAACTATTTTTGAATGGTGATGTTATCTCAGCCCTTCAATTCATTTCTGTGTACATGATGAATGATGATGATGGGAATGTGGAAGTGTAGCCAATAACATTTCATCCAAACCTCAAAAAGCATTAGCAGAACTAGATTTTGCTGTGTATCTATCTTTTTGGGCAGGTTAATGGGAAGGAATCAAAGGAAAGGGCAGTGAACAATGATGATAATCTTTAGTTTCTGAGTTGGCTTGGATGGGTCTATCTCTTTCAAACAGATTTGGTGTTTGTTGTCTGGTGGTGACAGTTGGTGGGTCCTCTCATCTCATCTCTCATGCTTGTTTTTGCAATTAGCATGCATCATCAAACCCACTCATCTCATCTCCACTTGCACCAGCTGCTACCAAAGCTTTTTAGGCTTTACATTCACAATCAAAATAAATGAGTCTAAACTACTTTAAATTAATCCAATTTACGGGAAGGGAACTCAAACTTGTGCAAAGGGTGCGGATTCACTATCTCTATTTATAAGGGAAAAAAACATTTTTATCGGCGAGTGATGTGGGTCCTTTAGATTTTGAGAATCTGGGAAAGGTAAAAGGTAAAACAGGAGACTATAGATAGAGAGAAGAAGAAGTACAACTTGTCACACTTCACAGCAAATGGTTGCATTGCATTTGCATTGGACGGTCTAAAGCTAATTAAGAGCATATGTAATGTATTATCATTCTGTTAAATATCTAATCAATTAATATGAATAATAATAATATGATGGGATATGTGTCATGTGTGGTCCATTTCTCTTACACAGGTTCACATGCTGTTGCTTCCCTTTGCCTCCCCCACCCCACCTCAAATTTGCATTTGAATCTGATACTCCCCCAACAAAACTTTGTCACCTTTTTTTGTGTTTTTGTTTGCAGGCTCATACCCATTATATTTTCCCGTGATCTCTCTCTCTCTCTCTCTCTCTTCAGAAACTTAGCTGTAAAGCCTTTACACCTCTTTCTCTATCTGTCTGTCACTTTGTGCTTCTTTTGCTTTTCTTTTCTACCATTTCCCGCCAACATTGCACGGTTAAAACGACAGTCTGTTAACTTAACCGACCGTGCCTTCATTCAACTGTTAATTAAATGTCCCATCCCTGATTGATCCCTCCGAATCTTTTTTTGATGGATTATTCTTTTCTTCTATATCTTTGTCCTTGTACTCTTGAAATAGAATCGAATGTGATGTGAGAGATACAATATATATATATATATATATATATATAAAACGAGTGATTTATTATTAATAGCACTGAAATCTTTTGTGATAAAATCTCATACATATTAGGCTTTGTATGTAGTTAAATTAAAGACTATATCAGTGTTATCAGTAATAGGACGCTGGTCAAATCTCTGGAGTGAAATATAGCCTTGATTTTTCAACAATGCATGGAATACGGTGGATCATGCACTTTGAATCTCAGATGCGATTATATTGTAAGTAATGATGAGGATCAGCTTTTGACTTAAAAAATACAAGACATAGACATAGTTAATTAGTCTAAGATCCTTAATAATGTATATTTTCAGTCAAACGTACAACACTTTTTTCAGTTAGTAAGTTGTTCCGTTAGTTGATTTGATTTTGTTAAGTTTCA
This sequence comes from Prunus dulcis, assembly GCF_902201215.1. Taxonomy (NCBI): domain Eukaryota; kingdom Viridiplantae; phylum Streptophyta; class Magnoliopsida; order Rosales; family Rosaceae; genus Prunus; species Prunus dulcis. Next base: position 18,744,258 of record NC_047652.1, read on the forward strand.
CACCTAAAACCTGAAAAAAGCCACTCCATCAATGCAATGCTGCAAGAGAATAATGCTTCTTGTTCCCTTACAGGCTAACTGGTTCTGCAGTGGTGCATAATGCATTACCCTACTCAAAATTTGATATGTATGGTATGAGCCTTTCTTTGATGAACAATGAATAAAATATCAGCATCATATGAGCAAACAAATAATAGGGCCCAATTCGTTGGGCTTCTTGGAGGTGCTTGTGCTTTTCAGAAGCAGATGCAAGAGGACCCTTATGTCTCACTTTGCAATTATATATAGGTTTTCTATGGTAATGAGGATTTCTTATAATATCTTTTTGGTTACATTGAGAGGAAAGAAACTCGGGGTTTCTTTAAAAAAGGAGAAGGGAGGGCCACAACCACTGCTACTCAACTTCTTATTCTGTGTTAAGGATATTCTCCTTAACGTAGAAAAACTTTCTCTATGAATATATAGCTTTTCTGATCTCATGATAATTAATCATTGGATTTTCATCCACCGGATCATACCATGTTTCATTGTTGGTGCATAAACTCACAACTGTCATTCCAACTTTGCTTAGAGAGAGAAGGATTTTTAATTACAAGACCATTACATTTGATCTTTAAAAAAACCCCCAACATCTAGTTAATGCACAACAAATCAACTCATATGCTTTGCAATAATCTTGTTTTGCTGTTCCAACCACAATCTCTGTTGATGCAAGAGGCTTTCTTGATTCACTAATCCATTACACACAGCTTCACTAGGAGTTGTCACTTTAGAGAAGAACGTCGCAAACGGGTCGTTGTTCTCTACGTTAGGCAATGCTCCTCTTGTCTTCATTTCACTTCTTGCAAAGAAAGTCGGTGCAGCAATGAACTCGTTAGGCTCATCTGCCTGAAAGGATGGCGCCATGGCCGTGTCACTACGATTATGTGCACCAAATGTTGGCGCCATGGCCGTATCACTACGATTATGTACACCATATGTTGGCACCACGCTCTCATTATCGCGAGCCACCGCGGTAAAGGTTGGCGCCATGGTCTTGTCATTGCGATTCTGTGCACGAAATGTTGGCACCACACTCTCGTTAAAGTTTGGTGGCATTCTGCTCTCTTGGGGATTTTGGGCGCCGAAAGTTGGTGATATTTCGCTGCCATTCGTATCCCGTGCGTGAAATGTTGGTGGTGGCATTAATATTGTATTCTCTTTTGGACTTTGTTCACCAACCTCATTTGTGCTCCGTACACAAAATGTTGGTGCTATTGTCATCTCTCTCCGGCTCTGTGCAAAAAATGCTGGTGCCATTGTTGTGCTTTCATTTGCACGCCGTGGCCAGAGACTTGGTGACATTTCGCTCTCTTTTGGACTTTGGGCAATAAATGTTAGTGCCATTGTTGAATTATTTGAACTCTGCGCGGGAAATGTTGTAACATCTGCGCTCTCATTTGAATTATTGGCGCCAAATGTTGTTGTCTCTTTTACATTCTGTCCGGGAAATGTTGGTGCCACTACCAGCATTGTGGAAGGGAACGAAAACAGGTCGTCTTCTCCGAGATTTCCAAAGCCATTGCTGGCGGTGGCGCTTGGATTCGAAGAGGCTGCAAAGCTATCAAATGGTATTGGGTCATCAAGAAATGGATTGTAATTGTGTTGGGGCACTGAGGAGTTTTGAAACAAGCTTTCCAAGTTTGATGAATCAATGGGTATATTTGGTGATGATGTTTGGAATGGTGTTTGATTATTTGCAGACTCAAACAGAACAAGCTCCCAGCCCTGTTTTGCACCCTCTTGATCATCAACTCCTACTAGTTCTTCTTGCTTTATCTGATCCGGTTGCGGTTGTGGTTGAGGTTGAGATTGCGGTGGGAAGCCATCAAAGGAAACAAGATCGAAACTTTCCGGCGAAGATTGGTTCGATCCATTCTCATTTGTTCGTCTGGCGAGCCCATCCTCTGCCGGCTTCTCTGGTTGCTCCTCTGAGTTATAAAACTCTTGCTCCACATACCACGACGGGCTCACATTGCCATTCTGATCACAAACGCTCATCAAATCCTCCAACGACGTGCAGGCCGAACTAAACGCAGAACCTTTCTCCGACGCCGTTTCGAATTCCTCCGAAGATGGAAATTCACTCTGTTCCAAGCTCAACCCTTTATTCTTACTACCCTTGGCCGTTAAATGGGTCGGCGGCGACCGACTCGGAAATGAAGCTTGGTCCTTCAAAAACTCCTGCAACGTCTCCAAAAGCTCTTCGGAGATCTTCTGCACGCTAGGATACTCAGAGGTCCGACCAACACCCAAGCTCTTGCACGTCCCGTAAAACGCCGACAGCTCCTCGAATTGCTTCGAGGCTTTCACGCAGGCATGAAACGCGTTCACGCAAGATTGATACTGCAATTGAAAAAAGCTATCCAGAAGCAGAGCCAGCCCGTCCGAAATGTCCCGGTATAGATCGTATGTCTCCTGAACGATCGCGTAGAGCGAAATCAGAACTAACCGGTTCGTCCTGGCGGCCCCGGTTGGCGTGGTCGCCATCGCCCGGTCCAGCAGCTTTTGCCAGTAGTGAATCCGGTCCAGCAGCATCGCCGGCTTCATGTCGCGAACCACGGCCACGGGGTCGTTCGACCGGCGGCTCCTCCGGCTGCTGTTGTATTCTTGGTCGCGCTGGTACGTGAAGCGCCGCTGGAGCTTCCCGGTGAGGAAGCAATCGAGGCGCTCGTCGAGGTAGAGCGCGAAGGTGCGGACGAAGGCGGTGAAGTCCCAGGGGCAGGAGTTGGAGTCGTCGCGGAAGTTGGAGAGGTTGAGGATCTTGGCGCCGCGCTTCATAGCGTGGAGGACCTCGATGGGGAAATAGGGGTCCCCATCCTGGAAGATGCGGAGGACGAGCATGAGGGATTTGAGGGCGACGATCCAGTCACGGGTTTTGCCGATGCGTCTGGCGATGGCCTGGGCGCAGGAGGATGCGTACGACTTGTTCGACGAAATGAGCGTGAGAATTTCCTGGACGTATTTGTCTTCGATGGGAACGACGTCGTGGGAGGTGGCTTTGAGGACGGTGACCTCGAGGTTGGCGGAGTTGGTGTTGGAGACCTTGGCAAGGCTTATGCTCGTTTGGTCTTTCACTGCCCCAATTGCCTTCTTCAGCTTGCTTGGCATTGTTAATAATTTTGGATCATGAATTAATTTTTGTTTTTTCAATGTGTTTTTGGTGGAGAGGAGGAGGTTTTTTGTGGGAATTTTTGGGATTCTAATTTTGATTAGTGGAACGGGTTTTTGGTTTTGAGAGGAGGAATGAGAAGGGTGGTGAGGTTTGGAGTTATTTTGGGTGGTGGAGAAGAGAGGAGAGGAAAGGAGAGGAGGGAAAGGCCTTGAGACTCTCTTATTGTTTGTGGACGTGACTAAGACTCGCACTTGTTTAATTGACCAAGTCATCCATCGTCATATGAACCATATTTTCAGTGTTTGCATCTTTGCACTCAAACTCTCCCATGAATGATGGGTACGATTAGTTCTAGAAGTTAAGAGCGTTTAATTTTATGTCCGAAAGTATGACTTTGAATTTCTCGTTTCCTTTCCACTTTGAAAATAAAATAAAATCTAAAATAGAAATGGGATTGGGTCAATTGGAATAATGGTTGCCATTTTCAGAACGTGCAATCCTCCATGGGTGGATTATGGTGATCCATGCAACCCTAGATTCTCCTAGTTTGAGAGAGAGAGAGAGAGAGAGAGAGAGAGAGAGAGAGCGCTTATTTTATCGTCCGATTTGGAAGGTATGCGTTTACTTCTAGAATGATTTGGAAGGTCTGTGTTCGTTTTTAGAATGACCTTAAATTAGCAGAAAGGCCAGCGATATTATTGTTAGTTAAGCCTCTATTTGGCAGTGTTTTTCAAAATTTTAGGAGAAAACGAAAAAACTTGTAGCTGTATTTTAGATATGTCTTTCAAGCAAGAAGCAGTTAGCTAAATAGTGTTTGGTTTTGACCAATAAGTACGTACTCTATAGACTTTTTGAATTTGAATGTATAAGTTATAACTAAAGAAGTGATTTAGGTACGTAGATTGGGTAAACTCTATGCATGCACGCATGCGTTGCTAGATTGAGTCTAGAAGCGGTATTGTTCATGCTGTCATGTAGGGGTGGGCACTCAAACCGGCAAATCGGAAATCCAAGCCGAACCACACCAAACCAAACCGGAAAAAAACCGAGTTGACCAAAAAGTCAAAAACCGGTCAAAAATCGAACCAGACCGGTTTGGACCGGTTTCGGATTCGGTTCTATGTCTTCAAAAACCGAACCGGGCCTAACCGAACCGGTGAAACTAAAAAAATATATAATTTCAATATATATTTATATTTAATGCTATATTTTTAATTTCACGAAAAAAAAACTTAATATTTATCCAAGTTCAATGTCAAAATATCTCTCTTTTCTCACTTTAATATTTATTTTTTATATGAAATTGAATAATTTGTTAATTTTCAAGTAAAAAAATAATATTTCAGTTGAGAACTGTATTACAAAAAAAATTTTAAAAAAATTTTTTATAATCCAGTTCAAAACCGAATCGGAACTGGAACCGGACCGAAACCGGTTCAAACTGAACCGGACAGTTTTTGAATTTTTTTAATTAAAATCGAACCGAACCAAACCGCATGAATAGTAATAGATTGGTTCTAATTTGAGGCAAAAACCGGTCCAAACCGAACCGTGCCCACCCCTATTGTCATGCAAACACGTAAATGAATAAGATTAACTTCTTTACAAGCCCTGGCTGGCTAATTTTTCTGGCTTTTTCATTTGTGGTTACATTGGTGGTCAAGCGCCCAAAAAACTAGGACACAATCACAAATAGCTCTCCAGTCTGGGCCTAGGATTCCGACTAGATCAGCTCATCAGCTGGCAAATGCTGATGGATCAAGAGAGGGGTGCCCTGCCCAAAAATTGCAGCCCAAGTTCTGCTGCGAAGCGTAATTAATGAGCAAGAATTCTATAGTGAGGGCCTTATACATGACCTTTATGTGAGGTCATATTTCTTAACTATTTGATTAAATTGGTTAGTTTGATCCAACACTTACGAGATAGAACTTCATCATAAAATGACTCAATTGACGAGATCATCAACAATATTGCAGAACAAATTGAAGTATCAATAATCAATCGACCAACTATGCCAGATCTTTAATGAAAAAAGGGCACATCTTAATTGCTCATAAGATTTATAAAGTCAGTCCATATGTGTATTATATATATGAGAAAAACAAACAAGCTAAGCTGCAGAAAAAATTTCATGCATCCGTTGCATGGAACATCGAGTATCTCACATTTGCTGCATTATATGAATAGTACTATGACTATGAATGTGAGACACATGTTTCATGCAACGGGTGCATAAAAGTTTTCACAGCTAAGCTAGGATGAACACTTAATGAAATGGATAATGCAAGAAGTGAAAAAGTGAAGGGATAGTCATGCATGTGACTATGCAGAGCAGCAACAAAGAGCCTGTGCAGCCTGAAATCATCATGATTCAACGATTAAGAGATAGAACCTTACTTAAGGGTCATATATAAGGCACTAACTACAGAATTCTCGTAGGAAAGAGAGTTGTTTAAGTAACATGGGCTCATTACATTTCAGCCCAAAAAAAGGACATTATTGGATCAACTGCTCAACCCATCTTTTGAAAGAGCCATAAAGGTGGTTTCAGACTTTCTAACCTATATAGGAGCAAAATTAAACTCAAATGTCTACCATCACTTTACAAAAGGACATTACAATTTATTTACGTGGGAAAAAAAGGACATTATTGGTTCTTGTTTGGCCAGAGTTGCTTTAGGACTTTACTATGGATAGGAAATATCCCTGGTTTTCATGCTTTTCCAAGTAGGCATCTCTATTTCTTCTAGGGAAGGACCGTGCATATGCTAATCTGGGTTATAGCCCAAGCTGACTTTTTCTTTTTCAGCCTAACATAACATTTCTAGCCCACCACATGCTTGGTGAAATGCTCCACTCCACTAAAGGTTTGTAGGGGGTCATTTGTTACGCAAGACTACCTTGACATGAATTATGCTTGGAGCACTTCCACTCATTTGTCATGGTAAAGGGCAAAGGCTGTTACTATTCATATAAATAGTGACAGCCCTTGCAAAAGGTTGTGGTGTTTCCACCTATTACCATGACAACCGCTATTCACATGAGATATGAAGAGAATAATTTAATTTTTTGGTGTTTCATTTTTTAATTCTGAGAAAAAAGGACATTATTGGTTCATGTTCAGCCAGAAACGCGTTAAGACTTGACTACGGATGCGAAATAACTCGAGTTTTCATGCTTTCCAGGCAGGCAGCTCTATTTCTTCTGCGTCTCTGATTGATTGGCTGGTTAAAATTTAATTTTTTTTTTAAACAGTAGTTTTGTATTAAAGCCGAGCTGACGACATATACTATACAACAATAAAGGCTCCAAAATCAAACTTACATAAAATCCAAGTTTCGGTAACATGGGCTCATTAAATTTGAGTCAAAAAGTTGGTATAGCTAGCTAGGCAGACATGGACATGGAGAAGAAGGAAAAAGAACAAGCAGAGGTTGTACCAACGCTAGAGTGGTACTTTTGGTTGGCCAAGTGGCGGATACAACTTTTTGGGAGGCAATGGAACTTCTTCGATGTGGCCTCTGTGATTGTGGTTTCGGTTTTGCATTGCCTGGCTCTTTTAGCACCATTTCATTTCAATTGGGGTGCAGTTTGGGTGGCCATGGCACTCAATTCCATCTCAGGTGTTGGAATAACCTTATCTTACCATAGAAATCTTACTCACAAAAGCTTTAAGCTCCCCAAATGGCTCGAGTACTTTTTTGCCTATTGCGCGGTTTTGGGACTTCAGGTTTGTGTCTATGTAGAATAAATTTTTAAAAGTTATACTAGCATCAGTTGCTTACACTGCATGAGTCGATTATGAGTCCTTGCTAGATGCATTGTGGCAACTACATGCATCAACGTAAAAAATGTTTTACAACTTTGTCTTTGATTTGTAGGGCAGTCCACTCGAATGGGTGAGCACACACAGAAATCACCATCAATTTACTGACACCTGGAGCGACCCTCATAGCCCCATTGCTAAGGGATTATGGTTTAGTCATATTGGATGGGTCTTTGATTATCGTTCTCGTTTTGGAAGTGTACGTATACTCTCTCTCTCTCTCTCTCTCTCTCTCTCTCTCTCTCTCTCTCTCTCTCTCTCTCTCTCTCTATATATATATATATATATATATCTCACACGGCTAAAACTTTATTGTAACGTCATCGTTGGTTCTTTCTCTTTATATCTTTCATTACGTAACTTAGCATGTGATGAGAGATACAGAAAGAAGAAGGTAAGGATCTTGTTACATGTAAGTTTTCTCATCCCTCACACACTTCCCTCGTGTAAATAGACATACCAATATTAAAATTTAGTTAAACTAATCATAAATCTCGAAATTTTGCAGTATGAAGGACGACTAAATAATGTTGGAGATTTGAAAAAGCAGCCCTATTACATATTTCTTCATTACACATACCCCTTTCACTCAGTGGCTCTTGGAGTTTTACTGTATGTCGTAGGAGGGCTACCGTTTTTAGTTTGGGGAATGGTAAGATTTGTCTTATTTACTAATACTGTCCTTTTGATCAAGTGAAGAAAGAACAAACAAATTAAATGCCTCCTTAATTAAGGAGCAAAATCTCTAATATCAATGGTCAAATAGAAAAATTTACATGGTGTTGTGGCTTTGCCTTTTTGTTTTGTTTTTTTTTTAAGGACCTTTTTTATTAAGAGGGATGATAACGTGTTACATTCATACACACTACACATATGCTAGAACTCGAACTCAAAAACTTTCATGGGAAAACAAAATGCTCCAAACCACTCTACTGTACTTTGCTCATTTTCATTTGTTGTCAATCATGGCGATCACTTTGATTAGTCTATGATGCTCTTTTCTTTTTGCAGGGTGTAAGAATGGTCTATATGTTCCACGTTACTTTCTCAATAAATTCGATTTGTCACACATGGGGAACGCAAGTATGGGACACTGGTGATTCATCCAGAAACAATTGGTATATTTTGTTCTAACCTTCTATATAGATATGTCTGTTGGATTTGGATGGAAGACAATAATCTCCAACTTGGATGGGTAAAATAGCAAATGTTTAATGAATTTTAATTTTGTTAATTAGGTTGTTTGGTTTGCTAGCACATGGAGAAGGTTGGCATAACAATCACCATGCATTTGACTACTCAGCTCGACAAGGTCTTGAATGGTGGCAAATTGATACGACTTGGTATTTGATACGATTTCTTCAAGCTCTTGGTTTGGCCACAGAGGTCAAACTTCCAACTGAGGCTCAGAAGAAACGAAAAGCTTTGTGCAACAAAGTCATCAACAAGAAGGAAAAGCTTGGAACCGTAGGCAACAATGGAAAACTCCAAGCAGTGAAATAATGGAGACTCAACTTTTATGCTATCTACATTTTCGTTATTTGTTTTGTAAGAAGACTTATGCACTATGAATTTGTGGAGAATGAGTTTTTGTGTATGAATCATTTTAATTGTGGTGTTTAATTTGGGTTTCTCATCAAAGTGTTTTATTTTTGTTTTTGGTAGACATAAACAATGTGGCCCATGTCATCAGGGGCGGAGCCACACTAGGACCAGTGTGGTTCCGGGCCCCCACTCAAGTTTTTATATATTTTAAAAGTAAAATGCTGTTATGTATTTCTATATGTATATTATTTCAAATACTTCACGTTTTGATATGTACCCATATGTGTTGTGGCGGATTTATTAAGGCACAATGAGGTGCTTTAAATTGCCCATTTGCTCAGTTGGTGGTGATGCACTCCAGGTGTACAGATTACCTTATTTCCATTTTCAGCATTTAAGTAAATGTCTTTGTTATTTTACTTTCATTTATTTTTATATTACTCTATTTATTTAAGTTTACAATGTAAATAAGGAAGTACCCCCTATTTGGATTCAAATAAAAATATTAGAAAATCAAATTCCCACCAAATGAAAATATGAAAAATCGGTTTTAGTGCAAAATACGATTTATGCTAAAAATGATGGCTCATGAAGTCAATATATGTTTTATACTAAAATCCCATAAAATCAAGTTTTCTTATTTGATGTATAAGGAATAAAAGCCGCCAAAAATTATCTTGAGAAAATGATTATTTCGAAAAACCATTTTTCATACTTAGTCAATATTTTTACATAAAATATTTTTTCATGTATGATATGAATGCATGAAGAGACTTAAGGTTTTTTTTTTAGTTTGTGAAATATTGATTTTTTTTCTTTCTATTGGATTTCATGGGGGAAAAAGCTTTAAAGATACTTGCTAAATCGCTATTCTTTGTCTATCTCTTACAATTTTTCTTGTGTAAAATGTATTTCTATCCCTTTATCGAGGACAATTATGATTGCAACCAATAAGCAATATAATTCTTGACATATGTGATATATATACTATTTTTTGTATGTATTGTGAATTCGAACTTTTGATTCTTTATAATTTATAAGAGACCCCCACACACATAAAATCCTGACTTCGCCACTGCATGTCATGGTGAAGGACCTATAACATTCTTGCAAGTTGTCTTTTGATCAAATGTTAATAGAGCAAAATTTATCAATGCGGTGCTACATTGCGTTCAACAGAGTGCAGACCGAATTGAAGTATCAATGAATGCAATATCAACCATGGCAGGTGATTAATAATAAAAAAATGGGGACATATCTTAATATATATCTCATAAAATCCATTAAGTCAGTCAATATATAATATATACAGCTGACAAGAGCAAACTTGTTGGGATTTTGAACTTATTGAGATGGGCAATGGAGGAGCTGAAAAAATGAAGCAATAATCATGCATGGGCTATGCAGAGCCTCTGCATGCAGCCTGTAAAATGATATCAATGTCATGATCAGGTTTCCACTCTTATTTTCTTCACTTACACTCATTTTTGTTTTTTAATATTTTTTTAAATTAATATTATTTTTTTATTAAAAAAAATATCTTTTCTATTATACTCTTATCCTACATTAAGGTTTTGATAATTGAAATTAAGAAAAAATAACAAAAAATAAAACAAAAAACAAAAAAAAACAAAAAAACAAAAAATCTGGAAAATGAGTAGAAATGTGGTGTATTTGTATGTCAAATTCGTAGTTTTATTTTCCAAGTATTGAGTACTATTTATCTTTGATGTAGTTAATAGATAATAAATTTTTTGAGCTAACATATAAATATGGTAGAAGAACCAAAGAATGCTACTAACAAAACTGTCATTAGGAGCTATGCAGATAGCAAGGTATGTATAATAGTCTCATATTTTTATTCTTTCATAATATTTATTGAATAGAATTATAGGATAAGCGTAGAATAAGAAAGAGAAAGAACAAAAAAAACAAAAAACAAAAAACAAAAATGATTAAAAAATATTAAAAAATAAAAAAGAATATAAGTGGAGAAAAAATGAGTGGGAAAATAAACTCCCTAACATTATTGAAGACTTTACCATTCTTAGATCAACATCATGCCGAGTTAAAATACAACTTCTTCACCAAAAACAAAGTGTAATAATATAAATAAGGTGAAAGTTATTAAATCCGACTAAAGTACCCTTGCAACATTATCAAACTTAACGAAACTTTGAATGAAGTTGCCAGTAGTGGACAATGTAAAACACCAAACTTCGATCAAGGAGGCAAATAGATCAGCACTTAAGCCTATAAATTATAAAGCTGGTTTCAGACTCTGAAACCTATATAGAATTAATCACACATTACAATAATATCTGCTCTTTATTTTCTCCCAAAAACCAGAGATTTTAATGTGATGATGAGACAGCCCATGTGGGTGGGTAGAAAATGAGCTACCAAATGCACAGTTTTTCATCTCTGACTGAATGACTGCTCTCCCTCACCTCCTTACTTCTTAATGATGGCCGGATGATATTAAATATTGTTTGGTAAAAAGTCAGGCTGACATGGATACATGTAATTATGCACACAACAGTAATAATGGAAGGCTTCAAATTGTATAAAACAAGCTTAGGTGAAATAAGTTTTCTCATTTTACAGTGGAGCCATAAGTTTTTATAGCTAGTTAATAGCCATGCAGAAGAAGCAGAAAGAGGAAGCAGAGGCAGCGGGGTACTATTGGTTGGTGAAGTGGAGGGTCCAACTTTTTGGGAGGCAATGGAACTTCATGGACATAGCCTCGGTGGTTGTCATTTTTGGGTTGCATTGCCTTGCTCTTTTAGCACCATTCCATTTCAATTTGAGTGCTGTTTGGTTGGCCATGGCTCTGTATGTTCTCACAGGTCTTGGTGTAACTCTGTCTTACCACAGAAACCTTTCTCACAAAAGTTTTAAGCTTCCCAAATGGCTTGAATACTTTTTTGCCTATTGCGGCACTCTGGCACTTCAGGTCTCTGTGAATTAAGTACATATGATTCTAATTAAGAAAACTTTTTGTAGAGGCTTTTCCTTGGAAAAACGCCGTATGATTAGGTCGTGTCTCACGATGTTTATATTGTTAAACTATGAATTGAACTATTTATAAACCTTACTTGACTTCGTTAACAGGGAAGTCCACTTGAATGGGTGAGCACTCACAGATACCACCACCAATTTACCGACACGTGGAACGATGCTCATAGCCCTATTAAGGGATTCTGGTTTAGTCATATTGGTTGGATCTTTGATTATGGTTCTAGGTTTGGAAGTGTAAGCTCTCTCTCTCTCTCTCTCTCTCTCTCTCTCCGTCAAACATTCTAATAGTAATTTTGTTGAAACTAATATATATGTACTTGTGAAATTTTGCAGACTGAAGGACGACTAAACAACGTTGGAGATTTAAGAAAGCAGCCCTACTATATATTTCTTCATTATACGTACCCTTTTCATTCGCTTGCACTAGGATTTCTACTATATGCCGTGGGAGGCCTGCCGTTTCTGGTTTGGGGCTTGGTAAAATTGCGCTTACTGTTTTCTTGTTGAACAAATGGTCTTTTTCTTTTTGTTCTTACGATTAATCACTTGGTTTTTCATTCTTTAACAGGGTGTGAGGACAATACTTTATCTCCACGTTACTTTTGCAATAAATTCAATTTGCCACACATGGGGAAAGCAAGTTTGGGATACTGGTGATTTGTCCAGAAACAATTGGTATTTGCAGCTTCTTTGCACTCTAATATACGTATATTGGATGGAAAAACAATTTCAAATTTCATTGGAATTAAGTAAATGTATATTGAATTCCAATTTTTCTGTTTTAGGTTGTTTGGATTGCTAGCACATGGAGAAGGTTGGCATAACAATCATCATGCTTTTGAGTACTCAGCTCGACAAGGCTTCGAATGGTGGCAAATCGATCTTACTTGGTATGTTATAAGAGTTCTTCAAGCTGTTGGTTTGGCAACAGACGTGAAACTCCCAACAGAGACTCAGAAGAAACGGAAGGCTTTGTGCAACAAAAAATTCAGCAAGGACAGGCTTGAAACAATAGTCAACGATGGAAAACTCTAATCTGAACAATGAAATAATGGAGACTCTAATTTCAGCTATGAATATATTTGCTATTGCTTTGTAAGATGCCTTTAGGGTTTTTTTTCTAATAAATATATGCAAGGAACGTTTTAAGGGGTTGTTTTCATTTTTAATGAACAAAAATGAGGCAAAAACACGTTCAGTAGCCCAAAAACGGAAAGCACTGAGAATGTTTTCATAAACTGAAAACAAATTTATGTGTACTTGTAGAAAATAGAAAAATGTTGTTTTCATTCTCATAGGAAAAGTTTTCATAAAAATAACTCATATATTATTATTTCAAATAGTACTACCATACACGTTTTCATTTCCTGAAAATGGAAATTCATTTTTTTGTTTTCATTCTCTAAAAATATTATAAGAAAACATTCTCCCAATTTGTTTTCTTGTTTTCATTCTCTAAAAGTATTCTTGGCATTGTTATTTGTTCACACAAGCAAGAAATGATACAGCTGGGCCTAGAGACACCAAGGAGGTTGTCAACTAATAAATTAAGAACCAGCTCATCAAACGGGGTGTGAAAAAAGTGGCAACCAATAGAGAGCCCAGGCCCAAGAGCAGCCAAGCAAGCTGGAAATTAGATGTGGTGTATCAAAACCTAGAAGGGGCAATAAGGTGGCACAAGGTTTTTTTTGGGAAGATGTTGGCTAGATTCAAGTCTGGATCAAGACAGGGAAATGTCTTAGATTGTTTTTTTGCTTTATGTGTAATTGAGAGTGTAATTGGGAGAGCAGTGGTACTTTTTTTCCTTGACTGAATTTTTAAATTTGGATACGGCAATGTTTTAACGATGCCATATTTTTGCCTTCCGATCTTTCAGGTTTGTTTCGTTGTATGGTTTCTCACAGTTGAATGAAGTTCTCCTTTGATTACCACCAAAAAAAAAAAAAAAGTATATTTAAAAATGACATCGTTCTTAAGTTAAAGTGTCTAGAGATAGGGAGGAGGGTGAGAGAGTGACAGCAGAGTAAGATGTTTCTCTCCATGAACACCGAGTTGTTATCAAATGATAGAGCACGTCAGCATGTTACGTTGTCTATAGCCATAAGCCATGTTGTGTCGTGGCCAAATCTTGGCTTTGTTTTCATGGCCAAGTATTATACTGCAAGTAAGTTCTGTTCTGGTTTTCTGAAAACAGTAATGAAGATTTGCTACTAGCTGGGTTACATTAACTTGCTTATTCGATTACGAATTCAACCTCTCAACTGAATGAAATTGAGGTTCCACTCCAAAATCAATTGGCAATTGGGGGAGCATCTCAACTCCTTATAAGTCCTTGCTATAGTTTTCTCAACTTTCCAAAATATGAGACATTTCTTCACATTCTCGCATCAACTACTGTGAATTCAAATCGGTCGATTTTGTACCTGGTTTGGTAGCTGCTGCCTCAACTTCTCTTATTTTGTGATCTTCTTCTTTTCTACACTGGTTTACCATGGCAATTTTGGATTATGCAACAACCATACACACTTATATGCATACATTAACGTTCATACAACATCAGCATGTCTAATGTCTGTTTTATTCACACAATCATAAGTTATAACACATCTATATATATATATATATATCAATTGACGAAAGTAAACTTAAGTAATCTGAAAAGCATATATATAGGCGCTGCATAGCGAAATAAGGTTCATAGCGTTTCCATCTCCAAACTTCAAAGCTTTCCATTGTTGATCACTTTTGTCTCTAGCTTTTCCTCGCTGATCTTGTAGTTGTTGCTTAAAGATTTTCGTTTCTTCTGAGTCTCAGTAGGGAGCTTTACGTCTGTTGCCAAACCAATAGCTTCAAGAAATCTTATGACATACCAAGTAACATCAACTTGCCACCATTCCAGGCCGTGCCGAGCTGATTGTTCAAAAGCATGGTGATTATTGTGCCAACCTTCTCCATGTGCCATCAATCCAATTAACCTAAAACACATTCAAATTCATTTCATTATATTCACTGAGAGAACATCATATCTAAATTAATATAGAAGCCACTAGTCTATACATACCAGTTGTTTCTGGACAAATCACCAGTATCCCACACCACTTGTCCCCACGTGTGGCAAATTGAATTGATCCCAAATGTAGCGTGGAGAAAAACTACCGACCTCACACCCTACAAACATCAAATGTGTAAGCCTTTTGATAAATTAGTACGTGGAAGAAACCCATTATTTACAAGAATCATTATTTTACCAGTCCCCAAACCAAAAAGGGTAGTCCTCCCACAGCATACAGCACAACGCCAAAACCAATTGCATGAAGGGGGTACGTATAGTGAAGAAATATGTAGAACGGTTCCCTTTTCAAATCTCCAACGTTCTTTAGTCGTGCTTCATACTGCAAATTTTCAAAGTAGTATGTCAATATTTTCCATGTTGGGTTAACCGGTTGTATACAACTGTGTGTTTTGATCATTTTAATCATATTATTAACAACATTAATATTGTGTATAACTGGTGAGAGATAAAGAATTTCATACACTTCCAAATCGAGAACGATAATCGAAGATCCAACCTATGTGACTATACCAAAATCCCCGAACGGGACTATGAGGGTCTTTCAATGTGTCTGTAAATTGGTGGTGAGATCGGTGTATGCTCACCCATTCAAGTGGACTTCTCTGCAAACAGATTCAACAGGAAGAATGAGTCTATATATATATATATATATATATATATATATATATATATATAAAGAAAGTTTTGTTCTACTAAAATTACAAAGATAAATACACACCTGAAATGATAGAACAGCACAATAGGCAAACAAGTATTCAAGCCATTTGGGAAGCTTAAAACTCCGGTGAGAAAGCTGCCTATGGTAAGACAGATTCACACTAACACCTGTGACAAAGTAGAGAGCCACAGCCGCCCAAAATGCAGGCCAGTTGAAATGAAATGGAGCCAAAAGTGTAAGGCAATGCAGACCCAAAACCACAACCACTGAGCCTATGTCCACGACGTTCCACTCCCTCCCCAAAAACTCCACCCTCCACTGCGTCACCCAATCTCCCATTTGGAGACACAACCGATGCTGCTTCTGTTGCTTCTTCTTTGTGATGAGCAGCAACTTTTGGTTCCAGTACGGTTGTTATGACGAGATTGCATGGGAATGAATGAAGGTGTTTGCGTATTATATAGACTAGACGGTGCTCATAGTCTGATCTGAAGTTGGGTGGGCCATGCAATTTCTTTCTCGATATCTTTTTTTAATTCAGAATCATAATGCTAAGAGCGCCAAATTATGTGTGCGTTAGTTGGGCGTTGGTTTAGTACCTTTATCAAATATATTTTTTTTTTTTTCCTTTCTATATCATGTCTTTGAATGCTAGAAAAATGAGATATTGCAAGGGATTTTATCGCTTAATTGGTTAAAGGTATTTATATAGTTCGATTTTTCTTATTTCAATATTGCTTATATCAACCAAAAAAAGTGGGAAATTAATAGGGGAGATGGGACACAAAATCTTAATGGGCTACATATGTAAGAACGTACTAGTATTTTTTTTTCTTTTTTTTTCTTTTTTTCTTTTTAATTTGATATGCAAAGGGGTGAGGGAAGTCTCGTGGGCCAGCCATCCCTAGCTTGGGCCCTATAACTCAGTCATAGCAAATTGCTTGCTTGCTGAATGAAAAGGACACTCAACTGCTAGAGGTCGAAAGCAAGCCATAAGGCCCGAGGGAAAACAAAGAAAAATTGGCCCCACATGAGAAAGAAAACAAGAACCAAAGGCAACTAAATTAATTAATGCCTACCCTTCACAGCCACAAGAAGCACCAAAAAAACTGACTTTCCAGATTTCCGAGTTACCAGTTCCCACAAGAACAAAACAATTTAAAATCTAAATCAACTAAGGCCGTTAATGCCTTTGACAAATGGTTTGATCAAAACTCCCAACAAAATCATCCACTATTGTAGGGCAAATTTGACAAAAGTTTGATAAAAATAACAAGCTGCTGATGGAGATGACCCGCGTTACGTCTTATGTTTGATTTTTCTCTTCTCTAATATAACTTGTTTGAGAAAGAAAAAAAAAACACAATTAAACAAAAAGAAAAGAAAAACCGTTCAAATTTCAAGTGAGCCAAGGAGTGAGAAAAATAATGAATCGTTGCATTATGCATGTATAGGTGGCCGGCCAAGTACCCGAACGTTATATTCGATCAAACCCTTTAAACCAACGCCCAACTAAGTCTAAAGCTCTGGTTTTTCTTCTTCAAGCGATCACAAAGTCAAAAGACGGCTGTACATAGTTGTCATCCCCTATGCGAAGCCATTTTTATGGTGGCTCAGGCTGTTTAGTGTAAATATTATTTGACTATATATTGTAAATTTCCGATGTGAAACGTACATTCTTCAACAACGAGCTAGCAGTAAATTGAGATGTAATACATTATATATATACACCTTCACATTTTAATCCTCTAACAATGAGCTAGCAGTAAAACAGAGCCCCAACCTTTTCTTTTTTGCCTAGTTTATTCTAGTTTTGTTTCAAGCTCTCCTCATTGATCTTATTGCATAAAGCTCTTCGTTTTTTCTGAGTCTCAGTTGGAAGTTTGACATCCGTTGCCAAACCAACTGCTTGAAGAAATCTGATCAGATACCAAGTAATATCAATTTGCCACCATTCAAATCCGTGTTGAGCTGAGTACTCAAAAGCATGGTGGTTGTTGTGCCAACCCTCTCCGTGTGCCATCAATCCAATTAACCTAATTAAACAGTCGTTAAATTCATTAATTGCAACAACTATTATCCACGTAAATAAAAATTATATATTTTAATTTCATTCATGCGATTAATATTGGAGAAGCTAAATACCAGTTGTTTTTCGACAAATCACCAGTATCCCATACTTGTTGTCCCCAGGTGTGGCAAATCGAATTTATTCCGAAAACAGCATGGAGAAGAAGTACTGTCCTCACACCCTAAATATATATATATATATATATATATATTAAAGGCCAATTAAATAAATGCAATAAAAATAAAAATAAAAATGGATTAACACTTGCAAATTAAGTTTACCATTCCCCAAACCAAAAAGGGCATGCCTCCTTTAGCATACAATAAAACTCCAAGAGCAACTGAGTGAAGAGGGTACGTATAATGAAGAAATCTATAGTATGCTTGACTTTTTAAATCGGCAACGTTCTTTAATCTTGCTTCATACTGCAACATTTTAAAATTTTAATCAAGATCAACAAAACTAATTATTGATTTATTATAGTTTGAGAGAGAGAGAGAGAGAGGGTTTTATACACTTCCAAATCGAGTACGATAATCAAGGGCCCAACCAACGTGACTGAACCATAGTCCCCTTATTGGACTGTGGGGATCATTCCACGTGTCAGTATACTGGTGGTGGGCTCTATGTATGCTCACCCATTCAAGTGGACTTCTCTGCAAGCAAACCAATAAACATATATTTGTCTGCTAAAACCATGAATTAAAAAACAATAATATAGAAATGTTAGATTTGAACAAATTAACACCTGAAATGAGAGAACCCCACAATAGGCAAACAAGTATTCAAGCCATTTTGGAAGCTTGAAACTCTTGTGTGAGAGGTTCCGGTGGAAAGATAGAGTCACACCAACGCCGGAGATATAATAAAGTGCCACGGCCGACCAAAACGCCGGCCAGGTGAAATAAAACGGCGCTAGAACAGCAAGGTAATGCAAATAGACGAGGCCAGCCAAGGTGGCTAAGTCCACAAAGTTCCATTGCCTCCTCAAAAACTCAACATGCCACTTCACCAACCAACGATCCCAATCGATCATTATTCCCACACCAAATATTTCTTTTCCTTCTTCTTCTTCTTCTTCTTTTTCTTGTGCTTCAATTCGTAGCAAGTTTTGCTCCTCGAACGTAATGAGGATATATGCATGTATAAAGAGTGCTAAGAGAGTAGAGCTCGCAGATGACTGCACTCATTCTTTTCTTTATAATTACGTTAGATGTTGAACAACGGAAGAGTAGTCTTTGCCCCTAACAATATTACAAGAGCATTCACAAAAAGCATGAGTTTGAAAAGAAGTGGGAAACGGAAGTATTTGCCCTAGCTATAGCACCAACTAAAACGCAAGAGTATATTCATTCCAACTGCCGTATTTCACCTCATTACAAAAAATATAATAATAATAATAATAAATCATGTTAGAATGAGTCTTTTTTTAATATATAAAATGTTAATTTTCAGAGAGACGGGTCAGCAGCCTACTAATAGCAACATCGATATTATCTCCAACTTAACCACTTTTAAAACCCAATAAATGTGGAGTTTTATCATAAAAGGCCTCGATTCTATTAGTAGTAGAACCATTCATTATATTTTATATTTTATTTAGTTAAGTTTTTGATATGACACTCATATTTGGCCTATTTGCAGTCAGTCATTGTCTTGGAAGTACCAAGTTCTGGGAAATAATGTGTGTTTCCGGCAAAATTAATAATGTTCTTTTCTGAATTATAAATTGTACCGTTCTTTTGTAGGTGAAGATAGTAATGTTTCGTTAATCACGTATAGGTTAGAGTGGAGTCCAAATCACCTTTGGCCTTAAGATGCGGGGAGCCATTTGTTTTTGTATTTGTTGATTGGGAGACTCACATAAATTCAACCACAAACCCCTAACAAAACAATTAACAAAGCAAAGACCCTTCATTCTAGCCTTCCGGCAAAACATATACTTAATGCAACTAGTAGACTAAGGCTATAAGTGATGAAAATATTGTGAGAATCTGAAAATAAAGAGTCTCACATTAAAAAGTTGAGAAACATAATAAGAACTTATAAGAAGTTGGGCTACTCCTCCCATTACCAATTGATTTTAAAGTGAAATCTCAACTTCTTTCAAATATCACCAGATAAATATGTACGTTGTCAAATGCTATAAGTGATGAATGTCAACATTTTAAAAAAAATAATATCATAAAGTCTAGAACAGCAAACGTACATGTCATAATAAATAAAGAACGGGAGGGGATGTTCCGAGCCAAGCGACATTCAGATTCCAAATATTTATTTCAACCTTCCTTCCTTATTATTATTATTTTTTCCAATACTGCATGAATATATATATATATATATATATATATATTTTAATGAAAGCTGCAAAGACTGGGGCACATGAATGCATCTGCATGGCTAGATGGGCATAATTCATTCGACCATGAAACACATGGCCATAAATGACATCACATGACATGCTTGGCAAGTTGGCCAGAGAGATGACGTGACATGCCCTAATTTGCTAACAACTCTGAGTCTATATAATACGAAAGCTTTCTTTTTTAATTTCCATGCAATATTAATCTCATATCCACATATGAAAAGAAATGGGAAGAAGTTGGGCGACGCAGTGGAGGGTAGAG
This sequence comes from Prunus dulcis, assembly GCF_902201215.1. NCBI lineage: Eukaryota > Viridiplantae > Streptophyta > Magnoliopsida > Rosales > Rosaceae > Prunus > Prunus dulcis. The sequence continues at coordinate 18,764,233 of NC_047652.1, forward strand.
TTTTTGGGGAGGGAATGGAACTTCGTGGACATAGGCTCAGTGGTTCTGGTTTTGGGTCTGCATTGCCTTACACTTTTGGCTCCATTCCATTTCAACTGGCCTGCATTTTGGGCGGCTGTGGCTCTCTACTTTGTCACAGGTGTTAGCAGGGGTGGCCTTGAGGGTGTGCAAGTGGTGCCACTGCACAGGGTCTCGATTTTTTTTATGTGTATAATATATGTATAACAAATGTTATATATATACCGAGTGAGTAAATTGTTGACACAAAAACATTTTTAGTTATGTTGGTTTGAAGGGCCTCAACTTTTATTTAGGGCGCGACTTCAAAACTCGCTTGTGTATATCATAGTTTTAGTTCTTTTTTGGTCCTTTTTTTTGTAAAAATTAATAATCATAATAATAAAAAAGGCAAACACGTTATTTTTTGTAAGTAATAATCATATCTCTTTGGCTCTTTTTTTTAATCTTTTGATATAATTTTTTTTTTCAATTTCAAGGATTTCAACACAAAAAATTGACCACAAAAAATATTCATAAATGTCACTCAAAAGCAAATAGTCATATTTAAATCTAAATTCAAATCAAGTATGTATCTAAATTTCAATTTATATATACTAAATGACTTACTTCATTATCATGTTGATTGGTTATATAATGAAAGATGATTTAATTTGTAATTTGTTTTGTAACAACAATTACAGTCCTGATCTCTTGGACCCCTGTAGTCCAAGAGATTTATGGTCACTCACCGTTGGATGTAAATTCAACGGTTGACTTGAATCGGGTAATAATTATTTATGTCATATTGCATTTATATATATCATTTTGAACCATTGGATTAATATCCAACGGTGGGTGACCACAATCTCTTGGACTCCTGTGGCCCAAGAGATCGGGACTGACAACAATTAATAGTCATAATAATAAAAAAAGGCAAACACGTTATTTTTTGTAAGTAATAATCATCTCTTTTTGGCTCTTTTTTTTTAATCTTTTGATAAATTTTTTTTTTTTTTCAATTTCAAGGATTTCAACACAAAAAATCGACCAAAAAAGAATCATAAATGTCACTCAAAAGCAAATGGTCATATTTAAATCTGAATTCAAATCAAGTATGTATCTAAATTTCAATTTATATATACTAAATGACTTATTTCATTATCATGTTGATTGGTTATATACAAGTCCTGATCTCTTGGATTACAGGGGTCCAAGAGATTTGTGGTCACTCACCGTTGGATGTAAATTCAACGGTTCACTCACTCTTGCACTCATTTTAAGAAACTTTTTTGGACTATTGGATTAATATCCAACAGTGGGTGACCACAATCTCTTGGACTTCTGTGGTCCAAGAGATCAGGACTGTGGTTATATAATGAAAGATTATTTAATTTGTAATTTGTTTTGTAATAACAATTAACAGTTCCGATCTCTTGGACCACAGGAGTCCAAGAGATTGTGGTCACCCATCGTTGGATATTAATCCAATGGTTCAAAATGATATATATAAATGCTGCAATATGACATAAATGATTATTACCCGATTCAAGTCAACCGTTGAATTTACATCCAACGGTGAGTGACCATAAATCTCTTGGACTACAGGGGTCCAAGAGATCAGAACTGTAACAATTAATAATCATAATAATAAAAAAAGGCAAACACATTATTTTTTGTAAGTAATAATCATCTCTCTTTGGCTCTCTTTTTTAATCTTTTGATAATTTATTTTTTTTCAATTTCAAGGTTTCAACACAAAAAAATTGACCAAAAAAAAAATCATAAATGTCACTCAAAAGCAAATAGTCATATTTAAATCTGAATTCAAATCAAGTATGTATCTAAATTTCAATTTATATATACTAAATGACTTACTTCATTATCATGTTGATTGGTTATATAATGAAAGATGATTTAATTTGTAATTTGTTTGCAAATTGATGATGATTTTTACTTTAAGATAATCTTGAGGCAATCTTGAGGATTTTTGCACAGTGCACCCGAGCTCAATTCCCGTGAAAGACAGTCTTGTGCAACCCAATATAATACTCCCCCATTTCCTTCCCTATCGAATGACAAAAATAAAATAAAAAGGATCAAATTGCAAAAAAGTAGTATAAAAATTATAGTTGAAAATTTATTACGTACATGACCAGTAAAATTTCTTTAAAGAACAAAGTCATATGCAAATGCAACCTAGCTAGCAGCAAAACCACCATAATGGCAATAAGGGTCAAATTAAAATTTTGGTTTGTTTTTTTGAAATTGATTGTTTTCGTTGAAAGATTCAAACTGCTATGCTATCTGTCAATTACATAATGTTGTAACCACTATTTAATGGCTTGTCCGATGTCAACACCAACATTCTATATCCCAGCTGCTTTCACAACCACATACTGAAATAATAAATACCCGATTACAAGGAATTAGTCAGTAATTATGTAGGCGCAAAGGTCATGCTCCTTATTCTTTAGTTAAAATTTAGCTAAAAACACACAAAAGTTATTTTAGGAACTCTATAAAATTTGAACTCCAATCATACTCCATAAGTTAGAAAGTCATAAATAATATAGTTATTTTTTAATTCAATATAATTGGTTATCATCTCTATAAAAAAAAATAGTTTGTATTAATTAAAAGTTTAAACTATGCATAAAACGAAACAAACATTAAATTATAAGGAGTCACTATGAGTCATTTCTCTCACCTCAGATTTAGGAGTTCCTAGAGGTCTCTTTATTTTAGAAGGTAATGAAAGAGCATGGTTGGAGTTGTATTTTTCCAATTCCTCCCTAAAATTTGTTTAAGGAGATGGTTTAGGGACTCCATTGTGGATGCTTTAAGTGCGAGTAATTATAGTGTACGTAGTATGGGAGTATGTCACATGGTATAACTCATTTGTTAGAATATATAAATGGATATTTATTGATATTATATCATAAAAGTGGGAAATATTAACCATATTGCCCATCCATATTATAACACGTGGACGCAGTAAAGCGTACGTACATGTGGGTTTTTGGCAAGTCATTAGACACAAACAAGTTTAAAACACTAAAATCAATCTCAACCACATGATTTCATTGAAATAGATCCAATGACTAAGCACCTCATTCCTCAAATGATGACACTGAATCTCTCAACTGCATGCATGCCGCTATATATATACATATATTCGAATCTCTCAACTGCATGCATGCCGCTATATATATACATATATTCTTCAGCAAGAATATTCTAATTGCCCCAATAATATCTATGTTTCTATGTGCAGACATTGCTTGTCACGTGCGTACGTCCCACCATTGACTTGACGCTAGCTCTTTAATTACTCATGTAGATTTTTTTTTTTTAAGTGCCCGTAGAGATAAGATGTCACATCCCGAGATCGGCTCCGCTGTAGTACGATATTGTTGGCTTTGGGCCCCCCTCTCTGCTTTCACGGTTTTGTTTCTGAGAACTCAGGAACAACTTTCTAGTTGGTCACCCATCCTGAGCAACTTCCGCTGTAGTACGATAATTGGTTTTGTTTGCCTATTGTGCTGTTCTATCATTTCAGGTGTGTATTTATCTTTGTAATTTTAGTAGAACAAAAATTTCTTTATATATATATATAGACTCATTCTTCCTGTTGAATCTGTTTGCAGAGAAGTCCACTTGAATGGGTGAGCATACACCGATCTCACCACCAATTTACGGACACATTGAAAGACCCTCATAGTCCCGTTCGGGGATTTTGGTATAGTCACATAGGTTGGATCTTCGATTATCGTTCTCAATTTGAAAGTGTATGAAATTCTTTATCTCTCACCAGTTGTACACAATATTAATGTTCTTAATCATGTGATTAAAATGATCAAAACACACAATTGTATACAACCGGTTAACACAACATGAAAAATATTGACATACTACTTTGAAAATTTGCAGTATGATGCACGACTAAAGAACGTTGGAGATTTGAAAAGGGAACCGTTCTACATATTTCTTCACTATATGTATCCCCTCTTCGTCTAATTGTTTTGGCAACAGACAGAAAGCTCCCTACTGAGACTCAGATGAAACGAAGAGCTTTGACAGTCAACAACATAATCAGTGAGGAAAAGGCTGAGGCAAAAGTGATCAACAATGGAAAGCTCGAATAAATTAAAAATATAATAAAAACTTAAATTTACTAAGCTATGAACATTTGAAGGGATGAAAATAAATAAATAAATATTGTCCTCTTATTGAGGTAATTGTTGCTTCACTGAGGGGCGGACCGTGCATATGGCTAGCACAGCCTAACATAACATTCCTCCACCACATGCTTGGTGAAATGCTCCACTCCACTAATGGCATGTTTGCTGATTTGTAATTAGATTATGAGGAATTGAATTGATGGTATATTTACTAATCGGGAATTGAAATTCTCATCCGAAATTGGAATTCTCATCCGGAATTGATTCCACATATTGAGGATTCATGTGTTTACTTCACATTACGGAATTGAAAAGTAAGTGGAGCCCACACAAAATTAGAAATTGAATTCCTGATTTTGGAGGAATTTAATTATTAAGTGGAAGGTGGTATTCTAATTCTTGTAGAACTGGCCTATTAAGAATTCATCTTTTTTACTCATTATATCTTTTAACCGTTGAATCAGACTAACTAATTTAATCCAACAGTTAAAAAATAAGACCTCACTTAAGAGTCATACATAAAGTCCTCACTATAGAGTTCTTGATCAAACCACCTCCTCAAGAAGTATGTTTGGCCATCAAGACAATTGGTCTTCTTCTTGGGGGTCTAGTAAAGCCCAGTCACTCCCAAACACAAAAGCCCAAACACATTGATATCAGAAGTGAGACTGCATGAGTCGTTCAAACTGCCCAAATCAAAACCAATTCGAGCGATTTATATAATTTAAAAAAAGTGTAATCTTAAACCGGGAAATTAAACCAATCCGAGTCACATAGAAAGAATCTTAAACCGAGCTGAACTAAATGATAATTTGATTTGGTTTAGATTTTTTTTGGGCCGACATAACCCTAAATAATGTTAAGAGGAGGTAGAGAGAAAGAGAATACAATGTACCGTAGCGGGTAGTGCGATGAAACGTGAAAATGGAGTAGGGTGGTCCCTATATCACATGGGAGAACCAGAAGTTGCAAGAAAAATGGGGACACCTTTTGGGTAGTCGTGAAAGGCCTTCGACCCTTCGTCGATTGGGAGTAAAATAAGAAAATTGTACCTACTTTTCAGTAAGATGCATCGTACAAATTTGTTGTCACTCGTCAATTAGTTACTACTATTCTACTCTTAATTTATTTTTACTTGTAATGTTTAGGGTGACGATGATGCCACTGATTTTGAGTACTGCGCCGATATGCACATTGCCCCCACTAATCTAATCTGATTCAAGCAAGGCATGTTCATGTTCATAGTAACACCACGTGAAGGTGACACACTCGAAAATGTGCAAGGGTTTCAGAGAGTTGAGTTTGTGGCATTCCCTTCACTTATCCAACCAGAAATGTCCAATAAAACTCTCGTAGAAGACAAGGCTATACAGCTATATGCATCCATGGATGACCCTCTCTTGGGTCTTGGCAGCAGCCATCTGTATCCCAATTGTTTTTCACGTGCGCCCAGTTGAGACGCAGAGTCTCCATCATCTTGTTTTGTCACCGTGCAAACAATCATTGTCCCCTTCTCTTATCCAACCAACTCAAACTCATCAAATTATCTAAATAAAATAAAAAATAACAGAGATTGATAATTAAGTATAAAGTTATTAACATAACAGTCAAAAGTTAAATAGTCTGAAACACAAAGTAAAGTAGCATACTAAACTACCCAACAATACATACAAAACGAAACCACCACAAAGAATTTCATTTTAAACTAATAAACCCTACTTCAGCAACAATTAGGCTAACACCCCTTTGCCCCCAAAATTACTAAATAAAACCCTCCTCCTGCCTGCCTGCCTGCCTTCTTCAGTATCCAGTGGGCAGCTCACATTTCCCGTACTCTGCAACCAAAAACATATAAACAACATTATTATATTTTACCCCTAAACAGTATATCAATATAAAGCAAAATCAATGCCCTCGGTAACACCAATGTGTAAACAGTAAAAGACAAACACAACCCCCAATAAATCATGATCACGTGACGTCATTTGACCTCGCGTGCCAACATCTCGTGGACCAAGAGTCAAATTTTCACACGGCAGCGCATTTTAGTATCACAACCATTATTATTTCACTAACATGTACCACTGCGTAATGAGAAATGACTGTAAAGTACTTACTGGGTGGTTGAGAGACCACGTAGGCCGCCCCGCCAAAATAACACGTGCCGACCCCACGTGCCTTCTTTTGGTAGTAACTGTTGAAAGCGTACGATGCGTGGGCCTCCAGTGTGTTAGGATCGTAACACGCGGAGCCTGGCTGGATCTGATGGCAGTCTGCCCCGCCCTCACCACAAGCGTAGTCTAGAGCCCTCTGCAGCTTCTCCTTCCCCGCCTCACCATTCGCCACGCACCACGTGTTCCCGGTCAAACTCTTCGACACGTCTCCGCCCCCGTTGACCGGTGCGGTCATGTGTTGGTTTCCAGCGACAGGCGACCGGTGGTCGTGGTAGTTCTTCAGCCCTTCAACCGTAAACGGTATGTCGTAAACTTTGCGTTCGTTGGGGAAGAAGAGGCCGTAGTTTCTCTCCGATGTGGGCCCGTTTTTCCTGTCCTCGTTAAACAGAGCGAAGAGATAGACGGTCAAATCTGCCTTCGGCCTCAGGGGGGTCCCACCACCGGTCAAGATCCGGCGGACGAGGTTGCCGTTGTAAGCAGCAGCGTTCTCCAAGCTAGCACCTACCTCATTCTCATCACCCTTTGAAGGCCAGCCGGTTTCGGACACTACCATGTTAATGTCGTCGTATTTTAAAGCCGACATGGCAGCAAAAACGGCGTCGATCTGAGCGTCGAAGAGGCTGAGGTAACGGAGACCGTTACCGGCGTCAACTACACCAGGGTTTTGACGGAAGAGAGCATAGTCTAGTGAGATGACGTCGGCGTTTGACTCGTAAGCGAAATAAGGGTAGGCGTTGACCATGAGGTAGGACCCGGTTTGACGGAGGAACTCGAGCATTGGCTTGAAAACGGTTTCAACGAGTTCGGGTCGGAACGACCCGGCGGATGCAGGATAGGAGTTTTGAAGGGCGCTCAGGGCAATGGGGGAGGAGACTTTGATGGCGGAGTGGATGTCGAAGTGGATGAGAGCTGTGTGGATGTTTTTCATGGCGGGCATGAGGAACTTGGTGGTGTTGTGGGTGTCGACAAAGACCTCGTTGCCGACCGCAATGGCTTCGATTTGAGTGTTGGGGTGGTAAGCGACGACGTTTCGCTGGACCCAGTTGGTGGCGAAGGACTGGGACTTGGCGACGGAGGAGAGGAGCTCGTTAGGGACGTCGACGGTGACCTTGATGTTGGATCCGGCGAGAGCTCGGAGCACGGCCGGGTCGGAGTCGAAGACCTTCACCCGCTCCAAGCCCTGGGACTTGAGAAGCTGCATCACCCTATACGCCGACGGAAGATTGTCGGCGATTCTGCCGTAGTTCACTCCTACAGAAGCTGCATCTGCAAAATGTAGCACAAAACGACAAAAAAATTAAAAAAGAAAAGAAAAACCCAAGCACTATTTCAAGATACTAGATAGTTTAATTTGTTCAGCATTTTAGTTACCTGCGTGAGATGATAAAACGGAGAGAAGGAGGAGAGATAGAGTGAGGAGGTGGCGGTCCATGCTCTGGTTTTTGGAGAAACAGAGCATTGCAGAGAGCTGCTTCTTCTTCTTTGTTGTTTCAGGTTTGTTTGCAGGTAATGGGAGAGTGGAGTGAGCGTGGGGAGTGAGGCAGAGGAAGAGGAGAGGGATGGTGCTTTTATGGGGTTAGAGGAATAACGTGGGGATCGAGATGGCGGGACCCACGTGCATGACAGGGACAGGAAAAAAAAGACTCCCAACGGACCAGTCGACTATCTTCTTCTTTTCTCCACTAGGACTTAAGGGCCCTACGTGGGCCCGACCTCACGTTCCCCTCAAAATCGACCGTTTTATTTTATGATTCACTTCACCTACAGAACATAACATGGATTAATAACACTGCGAGGCTCCTAGGGTTCATCAAAATTGTGGTTTTATTTATTTATTTTAATTTTTATGGGTATTTGGGTTAATGAATATTCATTTTCTACTGTTGAGTGTTTGGCTTGGATTGCTTCCACCTGTCCAATCAAATGAGCTGGAAGAATGCAACGGATCTAATTAATTGTACAGTGATATTTGTGCATAGGATGCTATGGGGTCCATTGACTTTGGAGGTTTGGGGAATAATCATAAATTTAATTACACCATCATATTATATATATATAAATAAATAAATAAAAATATCTGATGTTTTATTATTATTAATCATTTAACTGGTTTTCGAACGTTGGCTGCTACTACAAGCAAATGGAAGTGCTTAGTCTTTAACGGGAAATCGACCAACCAAAAAAGTCTTCACGGGAAAGTCAAGTAACAATTGGAGATAATCATAGGGAGAATTTCCTCATCACTCTTCTAAACACTTCGGACATTATTATAGAAAAGTCAAATAACAATCCAACATTTGAAGATAATAATATTCAAAATAATGCGTGTTTAAGGGCTAATGGCATCATGAAGAATGTTTTTGAAGAGAAACCACTTAACTTTAGGCATTTGTTATGTCAAGTTTAGGACATTCGAGATCAGCAATTACGCAAATGTTGAATCCAAAACTTTCCTTAAAGTCTAGATCCTCCTGAGTCTTTTTTTTCTTGTTAAAAAAAATATATATATATTTATAACAACGATATTGGGGATTCACTCGAGCAACCAAACCCGTTGTTGCACCCAAAAAGCCATAACACCAATATTGCACCCAAAAAGCCAACTTATGCATATCTATAGAGAAGTTGCTTTCCCTCCCTTGGCTACATCCAAAAGCTTTTTTTGATCTTGTCCATGAGAGAGACGTTACATGCATGTTAGCACATCTAACAAATTGTCATCAATCAATAAATAAAGCAAAAAAAAACAAATAGCCTTGGAATATAAATTTATAACATGAGGAGGACTTTCCTTTGTTTGTTTCTCAAAGCATTGATGAAAGAATATAACCCTTTGACGTTGACCCAAAAGCTTATCTTTGGGCCTAGAGGGACCTTGAAGGCCCTATTTATGTAATGGGCTTATTCTAATTTTCCAACTTTTTTTAGTGGGTTCTTTTTTGGGACGAAACTTTCAGTGGGTTATATGACTTTTTGCACTTTAGCCCAGACCCATGATTCTACCAATGAGACTGTGACACGTGTTCAATCTCTATTGCGCTGTGGCACTCAAAAGGCCGTCGGTGGTAGCGCCGTGGTGGTACAACCGAGAAAATAAAAAACAATAGGAGAGAGAGAAGAGAACCCTAATCTCATTCGTTTTACAAAGACCATACAGAGACCGAGAGAGACAGAGCCAGAAGACGAAGATGTCGACTCCGCAGCAAGAAGAGGACAAGAAGCCCAACGATCAAGCTGCCCACATCAACCTCAAAGTGAAAGGCCAGGTCCTTATTTCTTATCTGAACTTCACCCATCTGTGTTCTTTGGTTGTTTTTTCTTTTTATTTTTTTTTATTTTTTTTTTCCTTTTGTTGATTGTAATTTTGGCCTCTCATGAGTTCTTCAAGTTTTTGTTTTTAAGAATTATTTGAAGTTAATATGTTGCATGTTCTTTTGGCCTTTTAGGGGTTTTTTTTGCAAAATGCCTGCTTATGTTTTTCTTTCCTTTTTTTTATTCATAAAGACTATCAGTTTAATTTTAATATGATTCAGATTGTATGATTTCTGAGAAAGCTGACCGCGGGAAAGAAAATGCATAAGAGGGTTGTTGTTTTTCAATTCCCACAGCCTAGTTTTTGTTTGGCTTAAGGTATTTAGATTGATATAATGATTAGGCTGTGTTTGGTTGCTGTTTTATGCTTATATCCGTGGTCTATAATCTCTTGTAATTCCGGCTGTACTTCATTTACCCTTTTATTATTTTGTAATACTATTGTTTTTATTCTTGCCCATTATGATGATTTTGCTTCCTAAGTAATTGAATTGTGTGTGTTCTTATCTCCTTGAAGTATGTTTGTCATTGTTCTGTATTGTCTTTTGTCATGATAATAAGATAGTGGGTGATTTGTTTGTTGAGTTGCATTTAGTTCCATTTATTTATGTCTCCATCCCATAACTTTACCGTCTCGTGTTCATTTAATTCCATTTTTGCAATAGAGTTTGAGATTTTCTTGTTGGTAATTCCAAAAGTATTGAATCATAATCTACGAATTTGTCTGTGAGTGTTATGCTCTGAAGATAGAGATTATTGTCGTGAAAACTTCGGTGAGCAGATGAATGATGATTTTGTATTTCATTTGCAGGATGGGAATGAAGTGTTTTTCAGGATCAAACGAAGCACTCAACTGAAGAAGCTTATGAACGCATATTGTGATCGCCAGTCTGTGGAGCTGAATTCAATTGCCTTCTTGTTTGATGGTCGCCGTCTACGAGCAGAGCAGACGCCTGATGAGGTCCCTCTCTCTTCTATCACATTTACATAATTTACATGTGTCTCCTCATACACACACGGCCATTCACTTGGAACCACAAGTGTACACAGTCACTCATGTTTTCTGCAGGATGATGAATTGTTTGTATTGTTTCCTTGTTTCAGCTGGAAATGGAGGATGGTGATGAGATTGATGCAATGCTTCATCAAACTGGAGGAGCCGTACAGATTTGATACTATATGCTCTTATTGGAAGGAAGCTGTTGTTATGATGAAGACCACTGTGTTCTATGGATCTAGGGTATCAAGCATTAGGTTTTTTAGTTTTGTACAAGACCTTTTGTAGTAGTATTTTGATTAAGTAAATTGATGTGGAACTTGGCATCTGAGTATGGTTTTCCTTTTAATTTCATAGTCTTGTGTGGCAAGGCTGTATTTTAATCCAATTAGAATTTGATGTATAATTTCTACTCATATAGTGTTTCCATTGTCATCCCTTTCGCTCTCCTGTTTTTTCATTCATCGTAAAAAATTTGACTGCTTAAACGATTACCAGAATTTAATGTAATCTTTTGTTACTATCAATGGATTGCAGTTGTTTAACATATGCATACAAATTGAAAGATTAGCTATGGACCTGAATCTAAGCAGATTAATAAAAAATAAAAAAGAATGATGATTTGAATTTTATAGTCCAATTATGATGCAAATCAGATTCAGATTAGTATTTGTCATCTTTCTTTATTAACTGAAACGAACGGTCTGTTCTGAACTTGTCACTTACAAACTTTTTGAAAGAAAAAAAAAAGAAAAAAAAGTTGAAGAATTAAGCTGAAGTTCCTTATGATACATTATGTACAAATGTAAAGATTGTCTGCCCCAACAATTAACAAGTGGAAACAAAACTGAAAAGAATGAAAGGAAGGAAAAACGAAGCTCTTCCTGTGGTATTAACATGTCGCTGTCGCTACATCTCTTACATATTCTTCTTTGGCCAAATGCATCTCTTCTTAGATTGTTCAAGTCAAGGTTGTGTTTTTACACGGTGTCGCCAGCACTTCTCAAACAAAGTACTCTCTTGACTGTGTTCCTAAAAAAACTATCCAAACCCTACTCAAGGTTGATTTTCCTTCTTAATTCTGACTGCAAAGCCAAAACCAAAATATAATAGGTTTATGTTTAGGAGCATGCAGACTCAGGAATAAGAAAAGAAAAAGCGAAAACACGTGTTAAATTATGTTAATAGCAACCATGAAACACATATTGTGCGTGCAAAATTACTGTACATGTGACTAGCAAGTGTATTTCTGTGCTGCAATCTTGTGCAGGGAAGTGAAATCCATAATCTAAAATTCACACATTAGACTGCTAACCAGATTCCGTGTCTCAACGGTCGGCTTGCTACGTCTTGAATCTTCACGCCATGATCTCCGGGTTCGACCCAGTAATCTTTGGATAAACTCTTGTATATGATTATAAATGCTGTAACCATCGCATAAAATAACCATCAGCAAGGCAAAGGAATTTATTTGCATGCAGACTGAAAGAAATGGATTATTATTCGTCATGCTATAAGCAGGAAGCCAGCAATAGAAGTTCAAAACAATAAGTTTAAAAAGTACATGTATATATATATAAAAAAAAGGTTAATAGTATCTTCCAAGGCCACCACTGACCACCATTTTTCCATTATAAGAGAAATCTCCCCTTATGATCTCCCAAGATTCTGCAGTTGCCCCAACACTACTGCACAAGTCAAAAACCCTTCAAATCTTACATATCTTCCAAAGAAAATGTCCAGCACAACCCCCACAATCAGGGAGGACAGCTACAATGAGGCTGTTCTATGGTCTGATAAACCCAATTCTGAAAAAACTTTATTTATCCTTTTTCTTTTTCTTTTTAGTTGCTATTTTCAGATTTCCACTTTGGCCTAAATATCTAATTGAATATGTACATTATCAGAGTGGTATAGTGCAAGATATTACCATGAAACTTTGTAATGATGCCGAAATTAGCCATCAGCATATATTGTCCTAGCTATCAAATAAAGTTTAACAATGGCTTAAGCAACCATGACATACGTCTATGCATAAAAATAAAAATAAAAAGCTAGAGAGCAGAAAAATGCAGATCACTAAACAAGATATAAGTAGTGCTAAAGAAAAGAATAAGCATACCTAAGGCGATGCCTGTTACAAGCTATGAAGAATGCAACAAAACCATTTAAGATACTCCTGATCGCACGGAAAACCTGAAACCCAAAAAGAAAAGAATGGTGATCAATAAAACCATCTACCTGACATTGTCAAGAGGCATAACTGCAATTATATACTTTTATCTTCCAAACCTGAGAAAAGAGGTCATTCCAAAGTGAACGCCATATGGAAACTTCAACCGTTCTCACAGTTGCCTGAGAGGCTGAAGCAAACTGGAATATGCTGCTAGTAAACTGCCATATGTCTCGAAGCATGTCATATATACAGGCACAAATAAAAGCTAGGACATTGGCTACTGCAACGACCATGCGAACCGGAGCATAGACTATTTCCCATAGCATCCTCAACATAGGGTATACAATGGAAGTTCCTGCAACACAATGCAAACAAGACTACATGCAATTAATACAAGATTTTTTGTCAATTGTATGACGCCATTGATAATATAACTTCAGAAAAATGGGTGATCCAAAAAATTTGATGACCTACCAATGCTCCAGATGGCCGATAGGAGAAACCATATTGGAACTAGTAAAATCTGTACCAGGTTCCCCACTAGACTGCATGAAGATCCAACCAGAATCCAAATGATTGAACAGAGGCTTTCTATTACTTCAATAAGCACATTCCATACTGGAATGAGGAATCCAAAACACTCCAGAAGAGGTTCTGCCAATGGCTGAGCGAGAACTGAAATAAAGGATCGAGTGGTGCTTCTGATTGTCAGAAACCACTGAACAGCTTTCTGAGAGTTGTGTAGAAATAGCATTGTTCCCAAGTATTTGATCCTTGATATCATCGACCAGGTCTCTATCCAATCAAATAGAGGCCCACAAAGACGAGATGCAGTTACCTTGAGAACTGGAACATTTTTGTATAGGTCATAAAATCCTATTAGAACAGTGACAACTGAGATCAGCACATATAATGCTCTTGCAAGAGGGCACATCCACGGGCGATAGATATGGCAAAACCCTGGGTATGACTGAAGGAAGATAACCCAAGATGGAAGCCCAGCCTCAAGCAACGTCAGTAACCGAAGATCAGACATTATTATTTCTCTTAGTTTAAATGGGAGGTCGCGGTCATTGAACCTGAACAAAATAAGTACATCCCTGTACTGGGTAGCTTCAACAGCATCTACACAGTCACTGGTATAGGCATCCACAGTTACTGGTATAGCATCTTCCCTGAACTGGGTAGCTTTAAAAGCATCATCACAGGTTGTCTTTACAGTCTCTGGTATAGCGTCTTCACAGTCGCTGGTAAAGGTCTCAGAGTTTTGCATTTCATCTTCACAGTCCCAGGTATAGACGTCAGAGTTTTGCATTTCATCTTCACAGTTACAGGAATAAGCCTCAGAGTTCTGCATTTCATCTTCACTGTAACAGGTATAGGTCTCAGAATCTTCAGAGTCACTGATATAGGTCTCAGGATTTTGCATTTCCTCGGAATAAGTATCTAGTTCAACTCCAGTGCTGATGGACGTGGTTATTTTCCGCCTCTTATAAGGCCCAGTAGGTGGAGGTGGTGTATGTGCAACACTGGTCCCATTTTTACTGGTTTCCGGATGTACACTATAGTTGCTACTAAGGCAGTGGAGAGAGTTTTCCTCCATAGACAGATTATTATACGATAGATTTTCTTCAACAACCGGCATAGTTTCTGGATATTCTTCGGCATCTGGATATTCTTTGGCATCAAAGAAGACCTCTCCTAGAAAAGTTTAAAAACAAAAGACCATTGCATACTCATTTTCATTGGTATTAGAGAAATACAGTAGTGTCAGCAGCCATCATGTAGCATAGTGGCACCTATGAAAATCTAACACTTTTTCCAGACAAAGAAATTCTCCAATTATATGTTTATCCAAATTTTCTAATAAACCAACAAAGGAAAATTTTTCAAAAGGAAATTCTCGTTCTGAGCTTCATGAATTTACCTTCTGAGTCCTGTGCAACAGAAACACCCTCATGGAGACTACCTATGGCAGAATTCAGATACTCTTTCAACTGTAGCTGCTCAGAGATTGTTCCTGAGAACCATGAAGATATACAACTTGCAGCTTGAGCAATACTGTCAAATTCCCATCTTTGCATGAATTTAGCCTCTACAGCCAGCGATGTATCAGTCTGCACGTGACATCACAACCATATAACACAACAACACTTACAAAGAACTGCAAACAACTATTGAAGGATATAGAAAGGGGGTGATACCTGAAGCTCATTGACGTAATTAATACCTCGAACATTGCTCCATGCAACTTCAAACACAATAAAACCATACAAGGTCCTATGCAACTCCTGGCTTAGAAGCAAAGAAGTCCTTAGTTTCTTTACAGGTAGCAATACCTTCTTCTGAGACTTAATCAACGAGAACCACCTAGCAAACTTCTTTGGTTTTGCAGTCTTGGGTAAGGAGCAAGCATCCTTTCCTTCTGTTCTCAACTTCCGTGCTTTAGAGTTGGCAAAAGGAGATAACCTTGACTGAAAATCAAACAAATATAAACTCTATTCCTCCATAAAATTGAACTGGAAAAAAATAAAAAAAAATCGTAAGTTGGAACATTATGGGGGGTGTAGTGACTAGTGAGTGACCTTGGTAACCATCAATTGCCACAAGTGTGCTGACCGTGAGCCTAGCCATGGCCGATTGTCAACCAAGATATAGAATTTCTTGCTTTCAGGGGCCAGGAAAAGGCTAAGATCCGAAAGGTAAGACTGCAAGTCTCTGCAATCAAATAGCACAAAACACATCACTTCATAATTTACACAAAAAAGAAAATAAGCAAAAACAGCAGCACATAATATGTTTCCAGAGGTGAAAAAGCACAAGGTTTTCTCTGCATTTAGCAATACTAAATCACTATCACAACAAAATACACATACATACACAAGAGCTGAAAATTAGAAACCAGCATCAACTTCACTTGTAAATTGACCTGGTTGCCAGTGTTAAGCAAATTAAAATTTATGACATAAAACTCAGAATCAAGGCTGCTAAACCACTTCTGGCACAGACTAAAACATGCTTGTTGCCTCAAAACGAGAATAAATTAAGCAAATTAATAACAAATATAATTAGAATTTAAGAAGTACAAATAAGAAATTTAAGATTGTTACCCAATTTGCAAACTGGTGAGGGGGAAAATACAGCGACCAGCGTCACATTTCCCCATCACAATCAAGCTTTGCGCCCAATTTGTCACCAATCACTGCTTCACAGAATTCACAAATGCAATTAATACAATACACAATCCAACATATAAATACATACTATGTGTATATCATGCATGCATATGTTGTATGTATGTATGCATTTACTAGAGAGAGAGAGAGAGACCTTGTTGATGAAGAAGAAGGAAATTCCATAGAAAGAAGAGAAAGCAATCACCGGCGAACTTCATAACAGAGACAAAGGCACGCCGAGAAAGAAAGAGAGACAGAGAGAATGGGGAGTCCACGTGGACGAATCAAGGGCGGGGATTGGAGGACGGCAGAGGAGGGAAGCGTTCACATTTCACAGCAACGCTTTCATCATCTTTTTTTTTTTTGGTCTTTTGTTTAATTAATTCTGAAAAATTCGGTATTTATGAATTGCTTTGCTTGGATTGGAAGGCGAGACGAGAGAGAGAGGTGTCGCGTCCGGAGGGAGACCCAGGGACACGTCTCTTGGGCATTTATGAGGAAGATTGAGGAAGGGGGAGGGGGGCAAAATGGTAAATTCGAATATCCGGATCGCATATGGTTCCTTCCCGCCACCACTATTCTCCTCTAGATTGTCGTTTTGCGTTGCGTGGATGGATAATAAAGTCCGAAATTTCCATGCGGAAGGGGAAGACATGCCGGAAACCTCAACGAAACCGAAACCTGGGGAAATAACCGCGCCACTTGTGTGACCAATCTCCACAGGCTATCCCCTACGCTCGTCGGCACGCTCTTTACCGTATGATCCAATCATCTACCGTTCCTTTTTTTTATATATTTTAATATATAAAAAAAAGGGGGTATTAATTACGAAATTGGGAGGCAATCGGTGGATAAAGTCAGGGTCACAGAGAAATAGGTGACCAGTGAATGATTAGGGATAGGGAGGGGAGAGTAGAAGCGCGTAGAGTGGTCCTATATTTTGTCTAGAAAAATAATCCACTAGACTAACCCAGAATATGCTTTAGGTTAGTTAATTACACTAACTCACTAATTATCAGAAAATACTAGATGAAGAAGCTTCTCACTTCCCGCAATAAAAATTTCTACTAATTGCTGTGAATTATATTTCGGTGTGGTGCGAGCCAAAAACTCTTTTAGAATTTTATGAATGGAATTAGTTATAGTAATTACTATGCCTTGTTGGTTGAGAATTGTATGATGTGGTAGTTGTTTCTATATAAAACTTGAATTTTGTCCATTATTAAATTCACGTGATTTAATATCAAAATTTTTATAATCAATTTTGTCATTTGAAATTTTTATCTGTATCCGTAGTTATACGAATTCTAATCTCATAATTAATGAGATTTTTTGTTGAGTCCACAACAAACAAGAATGAATTTTCAGGCTAAAAGAAACATATATATAAATATCTTTGGCTAATTAAAATCCTTTCACTTTTGTAATTTGTTAGACAATAATGTATTTTGGCTAGACATGCGGCGTCTGTTGTTAGCTACCCTATGGGTCGCCGCACCCAAACCCTACGCTCTCTCATGGTGCAAGGACCCACCACGATCAGGAATTACATGATTAACAGTGGGACCCGCGATGTCATTGGCCTCATCTGAGCCGAACAACCTATGATTTGGCGTGGGGCCCAGGGAGCTGTTGGAACGGAACCTTTTATTTAGCAAGGGGCTAAAACTAAAAGGCTGTCCATAACGATAAGAGAAGAGGACAGTGAAGCAATGTATATACCACGATGTGCATCACGTTCATAATTTTGAGTTTACATCTGCCTCTCTGGAAAATAAAATACCCAAAAGGGCATGCATGATGCATGTTATTGGAGTTGGATGATAATTCATCTTTATTCTTGTAATTTGCAACCTCATCTGTCACTGTGGAGCCCAGTAAAATACGCTTTGAATTTTTCATCGTTATCGGGATATATAGGCTCGTGAGAGAATACTATATTCATGTATTTGCGTAAATGATTGAGAGTCATTGATTTAAAAAGTTGAACTAATTGATTGAGGGTCAATTTGTCTGGCTCCTCATGTTGCCAAAAAGATGTTATGTTACAATAGAAAAATGACATGAATCATTAATAACACTGAACAGCAATTGAAACATATCCCACAATTTTTAGGCTTTATAGGGACTCTAAGCAAAGTTTGATGATGTTTTTAGAAATTTTGAATGGTATTATAAATGTAAATTTCCTTTCTATGGGCATGACAGGCTGTTTCGATTGTAATTTGTAGTAAACTTGGTTATTATTAGGATGTTAGGTAGTTCGTTCCTTAGCCGAGAAGGTAACATAACATTGATTGATGGTTTGATGTTGAAATAAAGATGTTTTTTTTAATATTTTAAATTTGATGTTTTTTATTTTCATCTGGAGGTTGACTTTTGAGATCATAACTGCAGCTTGAATTGGTTTGGTGAATTCTTTGATTGTCTTACCTCCTTCCCTCTCCTTGTTTGACAACGTATCGTATTATGAGAGAGACTTTCATGCAACTGAAATATCATTTTTTGCTATTTCCGATCAATAAAGCAATAACAAGCAAGATAACTTTTCTACATGATATAGCATTATTGGCCAGGATAACAAAATAGTGTATCCCCGTTACAGGAAAATGTTTCTGCATATGTACACCTTTTAAGGCTCATAGATGTGAAAGGTGCATGGAAATTTACAAGTGGTTTCCCAGAGAGAGCATATTGAGATGGGTGCATAAGCATATGACCTTTCATTTTCACATTGAAGCTCTATGTATACACACTACTATGCAGCTCCTCCTCTCCCTTCAATGCAACTCAAGGCCCACTTGAAAATAGTTGAAATCAAAAAGGAAAAATTGTTGCAATGATATTAGGTGTGGTAAGATAACATCAATTATCAGACGACAAATGTTTATATTGTCAGACTCGGAAGTTATACAATAACGAAAAAATTGGTCCAAAAAGTGAAAAAATTGACTATCATCAACATTTGACCCCAAAAAAACTAATCAGAAGCTGCTGGTGTCTTCTTGAAGTCCTATAGGAAAAGGCCGAAAGCATAACAACATCTGGTCGTGATGGGAAAATCCCATCAAATCCACTTCTATCGAAGACTCGATAAAACCAAGCTTGAGCTGCCTTATCTTTTTTTTTTTTTTGTTGTTATAAGCATGAACTGCCTTATCATTCAAGCACACATTTCAAACTGATGTACCAAGCCCAGCAGTTATCTGACGTACAGGCCCAGAAAGATTAAAATGGGAGAAGTCAGATGGCATCACTTAAACATTTCGACATAATAGAATACATGTATACTGCACAAACTAATGAGTGTCTCAATGTGTATAATTGCATTGGATTTTTTTTGCATACTTCTACTATTACAATGACTATTTCACACAAAAACATACATTGAGTAACATCGCAACGAAATTCAGCAAATTGACTAAACACCACTCTTTTTAACTGAAGGAGGCCATGATAATCTCCTGTGGCTAGTTCCATCCCCCTCACTGTTTTCATCATCTGCTTCTCGGTGCTTGACTTCTGGCCTCCTTGAGCTTCTGATAGCTAAGTCATCAAAGCTTGGTTCAGTTCTCCAAGGCGGTGGAGTTACACATTCGGAATCCCCTGGTACTCTTCGGGAGGAATCCTTGCCTGGTGTTATCGGTGAAGATGCGTCACTATGACCGACTCTGAGATGCTGAAGTGTTGAAAATGATTCCCTCATAGCAGACATTGCTTCAAAGAACCGAGTGCATGATGCTAAGGCAACAGGAATTGGACGAAGCATTTCCTGCATCAGTTAAACAAAATGAGGATCATATCATGCAGTAGCAGCTTCCCATGCAATGTAACAAATTTCTTGAATCAACGAGACACTGGGAATTTTATTGGGATGAAATTATTTGACCTATACCATGCCATGAAACTAAAAGTTCTACAACATTAATGAGTTGGCAGGGCAATACTTCATGGGAGATCATATAATCTCATGAACCCCTTAATGAGATCTTTGATATTTGGCTTCTGTATCTTCATGGAAATAAATTTTATAAGACGAATAATTCCTTTAATGCTATTATCAGCAAATTGCAAAAGTAACATACTCATGTAGTTGCCAACAATCAAATGTGGTCTAAACCAAACAACATCATGCAACTGGAAAACACAGAAGAACCAAATGCGCGACATGCATGGTCAGTTAATTTGGAAACAAATGAAAAGCTTTGGCATGCATACCCCCCAAACTGAAGGAGGTTCCTTAAATGTCTGACTCCACTGGAAATCTGCAACTGATGCTGTCAAGGCCCCATAATCACTAGCAGCCTTCATCAGTAATTCAGAGAATTGTTTCTGCACAGGCCCAAGCAAAAGATACCATAAGCATTAAGAAAACAGTCTTCACTTGATGAGATATCCAATCCTTAAGTTTGTCAAAACAGTTCTTTGATGAATCTACACTCTTACAATTCAACAATATGACTTGGATTTAGTTAAAAACACTCTTTAGACTTGTCAAAATAAGATGGCTCTGATATAATCTTAGCCTAGAATCTTTAATACAAGTCACCTAAACAAATTCACAAAATTTGAATAAGAATAAAAATTAGACAGGGATTTTACACTGCTGAACACAAAGGGTAACCGACCTGATATTCTGCTTCCACTGGAATGCAATCAAGTGAATATGGTTGTTGAAGACGGGCTATGATGCGATCCTGCCAGTGATTAGAAAAAAAATTATAAATGAGGAGGTATTATTGAGAGACAAAGATACATGTGAATGAATTCAATTATTTATGCCATAACATACACATATGTAAGTGGTACCAAAGAGGAAACCCAGTGTGTAAATTTGTTCTTCTATGTCCACTAGAATTCAATTTTCAAAGAGCATGATAACCAAAGCATCAGTTCACTATATTACTAGCCTTGACATATCTTCTAGAGCATAATCTTGAAAAGAAACGCAGCAACTGTTTTTTCTCCTAACTGGTGTGTTATGTGCAAAAGGGACAGCGAGACTGTGGATCATCTGTTTTTGCTTTGTCCTGTTGCCTCTTCCTTGTGGGCACACTTGTTTCAGGTGACAGGACTAACGTGGGGTAGCTTCGCATTGTGTAGTGCGGTGCTTGAAGGTAGATTGAACTTCTTTGGTGGCAAGAGGAAGGGTTCAGTGTTGGGAAATTGTGCCATGATGGCAATTTTTTGGGTAATTTGGGGGGAAAGGAATAAGATAATTTTTGAGGATGTGGTAGGGGATGAGGCAGAGCAGCTTTGGGATCGTATCCGATTCTGGGCATCGCTATGGGCATCTGTTTCAGCAGAATTTAGGGAGATTAACTTTCAGTTCATCCATCTAGATTGGAAAGCCGTAGTTTTGAAATGTAGAGTTTTTTTAGCCTTTCTGTTTTATGCTGCGGCCCTTCTTGGCCACCTCTTGTTCCGTTGGTGCCTTGTTCTTTTCTGAAATAAAATTGTCTCTTTCCAAAAAAAAAAAAAAAATAGAAGAAGAAACGCAGCAACCGCTTCAAAAGAGATGTTATAGTCCATTTCATTATTCTCCGGGATGACTTTGTTAGGAACTATTACAGATATCGAAGAATGCACAACGTACAGAATATGCAAATGATACTTAATGTTAAATCATTGTATGGTTCGACAAAGACAATGGAAATCTAACATACAGAATAAGAGACTTCAGCATATCCATTTCAAGAACGCAACAACATACCACATACAATTTACCTTATTCTGAATCACATCTTTCAATATGGTTGTAATCCTCGCTAAAGTTTCACACTTCTTTTCCATTTCACTCGCATGTGTCAAATGTGCTACGTTTTTATCATCCTAAGGATAATATAATTACCAAGTCAGTTCAACATATAAGATAACGCAGTAAACTGAAAACAGGAAAGAAGAGACTACAATAGCTCACTTTTCTCCCTTGAAGTTCAACTTGCAGATCTGCTATTTTTCTTTGTACAGAGGTAAGTTCCCTCAGAACCTTTATCAAGTCATCACCCTTCTCACCAGTAGTAGTGGATAGGTTCTGAAGCACTTCCTACATCAAAAATATGATTGAGCTTTTGTGAAATTCGGAGCATGAAGTGTCCACATTGTAATTGACCAAATGATCAGCTTTGCTCTGGCACAAACATGAAACATTTGACAAAATAATTCATCTATACCCTCTACTGGCTCCAATAAGAGCTTTAGACAAACTCATTTCCACCTGTATATGCCCATACCAACACTACCCTACTAGGTTCTTTCATTGTATTTCAATAGGTGTCTAAAATTAAGCTTAAATATCAAAAGAAGTAGGAAAAGCTAAACTGGGTGGAGCTGATTATAAGCCAAAGTGAGCAAAAAAATGAAATTGGACATGGAAGACATAGAGACAGAGAGAAAGGAGACTGAGGCTTTACCTGGGTAGGAGGAGCGGCAACAGAAAAGCCAAGATCCGAAGCAATGGAGAGAGCATCGGACATGCCTCCGATGCGTCTCAGAGGCTTCTTCCCAACCCAAGTGCTGTCACTCCCCATCGACATTCCCACGCACCAAACCACGCCCTTCAAGCTACACCAGCAATTGCTCTGCCCTTCCAACCACCACTTTCTTCTTCTTGCTTTCAGAGACGGCAATGCGCTGAAAAAATTCAAACCTTTGCAAGGTGAGCTCTGGCCGGCCGAGTGGACCGAGCTGTAAGACCCGTTCTTAAGGCCCGAATTACGAGGCCTATTATATTGAGCCAAATTATGGCCCAAAACACAAACAAAGCCCATATTCGGAATTAGGGTTTTCAAAAGATCATTACTTTTCCTATATAAAGCCTCCTCTCATTGTATCTTCCATGAATTGGCGACTCCCAGCTCTATTGGTTAAACTTGTTGCAGCCGCTGGTCTCTATTCTCAATTTGGGGTTTCAGGGCTTTATGCTTATAGTGTTTTAGTGTTAGGGTTTTTGTAGTTGCAGCCTGATTGATACCAATGAGGAAGAATGCCCAAAGTGATAGGAAGTGCCGTATGACACTTTAAACAGCGGCGGCTACACGGAAAGAGCCGCTGCGTTCCCATCCGCCGATGATTGGTTCATTGGTCGGGAACAGGTGGTTCCGGTGTGCCGCCGTGTGTGTGATTTGGAACGGGATTCTGAGGGTCGAAATTATTTTTCTTGAAATTATTAATTTCCAATTTTTTCTTCTTTTCCCGATAATTTGAAGGTTCGATGCCACGTCGCCGGTAGCTGAAATAGCCTTGACCGACGATGCTACATTGAACCAACAGCGATCCCTTTCGCATTCTGATAGGAACCTGTGGATCCTAATACACTCTGGTCCACGGAGCCGATTTACTGCGATTACATTTTATTTTTAATTTTGTTGGTCTTTTATTTTTGTTTATTGAGTAATTGAAGCCAATGAGGATTTATGTTTTAGTTGGAATTACCGACTGAATATTCTTTGATGAAAAACGACTGGCTTTCTGAGGCTTCAGAAAATTTAATTTTACTTTTTTCATTTTTCAAAACGAAAATGTTGCATTGATTTTTTACAAAAAGAAATTTTTTTGATTTTGGGGTGATTTATTTTGCCATTTTCACAGGGTTTGTACAGAAATGGCTTTTTTGGCTAAGAACTTGTATCATACATATCCAAGAATTGATATAATCATTTAATACGTTCTTATAAAAAAAATTAATCTTTTAAAATGTAAAATTGGATTAACTACATTTTACTCTCCGAAATTAGAATCGTCTTGAGGTTTTAATTTCATTAATGTAAAATTTAATGTTTAATATGATCAAATTATGCCCTAGGTCAATGAATTAGTTAAATTGATTGGCATCGTGAAATATAATGGCAAGGTGAAATCAAAATTTACCTTTCACCAGTAAGTACAAACTAGTTGTGATGATGGCAGATCAGAAGTTTTAGCTTCTCAAATAACAGTTATAAATTAATGTCTAAAAAAATGGTATATTGATTAACAGTCCTGATCTTTTGGACCATAGTGGTCGCTTACCGTTGGATGTAAATTCAACAGTTCACTTAATCTTGCATTCATTTTAAGAAATTTTTTTGAACTATTTGATTAATATTCAACGGTGGGTGACCACAATCTCTTGAAATCTTGTGGTCTAAGAGATCAAGACTGTATTGATTAATAACCAAATAATGATAATATATCAATCTTCCTCTGAATCATATTAATTTGGCATTGCTGTATTGTGAAAATAATCGATGTCAGATTTGCTGTGAGATAAAGCAGTTTGGCATTTGGTAAACTTTTTGTTAAAAGTGTTGTTAGTACTAATTCCCACGTAATATCATTAAACCAGCACCTCTTTGAAACTAATTCTCTCACAACAATTTTTAACAATAAATAATTTTCTCATAGTTTACCAAACAGGCTGTGCTTCTCAAAATTTAAAAAAAATCGCTTATCACCCCAAACAAGCAATGTCAAACTGGCACTAAATCAATTTTACTTGGGACAGAAAGCAAATGTAAAATCATAACGACATAATACTTCCTTGGCTAATTTTCAAAACTTTGGTTAGAGAAAGAAAGAAATTATATTCCTTCATTATTTTGGGCTACAAAAAAGAAGACATGGATGAAATGCTCTACAATTTCCTATTCTGGACCTAATGACAGAGGCCCACTGAAAAATAGTGAAGCAGAAGAAAAATTCGCATTTGCTAAGATAATCCTTGGATTGGACATGCTACTACTACACTAATGGAGATGGATAATCATTGTTAGAATATTGGAATTGGATAGCTTGGCTCAAGTGTCGGTCTCAACTTTCATCCAAATCCTGCCTGCTACGTAGGTGGGAAGAATCTGTTGAGATTAAATGGCAAAGTGTAGAACTCTTCATTTCTGTTGTCTCCTCTGAATGTTCTGAACTTAACCCACCATGGCATCCCTCTATCTTTCTTTGATTTTTCCACCTCTAAGGTGTTGTCGAGAAACACCGCCACGATCAACCCCACCGTCGGAGGAGAGGAGAATATGGTATTCAAAAATGCATTGAACTGCAAACACACAAGATTATAATATCAATGGCCAAAGAGTTGCAAAAGCCATTCTTTGAATGTCCCATAGCTTATTTTAGTTCAAGCAAGATGAACATGTGCTTCATTTACAGATATCTAGTTATATCGTAGACCTTAACCGGAATGAATACTAGAGTTTTGTTAGGATATAACTCACCCATCCAGCGTTGGTATGGACGAGACCATGGTGCGAAGGATTCCAATATTCGTTGAAGAACCGAGGGACAGATATCCCAAGGAACAGGGAAAGCCCAGTGATAATGAGGTTTCTCATAGAGTTCATGTTTGTGAACTGAAGAAATGACAATCCTACTGAACCTGCAAACAGGCACGGAATATTTGTGAAGAGAGTGAGAGAAGAAAATAATAAGTAATCTTACTTAAGCTTGCGTTGTGACATACCCACGAGGCCGAAGACAACACAGTATAGTGCTGCATATATTGGGAAGGGTATAGATGCAAATACAGCCCCAAATTTACCTGCAAAAGGATTAGAGAGGGAAATGAATCATGGACAATCTTTTGAATCCCAAATGAGAAACCATTAAGGCTGACTACTATATGTAACTTTAGCTTTATTAAAATCCTACACTTGAATACTATAGCTAAAATCGAAAGGGAAGAGAAAATGCAATGGCAAAGACTTGATTTCTCTTCAGACCCTCAACTTTTGAATGGAAACGAACATGACATTCTTTTAGATTTCTTTCAAGACCAAGCCATTAGATGTGGAAGTTCCATATAAAAGGATATCCGTTGAGCAGCTAAGAATTGCATTGCTCCCAATTAGGACCTGAACTTCCTTGAGTCTCATAAAGTTAATAATACTGACCTAAGATTGAGAAGAATATCATGAATCCAGCAGAAATTTGAACAACTCTACGACTTCCAACTCGGGTCAGTCCAAGAAGTCCTACATTTTCCCTGGTACAGATGATCAAGATCTTAGTAAAAAAAAAAAAACTTTAAATGGGAGAAGACCCCAGAACAAGCTTTGCAGAAATCTATTGTGGTGTCTTACACAGAAACAGTAGAACCAGTGCCTGTACCAAAAAGTCCATCAAGCAAAATGCCAATTCCCTGAAAATGATATATATAAAAAACCAGTCAGCTTTTAAGCAATGCACATAGTGATTTAGAAGTCAACATATTAGAATCACCATTAGATCCCCAGAAAAAAAATTGTTATAATGAGAGTTGCCTAAACAATATTCTATATCTTCAATCTTTGTATTATATTCATGATGCTCGCCTGATGTATGCCACAAAAGTCACAAGTGTTTTGAGACTAGTTCACCTGCCAGCCAATACCCCGGCTCAATACATAAGCAGGAGGAGGAGTGGCAATCGCCAATCTTGATGCTGCCTTGTATGCACCTGTTGACTGCAATATATAAGTAACTGTCAGGACTCACAAAATGCTTTTGATGAGGCAGTCAGTCCTATTACAGAGACATGTAAAAAGAGGAAGCTGACATATTCCCAACTCTTAAGCCACATAACAAAGATGGCAGACTAAGGCTTGTCATTGATTAGTGAAGCAATGTGGCAAATCATAAATATAATAAAGAACAATAATAAATACCTCAACCATTGAAACAAGAACAGCTGACATCATTGCGAATGAGTGACCAGCTGAAAATGTAGGAGGACCCCACTGCAGAGGATATGGGAACTTGAACCTGATATGGCATAATAAGAAAAGATCTCAAAACCAGAAAATATTCAGAAGGCACATTATGAGAAGGCAAATTCTTCATTGGCATACCATGGGGCAGTAGATATGAGATTTTCCCTGTCTGTACGGCAGCTGATTTGAGTTCTAACAGGTTTTTCACGGTAAGCCCCACCGGCAGTTAAGATAAGGGAATAGATCCAAATGATTGCGACACAAAACAATACTGGAAACCGCTCAAAAATAGGGACACCTCTAAATGGTCTCACATGCTTCAGATACTGAGAATAAACAAACCAAAACTCTCATGAAGGACGAAATGATTAATACAAGTGTCAATAAAATGATAGTGCAAAATGCAAAAGCACTTACTTGGGACAAACCAATGACCAACAACAGCATTGGAATTCCAATTTCCACACAATTTCCCAACTGAAACAAATATTGAAATTATATACTAGCATAATTTCCAAAGAGAAGGAACTACAAAATTTGCAAAAGTGGAATGTAAGGTATCCATCAGATATATATATGGTAAAAAGAACAAACTACATGAAGTATGCTTATCTACAAAGTCACAATGTTCAGTTCTCATTAGGTTTTAATAATTCGGTCGAAAATAAAAATACTACGTAGGGATTCTGCAGGAAAAGCTGGGATGTTCAAATTTTCATTGAAAAATTCATTGAGAGGGTAAATACTCTATGGAAAAAGGTGAAAATTTTATATGCTGAAATCCTCAGATTGGCCCTCTTGAAGTTAGCTTCCGGAATTGTACAATATTCTAGAACAAATCGATGGTGATTGTCCAGAAAAAGAAATGTTGCTCCTAAAGAGGCACTAACCACATGACATGGAAGCTCATTTGGGGTCAACTGAATGGAACAATACATTGTCATAGAAAAACTCACCGCAGGAAACCCCCGCTCAAACAATCCCAAGCCAACCAATCCAACTACAGGTGCCATGCCAAGTGGACTGAAAAACCTGCAAAATAATCCGTATGATGCTGTCAATCTTTTATGATTTAGAAGCTTAAACTTTTCACTATATCTTCTACTATTAGCATACCGTGAGAAGAGACCCCAAACTTGGCTGTAACCCAGAATGATTTGTATGCTTGAAGCTACAATTAGAGCTCCTTGGATAGCACGCATTGTTTGAATAAATCTCTGCAAACCAATGACATGGGAAGATCTCTTTCAATACCCTACCAAATCAGAAAGGTGCTTAAGTACAATTGCTGAATAGGAAATAAATGCAGAAATATCTGATGGGATTGAGGTTTACATTTTACATGAATTGTAATATCAGGTCACAAAAATTATGAATCAAATGAACTTATCTGACCTCTTATTCAGTCTTGTAATGACTGATATACATGTAAAAAGAAAAAAGAAAGGCCAACGGCTTATGCAAAGATTCCTGAACCAATGTTAAGCTCCTTGATATGATGCATTTTAAATGATTTCACCAATTCTGGAAGTTATCACATTTAGCCGGGTAAGCTTGCAATTAAGCTTCCTTTCTGCATATTCCTCTCAAAGGCAGGTCCTTCCCAGCAGTGAAACCATGGGTCCGCCTCTAAGAAGAGGTTGATACTAAAGGTACCAATCCTTCCGAAGCCAGCTAATAGTAAATTAGTATATGAATTCTTCTTTCTTAATTGGTGCATTAAAATGCCATGGTATTGTTGATGCATATATTTATTTCCACAAGGTTCCCAGACACACTTCCAAGGGGGTGAAGGGGAGTTCTAGGAGAGTTACTTACTTCATGGGGTTCAATAATCCGTTGCAGTTTGGAGTCGCTTACAATATAAGCTATGGGAATGACATAAGAAAAGGAGCCTCCAACTACAGTAGGCAACCTGGTTCCAAAAAGTGCTTGGAGAAGTGTGTTAATTCCAGCTACAAAGAGGAGTGTTTGTATGACTCGTGCCTTATCACCCTGGTTGAGAACGAGAAAATGGTTAAGATAACAGAAAGAAGAAAATTTTATCAAAGTGACTAAACATGATTGCGAGATTAAAGTTGTTAGTTTGCAAGAAGACGGGCTTACATCGCTTCCACCCATTGCAGGGACAAGGGCTGAAGGAATCATTACACTTGTACCCAGCATCATGATGTAGTTTTGAAATGCTAGAACTATGGTTTCAACTGCAAAACAGAATTTCAAAATTATACATATAAGCAACTTGCATACTTTCTCAATACCCCTAATAATCTATCCTACAGGGCAAACATTTCTTTTCTTTTTTCATTTTGCCAATTGGTCTTGAGTACTAAACCTCAAGAATGCACATATTTATCATTAGATGCCATGTCTAAAGCATGATTATTAACACGTGCGTGCCAGTCACAATTCCAACATCATCCTTCTTGCCACTAATGATGCACAATAACAAAATATTAATCAGCAGCAGTTCCACAAGCAATGGAGAAGCTTTTCCCTGATGGGCAAATTGGTAACTACAGTCCACACATTACTAAATTCTTAACATAAAGTATTACCCTGATGACTACCAAACTTCTGTTTGGTAACCAAGAAATGAGAAGACACACTCATTACACCATCAGTAGCACTTTAAGCTACAGCTTCAACTTGAGAATTTCCTAATATGTTGCTGCATTTCACAACGCAAGTCCTTTAACTTGTAATGATGCCACATTAACCTTTTTATTTTCGGTCAAGCACGATGTGACATCAACTTACACCAACCAATTACAAATTTAATATTCCCAGCAACCAAACAAAGCATATAAAATAATCTGTTCCAAGTTCTAAATAATGAAACCGCATGACCCACCAGTCTGATAGCGATACACGTTCAAATTCCAATATTTTCTCGTTACTTATAGAAATACACGCAAAGAAACAACGTTTTCTTGAAAAGAAATGTTTCTCATGCTCACAATGTGAAGTTAAAATGCCACATTGCTTCAAATTATAGTCGATGAAGAAATATCAAATACCAGTAACTACAATCTCAGTAAGCACTAAAGCTTCAAACTTGACAACAAAAACTTAAAAACCCACAATCCCATATCTCTAAAACAATGTTCTTTGGCACTAAAACCCCATGACCAGATTACAAAAAAATGGAGGCAGATATAGTCACAGAGAGAGAGAGAGAGAGAGAGAGAGAGAGAGAGAGAGCTACTGGAACAACACGCCCATTTGTTATTCAGATACTTAGTGTAGAGAAAGTGAAAACAAGAGACAGAGAGAGAGCATACCCCAAGGAGGGTTGGAATCTATGCAATACTCAAGGTCTTGGAGCTGTTCCATGGGAAGGTGGGTAATGTCAGCCATTGGTGAAGCAGATGAGCTGAGAGTGCTTTCCACACAACCCAGGAATCAAAAGAAGAAGAAGAAGAAGGAATAACAAAGTAAAGTGCAGATATAAAGTGAGCACACAATAAAAGCAAGTGAGCTAAAAATAAATAAAGGCACAGAGAAAAGAAAGAAGGAACAACATGCAAAGCAAAACACAAAGCCTCTCTGTGACGCTCTCTCTGCTGTCGTCGGCTAGCCTGCTCCTTTAAACAGTTTGAGATTACACATTTACCCTTCCCTTTCGGGCCATTGCTCCTTCCAACAATTTTCTGATGGAATAACTCCGAAAAAGACGCTTTTATCCCTATTTTTTGTTGTACGGCAAATCTTTTGATAAGGTTTTTGGGGGCCCAAGGAAAGGATTTTCTATCACTCTATGACTGTTGAGTACATCCATAACATCACCCTCCAATGTTTTTTTTTTTTTTTTTTTTTCCAATAAGTATTCATCACTCTACCAATTATGACTTTGCAAGCATTGGGTTACATATATATTTTCATTTCTTGTCCCACAACTTTCTTTTGAACAAGTTGAAAATTGTATTTGTCACGCGTAGGCAAATAATTTGGGGCTCTCAATTGAGGTGGGATTCATCAATCAAAGGTTAACAAGTGTAATTATTAAATGAAAAATGCTAATTATATATAGTCGTCACGTGTATATTTGAGTTCTACATTAATCAATAATTGACAATTGTCTAGGTATCGATTGTAACTAACAAAATAATTAACAAAACCAACTACAGCTCTCTATTTGAACTTCAACTATTGGTTAAGAGAAGGTCATTGTTGGTAATACAGAGAGTGAGTGATGGTTGTAGGTAGGTAAAGCAAGTTGTTGAGCTGCATTATGGCTCATTTTCAGGTGAATGATTTACCATTGGAGTTGAAAGGCATTTAATGACATTAATTGTGTCTTGATTTTGAATTTGGATTTTTCCCTTCTATTTCTTTTGCGATTGAAAAAAGAAAAAGGAAAAAAGTGAGAGAATATATGTGCTGGGCCTGCTAAAGAAGGGCAATGGAGGTAAATATGTAGCGGGAGGGGGACCAAATTTATAAAGGGTCAGCATAAAGTCAAAGAAGGAAGGGTGGCGGGGTTTGCACGTGCGGGTGAGTGAGCTTTGGGCTAAGGAGACTTGCCTCTTCTCTCTCTTTGCTGCCCTTTTATATTCCCACTTCCCAGTTTCCCAGCATGAGCATGACATTCCATTCCCCACAAAAATCCGATTCCCGTGGAGGAATTTGAAAAACAAACACAACCCATTTCTAACCAAAACCATATCTGAGCTTTTCTTTCGTTTTCAAACTTACAAGATAAGAATCTCTTAAAAAAAGCCCCTCTTTCTCTCTCTATCTTCCTCTATCGTGGACTTGGCTTGGTTTGGATGCATTGCCAGCCTAAAATATAGGGGGCCTTCAGCTTTGGAACTTTTTCAAATTTAAAAAAAAAAAAAGGAAAATATTTTCCTCCTCCTCCTGTAAGTAAGAACTTCTACGTTCCTACTAATGACAGTATAACATGTGTATATAAGTTTTTCTTATTGTGTTTTTGATGAATTAATTTTGCACATGTATCAAACTGTAATTAAAGACAAATTGTGCATAGGACAAACCGTAATTTGCGAAAAATATGAGCATATCTTCCAGTGAAGGAAGCAAGCAGTTAAAAAAAAGAAAAAATAGATAGGGCCGATATTTTGGGTATTTGTAAGTCCTTTTATTCGTAACAAAAGTTTGCATGAGGCCACCTGAATTGAGGTTTACGAACAGATAGGACAGATTGTATACTGTATGATTGCTTGTACTTACCAATGAGAAGAGGGCCACCTCCACCACCAGTTAAAATAGTCCTGCCATCGTAAGAGACTATTGAAAATTACATTGCTATGCAAGTGTTGGATGGTATATTGTGCATACATCATACATGTCTGTTATTATGGAGAGATTATAAAATAGTACGATATACGGTCACGTGCTATAAGATTGTTATTTTTAACATATGAGGTGTTATTAGTAAGGTAAGGACTTCTTATTTTCTTTCTTTTAAAAAAAAAAATTTAAAAAAATTTGGGTGTTTTTTTAATCCAAAATTTTGAGGCACAATCAGGAGAGTAATGTAATGGCTTGTCTTCCTCACTCATTTATGGCAACAACTATCATCAATTATGTGCCAGAGAGAGAAAATATCAGCATATCAAAAAGAGAATAAAGTCGGCTCAGCTGCTCAGGATTTCAACTTTCTCCAACTGAGTTGTCACTCCCCGGTCTCCCTATCAATTAATCCAGCAAGGACATCTCTGCCTCTGGGCAATAGTGCTCTCTTTGATTTTTAAGTTTGTTCTCCAAATTCTAAACTTCAGTTATGCACTTGATTAACTCTTCTTCCTATACGAAGAAATATTATCAGTTGACCACATGGGAGTGGTCGATTCCTAGTAATGCATACAAGGCTCACATGCATCAACGACTAGAAATTGTCCACTGTTGGTGACTATGCTCCCAGATACCTGTAATTGTGATCCATTTGCCAGAAATGAAGGCTCTATTTGTTTGCATCTATATGGATAAGCTTGTCAATCAGTTGTTGTTGCAAGATTAGAGAGGTGGTAAAAAGAATCAAAGGTGAACCCAGAAACGAAGCCTCTATATTTGCTTGCTATCTTGCATTGTATACAATTTTAAGAACTCTACAAATGAACAGGTTGAGTACAACAAATGAGGTGCCCAACTTTTAACGAATCAGATGAAATTGTATCTTTCATTCCATTTCTTTATCAGGTCCAATATACATGGTGCAACAAACAGAAACGAAAATAAGCAGACATCCGAAAATTCGACCAAACGATGGAGCAATCCTTGAGGAACCAATGCCCCATAATTGTGACAGGGCAGCCTGAAACAAAGAAAAACAAGAATAAACTGGGTAGCATTTTCTGTGGTTAAAAGGTTCTCCAGAGTGTTGATGAATCGTGGCTAACATTTTAACCAAAATTTCTTCTCATGTTCATTATGCATTTTCTTTTGTTTCTTTATCTGATTTAATATAGTAATTATTGCCACTTTCTAGATTTTCCAATTGTGTTCTGTTTCCTCATACCAAACAGCCCATACTTTTACAAGATCTCATTCCCATCACATTTTACATGCACTTTCATCCCAATTAAGAATCAAAATCATGTGAGTGATAATTAAATTCAAACAGGAAAGTTACCTCCATGTATATAACATTTGCAACTTTGCTGGTTTTCTCAAGCTGCAGTCCACGAGCTAAAAATACCTGAAATTGACCACACAAGTTGAGAAGTCCATAACTGCTGGAGCATTATCGGAGAAAAAGAAGTCTATAGTTGAGTGCATGCTTCATTGCATCACAATTCTGTGTGTGACAGAAAAAGATAGGGAAAAGAAAAGTTCAGAACAGCACCTCTGCAAAGAAGGCCAGAACACCAAGTACAAGCATAACTGAAAATGAATAAACATCCGGGAAAACAAACTCCTGAAAGAAAAGAAAAAAAAGTAATATTTAGCACACCTAAAAATTGCATATAACATCAAAAGAACAATAACAGGAAAGCATTGAAGCTAAATGTATGACTCACAGCCATTACGAAGTCAAAGCGTTCAACTCAAAAAATTGCAAAAGAAACTAATAACAATAATCTAGAGGAGATATCTGTCTAGACTCTGCCAAGGCTTCAACAAATTATACTAGATAACACTGGAAATGCACCAGAAACAACCCCTCTCCAGCTAGCCCACTTGTTTGTGAGAAAAAGATATCATAATCAGCATCAATTCATAACCATAAATTCAACAAGAAATTAATAGCCGCCATAATAATCATTCATTTGTCATAAAAGTCAGCATCTGTTAATCATTTATAATCAGATAGATCTCTATGAATTGGTAACAGAAAATAAATCTGGATAACATCATACTGGCAAGATTTTGAATCTCCCCTCCCCCTCCCTTGAATAAAATAAAGATTAAAGATTAAAAAAAGAGGTAAATGAGGGTTTTAAGTTGCTAGGCAATCAGTGATATATTAAACAAGGAGTGTGGCAGACTCGAAATAACAACTTTATAAAGCACAGCGTTGCAACCATGACATCAACTTACCTCAAGGGCAAAAAGACAAATTCCTGAAGCAGGACTAGCCAGTATACCAAATGAAAAGACTGTCAACCTGAAAATTGAACAGAGAATTTATCTAGGTAGTTTTACTACATAAAAATAATTTTTCGGAAATTTCCAAGATAGCACTTGGATGCAATAGAATGTTGTGTTTACCCCCCTGTATGATGTACATTTTAGAAATGCAACATAATATCATATAATCTCTTACATGCTTTTAATATTTTCTTGCCTTGATAATCATGGAACTGAAACAGTTATAGACATCTTAATTAAAGGTTATGCTCTTTGTATAAACCCCATCTGAAACTGAAAAAGAATTCAGCTACATAAACGGTCTTGAACATAATGGGATAGTATGGCAATGTTCCAGTGTTAATGGTTTTGAAGATAAAAAGAAATATCACATTATCATCAATTTCATATTTGCTCAAAGTTTATAGCATTAATCAAGTGAAACATAATTGAAAAGCGCAGAGAAAACTTATTAACCATTTTCATGCAGGACTTAAATTTACAAACAAGCAATCAGCTATCTTACAGTGGCTGATCAGATGCTTTTGCTCCAGCCCTTGTAAGACAGTAGCTGATTCCGCCGGTTATTGATGAAAATATACCGGCTAAGATTGCATATATATGGCTGCTTCCCTTGACACTTGTATTCTTTCCTCCATTTTTATCTAATCCTCATGCATAATTCCAGAGTTAGTATTCCAGAGTTCGAGGAATAGTGGTAGCAAACACCCAAATGTTACATTATTTCATGCTAGTGTCTTCTACATGCCCATTTCTCTTACAAGCATTAATCTGCTCAAGGTTAATAGGCAATAATGAACTAGTTTCACAGAATTTACTGAAATATGATCCATGCACATGTATTACTAACCGTCACTCATACATACAAATCTAAACCTTTTTTTTGTCAAGAATCTTATGCGTAGCGTTCTCTCAAAAGGCATATAGAGGGAGTGAGACACATATACGCTTTCTTCCTCATTTGTAATAAAGTATACATGTACTTAGTGGACTACTGTCTCGGAGTTGTTTCCTTGCAGAAAGTGAAAAGGCAAGATTAACAGGATGCATGCATGTGTCACACCTAAAATTATCTATACAATTTTATACATATCGAAAGCATCCACATCTAGTGTATAATATAGATTATGTTAACTCACTTCTGTACCTTGCGTAGTAAGCATTTGTCGAAAAATGAAGAGCACACCAAAGAAACTGCACGCAAGACCTGGAGAATGAACGACAATTGACATTGGAATCACTTCCTGACTATTATAGTTAAAGAAATTCTTCCAAATTCTAACAACTTCATAAAGGACTCAAATATGCAACATTATCTTCAACCTAGAGTAAGAATAAATAATTATAAACATTACATATATTACATACCTCCAACATCTGCAATTTTATACTTCTCATGTAGAATGACTCTGGCCACAATTGAAGCCATAATTGGAGTGGTAAAGCTCAATACAATAGCCTGAGACAAAGGTAACCTTTGAATGCTGAAATGAAAAATGAACCAATTCTAGTTATTTCTGTGGTGTTTACACATTACAGAAGCAAGTTTTAAAGCGCCGAGCTCCGAAGCTGTCTGAAAAGCATTTCAAACATACTGTAGCGGACATGAAGAACATCAGACAGATAAAC
Organism: Prunus dulcis; assembly: GCF_902201215.1. Lineage (NCBI taxonomy): Eukaryota > Viridiplantae > Streptophyta > Magnoliopsida > Rosales > Rosaceae > Prunus > Prunus dulcis. The sequence continues at coordinate 18,800,114 of NC_047652.1, forward strand.
AAACTTAGAAATATAAGTTAGATAAATACTTGGAACGCTCTAAAACAATAGCTGTTCCATTAGCCAATGGATGCATTAGGATTTCATCTCTTCAGATCCTACAGTATCCTAATTTTCTGCTCTTCATTATAAGATA